>NW_016809494.1:129849-225055 GCF_001698545.2 Rhinopithecus bieti | reverse complement strand
TCCACCCCCCAATCCACTTCTATCGAATTGTACTTTCTAAACATAAGGCAATAAAATTAAGAATTACTAGCACATTTTATAGACCCTTCAACATGCAAATTATTCATGGTCTCACTTTATTAACCTCATAGGTCCAGGAAAAAAACAGACTGAACTTACAGATTTTCTCTCTGTAATAATAAAATACATAAACACTTCTTGAAGTTACATAGGAGAAATCGACTCCAGTTTTAAATTATCGGTATATGCTAGAAAAGACCAACTGTTTTTTCTAATATGTAAATAATGTTGAACGTGTTTTCTTCCTTACATTTTATATTTATTTTAAATTTTAGCTGAGTTGGTTAATGTTTCATTTTCAAATATTTATAAAATGTGCCCTGAACAAAACAGTTCAACTACTATCATAGTTTGCATCTTAGAGTGTAAGAAGGAATAAAATCAAACATCAACCAAGCCTCCAAAATAATGTTTCCATGACCAAAACAGAAAAGTAATGATCAAAGTTGGATTTAAATTACTACCCTGCAATGGCTTTTTCATATTGGTTGGCATCAACCAGTAAACTCACAATGTTTGAAAGCAATTATTTTCAAAACTTGACTGATCATAAGATTTTCCTTGATGTGACTATTAAAAATGCAGATTCAAGTCTCCCCTCTGTAGATTCTGCTTCCATTCCACCAGGCTATAGGCTGGGTTGAATATTAAGCCAACTCACCAGGCGATTCTTAAGATAAGCAAGGTTTGCAAAAGTCACATCAAGGAGTGATCCTGTTACCATCCTAATGGGCTCACTTTAATGAATCCCAGGGGATGGAGAGAAGAAAGGCTTGCGTGGAAAAGGGAGCTTTTACCTTCACTCAGTCTCAACATCTGGATCGGAACTGAGGTAGGAGAGTGAAAGGTAAAATTAGATAATTATGATTTGAATCAAAAGAATCTCTCCTCTAAGAAACAGAAAGTTATATACGAGAGGTTCTGCAACTTGAATGAGCATCAAAATCCCCTAGGATGAAACTCAGTGCAGCAGAACTGGGGCTTGGCCATGTGTTTTTTAAACAAACACCCAGGTAATTCTGATGCAGATGGTCCACAGGCCTCACTTTGAGAAAGACTTCTATAAATCACTTTTCAGACACGTAATAATCATCAGCCTCCTCAAGCCTTTCCTGATGAATTCACTTGTCTTTCTCTTACTCTCCAGACTTGTTCAGCAGGAGTTTGTATGTGTGTGTTCTCTCTCTCCAAATATACTCAAAATTTGTTTAACAATGATGATGTATTTTATCTATTAGAACTCCCACATAGGAGATGTTAATGATACCTTGCTGACTGATTCCTTAACTAATATTTACCAAACACTATGTGTAAGAAAGGTATGGAGCTAAATGCTGAGTAAATGATATTTGATGATAGATGTTCCTTTGTTCCTCAGATGTCTTAGTGTGTTTGGAAAGAGTGGAGGGGAGCCCAAGTGTAGACCAGTGTTTTCTTGTGTGTGTTCCTTGAATGTGTGCATGTTTCCCACATAGGTTCACACTCACAGCACAACCAGGGCTAAGGCTATTTGCAATTATGGATGAGTATGGAAGGAGGATGAGTCCAGTCTACGTGTGATGCCTTTGCCCCTTCTTGTAGTGAAATACTATGAGCACCATAAATAGCAATTGCATGATGCTACAGAGATGTGGGTTCTAGGAGAAATTCCAGATGTCTGGCATCATCTTTTCCAATAAAAGTATTTATTGGCCTCTCATTAGGTACCAGACACTGATACATGATTTTCATTCATGATCTCATTTAGTAGCCACAGCAACTCTATAAAATAGTATTACATCCTTTCCTAATTTGCAGAAAGAAAATGGCAGCAAAGAAAATTAAGTAACTTTCCCAAGACAAAAAGAGGATTGAGCTTGGCTTCAGAACCCACTCCAAATTTTCCTCCACACTATTTTAGTTCAAACCACTGAGGAGGGAAATGGCCCCGGGCAATGACTTTTAGAAGGCAGAGGAAGCAAGTTAATACTTAGACTCACCTCCACGTCATATCCAGTTTTTAGTTGTAAAACTCAAATCTCATCACTTTACTTAGTGAAACCTATCAATGGCTTCAATATTCATCCCACACTCGTTAGAAAGATAACTAAAGCCGCCTAGCATTGGATTGAAGCTTTTCTCCTCAGCCCTCTGGAATCACTGGAATTTTTTCAAAAGTGTTTTGCAAATATTATTCAATTTCTAGTTGAGGTGGCTTCTTTCTCACCCCAACTCTGCTCCTAGGGAAGAAAGAATAGAGCTCTCCTAATTGACTCTCTGGAGCCAGTTAAAACCTTATCTTCTCATAAAAATTCTCTCTGTTAGGTTCCCACCTCCCAATAACCCAAACATCCTGACTCTTCACCTCTGCTTTCCCAAACATCCTGGGCCTACCTTTCATTATAGCCATGATTCACAACTAATTAATAAAATTACTCTTTTTTCTCTGGGAGTTCCTTCTCATTCCTCTGTTTTCCTTCAATGTGCATTGGCAGTTAGGGGTAGTATCTGGGCTCAGAGATTCTTTCTTGGCTCATAAGGTTAGGTGCATGTGAGAGTAAAACAGGATGTCTCTGGAGACAGAGAGCCAGGTTGGATGGTTAAAGGTTTCCCTATCTGAGTTTGAAGGAGGGGCTGGCATCTCCTAGAGAGACTGCATATGCCAAGGAACTCTAGTTCCCCTACTGGCAGAGGCCACTGGTAAGAGGAGTCTGAACCTTAGAAACTGTCTCCCTCTCTGGAGGTGGAGATACTTACCTTGAAGTCCTACAACCTCTTTCAAAATGTGTATTCTAGCCTCATGGGTATGTAAAAGTATACTTAATACACATTTCTTCATCTTAGCTCTGGTATCTCGCTACTTTTTCTTTCTTGTGAGATCCACTCTCCCCTTCCTCCTCAAGGTATCCCCACATATAGCCTTTCTAGCCCATATTTTCACCCAGCTTCACCCTAAAATCCTCCACTTAGGCCAGCCTCCTGGTGCAAAATTTCCCATACCCAGAAACCTCTTGAATTGGTCATTACCATAGAAGAAATTAAGTCTCACTTTTTAACCCACTGTTTCTCTCTCTCTTTCTTCTCTCTCTCTCTTTCTCTCTCTCTTTCTCGCTTTCTTTCTTTCTGTTTCCAGTGTTTCATTCTGTCATCCAGGCTGGAGTGCAGTGTTTCAATCACTGCTCACTGCAGCCTCAACTTCCTACGCTCAAGTGACCCTCCTGCCTCAGTCTCCTGCATAGCTGGGACTACAGGAGCGCACTACCATGCCCAGCTAATTTAAAAAAAGAAAAAAAATGTGAGGTCTGGAGTTCAACACCAGCCTGGCCAAGCTGGTGAAACCCAGTCTCTACTAAAAATACAAAAAAAAAAAAAAAAAAAAAAATAGCCAGGTATAGTGGCAGATGCCTGTATTCCCAGCTACTTGGGAGGCTGAGGGAGGAGAATCACTTGAACCCAGGAAGCGGAGGTTGGAGTGAGACGACATCACGCCACTGCACTCCAGCCTGGGCAACAAGGCGAGACAAAAAAAAGAAAGAAAAGAAAAGAGAAAGAAAGAAAAGGAAAAGGAAAGGAAAGAAAAGAAAAGAAAGGAAAAAAGAAAAGAAAAATGTCTAGAGACAGGATACTACTGTGTTGCCCAGGCCAGTCTCAAATTCCTGGGCTCAAGCCATCTTCCTGCTTCTGCTTCCCAAAGTGCTAAGATTGCAGGCGTGAACCACAATGCTCAGCCCTGTTTTCCTTATGTTTAGTTAATTAAAAAACAACAACTTTTTATCACTCAGTGTCTTTTGCTCATACCCCCTATATTCTGTTTTGTTTTCTTCTCTTTACTTCTTTTTTTTTTTAATCTTTCAGATATTCTTCTCTTCAGGTCTTTCATCGTTTACCTTTTATTGGTCAGTTTCCTTTTAATGGGTCACCCCTAAATGCCCTAATTGACAATTTAATTTGTTTTATGACAAAAAAATTGACATTTGATACATATTCATTAAGAGAACAGACACTGTTACCATGAGGCCTTACATTTTCCTGAATCTAATCAAATCCTAAAATTATTCAAGTGTCACGTGTTTTGTTGAAGATTGCTTTTAGATTTGATCTAAAATATTTCCTTACATAAAGGGTTTTTTGGGAAGAGAAAGCACCAGTAAGTAGGAGCCAAGATTCTGGTTTAACATTTCACGATTTGGGACCCCAAATGAATGAACAATTGGTTTATTACAAGATAAATAGAACAATCCCTAGCAGCATCAAACTAAGTATAGTTTTGTTTTGTTTTCTGGGCCTTTTTTACATTTCTCCAACTCACTGATAGAATTTTCTTCCTCCTGGTCACCTTTCTTGTGTTGACATATGGTGGAATCCTCCATAAATATTAGTTATCAAATTAAAAGAATCACTTCTTTAACACTCTTGTTAGGTGGGAGGATGGTTGAATGTTGCATTTTTTTCTTATACAGAGGTGACAACAATGATCAGTCTTTAAGATTTTAAGAATAGTGGAACTGATCCATGTATAGCTGAGTGTCTCATTCTCCTTTTAATCTGTAGTTCATGTACAAAGTTATAAACTTGATAGTTTATAAGACACTCGACTAGCCTAGTATCACAGAGTAAGTATAAATTCTGGGATTAGTTCCATATCCTTGGCCTCATTAGCTTTTTCCTTTAGTTTTCATAACTGAGATATCATGGCAGAAGGAGAAAGAATTAGATCAATTTCAGGAGAACTGGATTATAGTTCTGATTCTGCTTCTAACTAGGAGTGAAGTGGTGTTTAGGTCACTAAATCGTGTACAGTTGTCCATCAGTATCTACAGGGAATTGGTTCCAGGACCCCCTGAGGATACCAAAATCCATGGATACTAAAATCCTATATATAAAACGGCATGGTATTTGTATAAAAACCTGTGCACAGCTACCCATATACTTTAGTTCATCTGTAGATTACTCATAATATGTAATACCACATTACTGCTACTTAATAGTTCTTTTACTGTGTTTTTACTTGTATTTTTTATTGATATATTGTTATTTTTAAAAATATTGTTATGTTGTCATTTTTAAAAACATTTTGAACCCACAGCTGTTGGATCGGTGAATGTTGGAACCCATGCCAACAGTACTTGGTATTCTTATCTGTAAGATGGTTTCAACAAGATTGTTTCTTAAGATACCCAAATTCTATGGTCATCAGACAGAATTCAAGTAAGTATAACTAGTGATATGGTTTGGATCTGTGTCCCTATCAAATCTCATGTTGAATTGTAATCCTCAGTGTTGGAGGTGGGACCTGGTGGGAGGTGATTGGATAGTTGGGGTGGAGTTCTCACAAATGGTTTAGCACCATCCCCTCAGCGCTAGTCTTGTGATAGTTAGGGAGTGAATACTCACGAGATCTGGTTATTTTAAAAGTGTGTGGCACCTCCCCACTCTCTCTCATCCTCCTACTCCAGCCATGTGAAATGCCAGCTTCCCCCTTGCCTTCTGCCATGATTGTAAGTTTTCTGAGGCCTTCTCAGAAGCTGAGCAGATGCCGGTATTATGCTTCTTGTACAACATGCAGAACTGTAAGTCAATTAAACCTCTTCTTACCCAGACTCAGGTATTTCTTTATAGCAGTGTGAGAACAGACTAATAATACAACTAGTCAGTAGGCACTTTTGTTACAAATAGTCTTTTCATTTTTCATATCATGTTATGTCTGTAACATGTCAATTCTATCTATTTGAGCCTAAACATAAATGAAGGAAAGGAGAAAAGAAAGAAGGAGGGAGAAATTATGAATAATCTAAAATATAAAGCATGAGAAAATTGACCTGATGGCAAGGTTTTGAATGCAATGTTTTAATTTCGTAATATAGGATTTTCAGAAGATAAATAAGTAAAACATTTTCTTATATTGTCATAAATACAGTCTTACATCAAAAATGTGTCTGCTCTCAGAATCTTTCAGTGTCTATCCTAAAAGGATATTGGATGTAACCTCAATGTTATTTGAATTTTGTCTTCAAATAATAACTGAAGATTTTACTGTCATGTTTAAGAAAATTTGCTCATAGATTGATCTATCCTGATTTGAAGAAAAGTGTAAATTAAAATCCTGAGTGAATTATAATCTAATCCCAATGTCAGTTCCTTTACCTGTACTTCATGTAAAATTAAGAAAGATGATAAAGAATCTCATTAGTTCTGCCTAAAACAAAAGCATTGCAGTAATACAGTATACCATTAGAAAATTCTTCCATCAAACATTGTTTAATTTTATGAGCCTAAAGAATTAGAAGGTACCATTTTAAAAATCGCTTAAATAACCTTAGTGTATTAGGGAATCAAAGCCCAAAAGGGCTATATGATTCTATATGCCACTAACTTGTGCATAATTTGCAATCCGGAAATTCATAAGAACATCATAAAATATTGAATGGGTCATGGTTTTATGTGTGTGGAAAAGGGGATAGTATGGAGTAAGAAACGGGAAACAAGAGAAAGATCTTCACAATTAAAGTTGATTGTATCTGCTTAGGTGATAATCTGGAACAAGTTCAACCAGATATTTAAATCTGAGTGGCATGATAGAAATTTAAAAGTCTCAATAAAAGGGCCTCAAATATGTCTCATACGACATATGACTAGAGAACCACAAATAAAAAAATCATAAAATGTAGGTAGTTTTAAGGTTACGTTAAATTAACTAACATTTATTCAGTAACTACTTTGCTGGGCCCTCTTTTAAATGTTTTATATGAAATCAACTCATTTGTTCAGCTCTATGTAGTATATATCAATATTCTCATTTTACATGGGAAGAAACAGTCTCAAATGCTAAAGAAATTTGCACCAACACGTTGCAGATGGTGATGCACAAGTCTGCTAGTTCCAGGTCCCAAATCCTTTTTATTATAAAGTGCCGCACTGTGTTAGTATGTGGGGTAGCAAAACTTCACGGAGTCTGATACAGAGTCAGCCACCAGCCAGCTGGGCTGTGTCATTACATCATCTAAACTTCTGAGCTTCCTCTTTCTCATTTATAGAATGAAGAGTCGGGAATTAGCAGCAATGCCAGCCACTGCTGACCTATTCACCTTGTAGTGAAGGCCTCCCTAGATAAAATAACAGCAACAAAAAAAAAGATCAGAAAAGAAAGAAGTTTAAGGATTAAAATAAAATTGCAATTTTCCAGACTACTTACTTATCTTTCAAAAAAAAAAAAAATACAAGAGAACTTAAAGGATATATTTAACAACTGGGCTGACCTTTTAATTAGTTTAATACATTGTGTTAAAATTAATTTAAAAGGTCAATGTATTAAACTAATTAAAATATATTAAAACTAATTAAAAGGTCAGCCCAGTTGTTAAATATATTTTAAAATTCATAGCATTCATACAGACCAGCAAAATACCAATTAAAAAAATGTGAAAGGCAAAAAAATGTAACATTGGCAATTAGCAGTAAAAACTATGAACAGACCTAGCAAACTGCAAGAACTTTATATAAAAACTACAAAATATTCTTGAGAGGCATAAAAGACCTCAATAAACAGGTAGAGCTTCATTCACTCATAAAACAAATATTTCATACCTATTTTGTGCCAGTCATACTTGTAGGCTTCAATTCTTAAGTAGCAAAACAGAAGGAGAGAGACAGAATATAAAAGATAAATAAATATAATGTTAAGTGGTAGTGAGTGATAAAAGTGAAAATGAATGTAAGGTAAGCTACTGTTTTACGGAAGGTGATGTAAGCGTCTGGAAAGAGAAACATTTTAGCAGAGATGTAAAGAGAGGAAGCAAGCTGTGGGAATATCTGGGTAGATTCTGCCTCTACCCAGGCAGAGGGAGAACAATGAACAAGATAACATGCTTAGCGTTGTTGAAGAGCAGCGGGGTGCAGAATGAGGAATGTGGGTGGGAGATGAGGTCAGAGAAAGAGTAGGGAGCCAGATCATTTTACTAACCAACCAGATTTTACCATAAGAAATAATGTTAAAATGAATGAAATTATATCTTTGTTTGCTTGTTTATTTTCTTAAGTAAATTCCCGGAAGGGAGCAGTCTGATTTTTAAGAAACAAACCAAAAAAAGCCTAATCCTAGATTGCTTACTGTAGGAATTGCCAACCTAATGTTCACTTTCGCCTTATTTTTTACCATTAGAACTTTGCTTTTTTTTCCGGGGTGGGGTGGGGTGCTGTAAGTGGCACAATTACTTTTTCCAGCTCCTTTGTTGCTTGGAATTAGCATGTGACACACCAGCCAATGAGATTTGAGCTCTTTATCTGCGGCTGACTTAGCACATTTGTCTCTTGTTCTTCTCCCTATTTCCTGCCTGGAACATAGTCTTGATGTCTAGTGGGGGTTGGACTGGGAGCACTGAGGGGATTGAATGAAATGGTGGAAATGGAACCATCTTGTAATCATGAGGAAAAGGGAACAGGAAAGGATGGCTGAGTAAACAGAGAAGGAGCCTGGGTTCCTACTGACATCATGAAGCTGTCCTGCTAATCCTAGACTCTTCCTTCAGACTCCTTGTTATCCTTGTTTTGTGGGTTTCTGTTGGTGGCTCAATATAATTCTTGAAAGTATTTATGTAATAATCATCTTCTGTTTAATAGATTCCCTAAAAACCCAGTGTTTTATTTATATATTTCCCTTCTGGCATTGCAATGAAGACTATTCTGTGACTTGTATTATGGGATTATAAAGAAGAATGTCTTCTGTATATCTTGCAAGTCACATTCCCTGGGAGCCTGAAACCTCCCTCACAACTCCTTAGTTGTGACTTCTGGTACTTTTTTCTTTGGTCCAGGGAAACAAACCCTCTAAAACCACACAAGACTGTACAATTCCAAAATAGTTACTCAAGTTGATAAAGTCTGACCAATTTTAAGGCAAATCTGATTGCAAATATATATATAGAAAAATATAGACATATATACATGCAATATATTATATATGTATCTTAATCATATTAGTTTTTCCTATAGGTATTTGAGTAGGCTTTCAAAAAAATTCTGTTGATTGATTGATAATAGGTTACTGTTAAAATGAGATAAAGATAATTCTCTTGAATAATAAATCAAGATAGTTTTGAGGCTGTCTGAACAGTGTATGTACAAGAGGAATGAAGAATGACCTAGAATAATATTTTTACACATGGGCTGAGTTCCTAGAACTATAACCCATTTCTGGACTTTGGTTTGGTTATTACTGAGAGACCAGCTTTGAACTGGGAATTGGGGAAATTCAAGCTTGAGAGCTAGAGAAGATAGTGGGTGACCTATTCAGGGGTCCTTGTCAGGGGTCCAATTTGAGGTCTAGGGTAGTCTTTCTAACAGGCACAGCACACCCAGACAACTCACTAGGTGCAAGGAGCGGGGGGATAGTCACGTATGGTATTTTCTTTCTTTTCTCTTTTGAAAAAACAAAACCATAGCAAAATTATTGTTATTTGAAGTTAGGTTATTAGACTTTGGGGAGAATGGGGAAAAGTACAAAATAATGCAGGCTTTTGTAATAATTCAAACTACGCTTAGATGTTGTATTAAAAAATGTTAATATCTCCCTTTCCTGCCAAACCCACTCCATTCCATTAAACAGTGTTCTCGGTCTAGTGTGATACCTCACCTACCTTTTCCTATGCTATTTATAAACACATACAAAAACATAGGATTTCCCCCTATTATTTTTTGCAAGGATGAGAACATAACATATACATTTCTTTTCAATCATTCTTTATAGCGATTGCTTAATGAGCTCTAGTATGAATGTACCACAATTGATTCAAGCAGTCAGTCCCTTTTTACTACCTTGAAAAGGTATGTATGTGGAGAAATGCCGTTTTCCTTTTCTTATAGGATAGATTCATAGAAGTTGTCTGATTGGGTCAAAGAACTGTTCAGTTTAATAGACACTTTTCCACATATGATTTTTGATTTGAATTAGATATATGAAAATTAGCACAATGAAGTACAACTTTTCCATTTCCCATTCAATACGGTAAAGAGTGCATGAAACATGTAAGTTCTCAAGCTCTTTATCTCACCTAAAGGCCTTATCAAAAAAATTGATGTGTGTGTGTGTATCTTTCATGTGTGCTTCTGTGTGTTAAGACAAGTCTGGCTTCATAGAGCTTGACCTGGGAAGTTTTGGAACTCCTGTAGTTATGATATCAGTCAGGGTTAAATCAGAGAAGCAGAAACACTATGATAGAGATTGATAGTAGAGAGATACAAACATACATAGCTATGTCATCTACAATTATAGATATAGATATGTATTTATACTTTTATAGTGATCTGACCATACATAATTGTAGGAGCTGGCTATGCAGTCTCTGTAAGATTTGTCTTTTTATCTGAGGCTAGAGCCTGAAATCCACAGGGCAGGCAGTAAGGAAGGGAAGGTGGCTATAAAATGGGGGTGAACAAGAACAAGATGGAAGTATAAGCACATGCTGGAGTACGTGAAAACACACTGGAGTCCATGTCATTTCTCATTGTCTCTGATCTTTATGGTGTGGGTGTCCTACATGTGCTGGGGAGCATTTGTCATGGAGCCAAATAGAGACACTTAGCCCAGGAATCAGAGAAGCTAATCCCTGAGGGAGGATCTGGGGAAGGAGGAGTAACTGCAGTCTCCTAAGGTGTGTGAGCTACAAAATGGCTGCTAATTCACTTTTGGTCTCCAAATCTCATTAAATCTCTCATGTGGTCTGCCCTAACAGGAAATGTACAGAAAAATAAATTCTGGGAAATGTGGTTCATCATAGCCAGGCTAACACCTTACACCTTGCAAAGTCACTACAATTATGATACAAAAAACCACAGTGGCAACCACCAACCTACCCTCAGTATTTCTGCAATATTATTTGGTTACCTAGCCAGCCCCCAGGAAATTATGTAGTGAAAAACAACATTCCCAGGCCGTGCGCCATGGCTCATGCCTATAATCCCTGCACTGTAGGAGGCCCAGGCAGGCTGATCATTTGAGGTCAGGAGTTCAAGACCAGCTTGGCCAACATGGTGAAACCCCGTCTCTACTAAAAATACAAAAATTAGCCAAGTGTGGTGGCGGGCACCTGTAGTCCCAGCTACTCAGGAGGCTGAGACACGAGAATTGCTTGAACCCAGGAGGCGGAGGTTGCAGTGAGCCAAGATCATGCCACTGCACTCCAGCCTGGGAGACAGAGTGAAACTCTATCTCAAAAAAAGGAAAAAGGAAAACAAAACAGAACGGCCGGGCACAGTGGCTCACGCCTGTAATCCCAGCACTTTGGGAGGCCGAGGCGGGCAGATCTTGAGGTGAGGAAATCGAGACCATCCTGGCTACAGTGAAATCCTGTCTCTACTGAAAATACAAAAAGTTAGCCAGGCATGGTGGCGAGCGCCTGTAGTCCCAACTACTCGGGAGGCTGAGGCGGGAGAATGGTGTGAACCAGGAGACAGAGCTTGCAGTGAGCTGAGATTGTGCCACTGCACTCCAGCCTGGGTGACGAAGCAAGACTCCATCTCAAAGAAAAAGAAAAAAGAAAAACAACATTCCCAGAAAGATAAGAATGTTGGTATGACAGAAACTTACGTGCTTGGGTACACACAGATATTCACACATACAGAAACGCATTTACTGATAATGGATACTACAAAGTTTCCTATTTTTTTTTTTTTTTTTTTTTGAGACAGAGTCTCGCTCTGTCGCCCGGGCTGGAGTGCAGTGGCCGGATCTCAGCTCACTGCAAGCTCCGCCTCCTGGGTTTACGCCATTCTCCTGCCTCAGCCTCCCGAGTAGCTGGGACTACAGGCGCCCGCCACCTCGCCCGGCTAGTTTTCTGTATTTTTTAGTAGAGACGGGGTTTCACCATGTTAGCCAGGATGGTCTCGATCTCCTGACCTCGTGATCCGCCCGTCTCGGCCTCCCAAAGTGCTGGGATTACAGGCTTGAGCCACCGCGCCCGGCCAAAGTTTCCTATTTTTAACTTCTAATTCACTTGAGTTTCTACCTAACCCTACACCCCAATTTTCAGTATTCCATGGGCCAACAAAACCTAAAAAAATAGCTTCTATATAATTTGAAAGTTAAAATAAGTTCATCTTTTATTTTTAAAATATGGTAGAATGTTTCTCAAGACAATTTTTGGCTCCTGTTGAAAATTCTCAAAGTAACTTCATGCCATTTGTGTTTGGCTGTCGTATGTTAATACCCTATTAAACAAACTATACCTCTCCTATCCATTAGCACCTTGGATAGAAGACAATCACTCTTCTGTTCAACAATGTCTTGTTGACAGCAATGTTGTCTCATGTGAGTGAGTCTTGATTCAAAGGCTATTTCTGTCATTTATGACTAATATTACATTTAGCTAACAGCACCCTTGTTCTTGGGTCACTGTCATAGGAAATGGCACAAGTAGTTTTGAAGATGCAGGAAGCTAAAATGTTAGAAAATGCTGAGGTGTTCCATTTGGGTGTTAGTAGAAGTATTATTGAATTCGTACCAAGTGTGGTTGCCTCATGAATCTCTAAGACCTTTTCTTTTTTATTACATTTAATGGTCTTTCTGGCTTCCTGTCCTCTCATCCTTCATTATCCACATCACACATTTCAGCTGAGGTCACTTACAAAACAAGCTATTTTCCACCTCAAGTTCTGAGACTGATACTTTTCTTAGTCTCACTAGACTAGCTCAGGTGAAGTACCTTCCAGTCAACCTCACCCAGTCCTGTTCTGACCCCATGCTCTGGTTTATTGCTGTTGTTATTGTTGTTACATAATATATTGCTACTATTAAAAATCTTAAGATGGCCGGGCATGGTGGCTCATGCCTGTAATCCCAGCACTTTGGGAGGCCAAGGTGGGTGGATCACCTGAGATCAGGAGCTTGAGACCAAACTGGTCAACATGATGAAACCCCATCTCTACTACAGAAATTAGCTGGCCGTGTTGGCATGCATCCGTAGTCTCAGCTACTTGGAAGGCTGAGGCAGGAGAATTGCTTGAACCTGGGAGGCAGAGGTTGCAGTGAGCTGAGATTGCGCCACTGTACTCCAGCCTGGGTGACAGAGTAAGACTCCATCTCAAAAACAAACAAACAAACAAACAAACAAAATCTTAAGAATAGCAGCTTATTTCTGCAGAGTCTAAGTGTACATTGGGAAGGATTTGGCAAATATCTCAGAGACCAACCATATAAGGAAAAGGTAGTGATAGAACAAGATATTAAAGGAAAAAGTAGGCCTTCTGCTCTCCAAGCTTTACTCCCAGGCCATGTATGGGAGAAGATTCTTTCTTACCAAGATAGCTGCTAACAGAAAATGGTCCCAAAATGTAATATCTGAATCATTCAGGACACTTTTTAAATATTCAAATCTTCAAGCCCCATTCCAAAAATTCAAACAGCAGGTCTGGGATAAGGCTCAGGAAACTGTTAGAAAAATTTCTCAGATGATCTGAATGCATAGTTTTGTGTACAAAGAACTGACATATTCTGCTGACAAAGTTGCATTTTTAAAGCCCATGTTTTATTTAGAGACTGCATTTCCAAAAAGAGATTTGTCACATGCTGGACAAGCACACTATTGCTTTCTCCTATGGAGGTGGCTATTATGATTTGGACAATTGCTCACAGTAAAACTAAGATTGAAAGCTCAGAAGGTAGACTAGTACATAGTTATGATCTTTAGTTCATGCTAGAGGAAGTATTCCTGGATGAAATGTGTTGCCATTCCATCAGTAATGTCTTTTTTCCCAACTTAAGAAATATGTACCACTTTCTCCTAACTACTGAACATCCATGTTTTCTAATGTCCTTATATTGAGAGAATCTAAAAGAATCTTCCAGAAGCCACTGACTTCAAAAGTGGACTCAAGATGATAGAACAAGATCAATTTTCTGATTCTTCAACACCTATTTCTGTCCCTTTACTACCAATATTGCCTATTATTCCACTTTATCTCACACATTCCTGGGTGAAATTTGTCAGCATTCAACCAAGACTATATTGTAACAAGAAAGGAGCTAACTCTTCCCTTCATAATTGGGTAGGAAATGTGAGGAAGGAATGACCTCTGCTACCAGATAGGTAACTCTCCTAGTGATGTGGACTTTTCCATTCTGATGTGGTTATTGAGATCACAAGCCTTAGTTCTTATGCGTATCAGGATGGATATCCTCTGAGGGAATAGACATTCACCTCTGTCAGTCAGACTGAGAAGAAGTGCATATTGGGACAGGAAATGAGAAAATGGAAGTTTGATGTTACTCTGAAGGGACACATAGGATGAGAAGTTCCTCTGGGTCTTCTCCAACCTGAACAGGAGATGTTCAGAGGAGTTCCCAGATGGCGAGGGAAAGAGGACCTCACTAAGAACTAGGCAGGGAGCAAAGTTTGTAATTGACAGGAAAGAGCCTATAGCATGGCATAGAGGCACCACAAAGGGTTTTCCTTACTTAAAATCAGCCAGAGTCTGTGATGTAGGATTGATCCTGTAGGTAGAGAGCCAAGTGGTATCTCTGTGTTATAATTCTCTTTCATTAACTTGGAACCTTTACTAAAGTCTTGTTAAACTTTCTAGACCAATCTTAGATATTATAGGAATGGAAAGGAATGATACCTTTCCTCACTAATTATAAGGGTCACAGACAACACTCCTATAACAAAAGACAGGTTAACAAGAAAAAAGCATAACAAACTTATTTAATCAAAGTTTTATGTGACACAGGAGCCTTCAAAAATGGAGACCCAAAGACCCAGGGAAAACTATCTTTTTTTATGCTTAGGTTTGATGAAGAATGTACAACCATAGAAATGTGATTGGACAAAAGGGTGTAATCTAATGGTCATAGACAAAGGGGAGAATCCAGCAAGGTCTATCTGTTCAGAGCCCTCTTTGGCCTGTCTGTGTTGCATTACTTCTGCCCAAGTATGGGCCAGGATTCTTCTGAAATGAGAGTTTTCAAGGGAGAGAGCAGCCTTTCTCGATTTTATGGCTTGCTTTGGGGGAAAGGAGTTCTAGTTTCATTGCCTTGCCTAAAAGAAGAATTCTGGTTTCTATGACTCACTTTACAGAAGAAAGAGGGGTAGAAGACAGGAGGACAGGAGAAGATCAGGAAGACCTTGCATCTGAGGCCTTTCCAATTTTCAGTTCAAAATATTCCGCATGCCAAGGTGCCATACTTTGAGATGTTTTGTTCTGAACCCCAATAATATGCAGGGAAGACAAAACTTGCATTGCCTAGGACTTTCTAGGTTGCAAGTGACAGAAAATATCTTGTATTCATCTAAAATAAAAAAGGCCATTTTTTAAATTGGCTTACAAAACTACAAAGTTGAGGAGTCAGCTTGCTTAATTCCTTGCTAGATCTAGAAGTGCAGATGGGTTACTGGGGACCTCTTTCTATCCACTCCTTGGCTCTGCTTCTCTTTCTCATAATGGCTGTGTTGTTTCTCTCCTGCTGTAGCCTTTCCTAGGGTGGCAGAGGACACTCACTGGCCACCTTGAGCCCCAGTCTCTGACCAGTCCTTGTTCCACCTGACTTCTTAACAACCAAGCCTTCCAGTCCCAGTTATAGAAAAAAAAAATCCTTCCATATTCTAAGTTCTTTATGTTTCAGATGGGAAGAATAAGAAAAGGAAAATAGAACTTCTGAATGTAAGAAGAAAGAACATCATGAATATGGCACACTGCCTTCCTTAAGCATTAGAAAAAAGTCAATCTATCTCTTGCCAAATCTAGGTAAGAAGATGGCAAATGTTTCCAAATACATTATCACTGAAAATTACAACATCAACCTTTGAAAATAACATTTGAAAGCAGTTTTATTGATTTTTAGTAATCATAGCAACAAAGGAAATATAGTCATGACCTAAGATAAAAATGCAAAACTGCCATTTTCTTAAGGAAAAAAATTAGTGAAATGGAAGTGAGATACATTTAGGCCATGAAAAGAGATAAATCTGTTTTATATCCACAACATGCCATTTCTGTTTTCCCATCAGAAGTCAGTCTTTTTCAGCTGCTGATACCCTTTTCCTTCTGTAAACTGTGATAATAAATAGGAATGGGAAATCACTATGGAAATAGGATTATTACTGCTGTTGAGGGACCTCCTTTCTTCCAGGCATCATAATTCCATGTGGAGGAATTTAGGATTAGCACTGCTCACCTCTCACTGTCCTTCCCTTGCTCCTACTCAGAGGAGGGAGAAAGGCAGGGCACAGGGGTTTCTGAGCTGTCTCATCAGACCACCTGGTTTGTGCTCTGCCAGGCTGCCTGGAGCCCACCACCCCAGAGGAGAGCTGCAGGGGCCCAGCTGTCAGAAACTGCTGTGTGTACATTTAATTCTACGGTATAAAATTACTAACCCCTTTGGCTGCACATCTAATGTGACATCGTGCAGTTTATTAGTAGCAAAAGTGATACTTTGGCTTCCATCTCTCTGACTCTTGGTTCTTTTTCCCAACTGGTTCAGAACTCAAGTAGTCAGGAAAAGGGCGTTAGGTATTGACCCAACATTATTATTATGAGTTAGGTATTGACCTGACATTATTAGTATTATTATAACAAACCACAGCAAAACTCATAAAATAAAGCACCATGTCTTCTAAAGTTGTTTTTCATAGTAGCAAGGGAATGACTACATACAAATAGCTTTAAAAGGTGTGGTTTCCAATACGGAATTGGAACACATGCCAAATCGTTTTCCTGTCTGTGGAGCCAAAAAGAGGGAGTAATTCAGGCTAAAATCCGAGGTACACCTCCAGCCCTGTGTGGAATCATGGAGTAGCCCGGAGATAATCAACAGCTTTGCTGCTAACTTTCTGTTTTGCTAATGCATATGTCTTCATTTTTCTGAATAATTAGACCAATCTAAAAAAATTCCAAAAACATTTTTTCTCTTGTTTTATTCTGAATACCTGCTTCAATATATAAATTACCATTTTGCCTTTATAAGGAGAAATGAAGATGGTATTTTGCTGTAGAAGTTGCACCATTACCTCAACGCTCACCTTTCCTGCCTCCCCTTCTACCTGCTCCACCTCTGCCACCCCTGAGACAGCAAGACCAACCCCTCTTCTTCCTCCTCCTCCTCAGCCTCCCCAACACAAAGATAAGGATGAAGATCTTCATGATGATCTGCTTCTACTTAATGAATAGTGGTTATATTTGATCTTCCTTATGATTTTCTTTTCTCTAGCTTAATTTATTGTAAGAACACAGTATGTAATACATACAATATATAACACATAAAATGTGTGTTAATCAACTCTTTATGGGGAAGGCTTCTGGTCAACAAAAGGCTATTAGTAGTTAAATCTGGGGGGAGTAACAGTTTATTCTGGGATTTTCGACTGCATTGGGCATCTGTTCCCCAGCCCCCAAGTTGCTCAACAGTCAACTATGTTTGCTTGGTTCTATTTTTCAGAGCCCCTTTTCCTTAGTGTTTTTTAACACTAAGCACAGTATAAGCATGGATATAAATTAGACAGGCACAATTCATGCTGATAGTATTTAAAGGCATTACCATCTAATTCTATGTCTCAAATCATGCTCCAAAACCCAGTAATAATTGACTTTCTTTTGTGGCTTTAATACTTTAAATTGATTTTAGATAGGAACTTGACCAAAGAGCCATTATTACTCAAGAACAACGGTTCTTATACATCATGTGAATTATTTAAAAATTCTAGATTTCTGAGACCCAGGTTCTGAGGTAGGACCTCTGCAATGTGCTGTGATTACAGAGCATGCTGCTGTCAGCCAGACTTGTCCCTGCAGAGAGCACAAACCTCCAAATAGTTCAAATAGAAATTCCTGGCCAGAAGGTAAAAAACAGTATGCAAATACAACCCTTACTCTCTGAAACTGGGTTGTTTACCTCCAGTTCTCCTGTCTTAGGAGCACCTCCGCCTTCCTCCCACTTATTGTGATTAATACCACAAACACATCAGACACAAACACACACACACACACACACACACACCCGTCTCCCTGGAAACACAATGTTACAATTTTCTTCTCTCTCAGGATACTCTGTGATGAGAACTATATTTAAAGGCCAAAATAGAACAAAGCTAACCTCCCTCATTGCAAATGCACAAGATGCCATTTAGAAAAACATTGATGCAATCACCCTGGCTCTGTTAAACAAGGGGTCCCTAATGTGGTCCGCGATCAAACTCCACTTCCTCGTTAAGAGCATATGCCTAAGGTAAGACAGAGCCTCCTTTGTTTAAAAAGAGGCTGTGTGAACTCTGCCACGGGTCCCCAGACACCCCTAAGTCCTCTGTTCTGAACTTGCAATTAATTCGTAAGAAACCAGGTACCACAGCAGCAGCGGTTTGACAGTAGATTCATTCAGCACCAGCCAGATGTGAAAGGCTTTGAAAGGGACCAAAAGGCACTCCTATTGCCCAGGGAGGCAGGAAACGGTAACCTCTGGTTTGCAGCCTTACCATCATCTGATAATGCCGTTTCTAATATATTTCAATTCACTTTAATAATAGCAGCTTTTTTTTGCAAAACTAAAGGTTATTGATTAACCCAGAGCAAGTAGGAGGTCACTATTTGATTTGTTATATTTTTCAGCCTAAAATGACTTAAAAACAGCTCAATAGGAATGCTCACATCAATGATATTTTACTACTTTCTATGCTCTTTTTGAAGTGTGAATAGAGTTTCACAAATTAAAGGAAAAAACGTTTTCTTTAAAAAAAATTGTAGGTTATTTTCAGAGAATTTGCTCTGTGGAGAAGCATGATAAAAAGTCTTCCTCTGGGAAGACTGTATTAGAGTGTCACTAAATTCAGTTCTATTCAACCTCTATCAGCAATTTGGAAGATGTAGAGGATGACTTTTTACTGTTTGAAATTACACAGAGCTTAGAGGGATATTTAATGCAATAAGCTACTTTGAGATGAAAATTTATCTTGACATTAGAATCAATAATACAAAATTTGTCAGCAATAAATATGAAAATTTACATTTAGGATTTAATAATTAATTATGCAAGAAAAGATTAAAGGAGGCTGGGTTCCTTTGAATTCATATGAGAAAAATGCCTCAGAGTTTACTTTATCATAAGTGCACTAGGAATTGGCCATATGGTTTGGCTCTTGAAAATATAATTTCAGACTATATTAATAAAATGTCATTTGTATATTTAATCATTTTGTATTTGCCCTAGTTGGACCATATCTGCAATATTACAGTAAACTCTGTACATTGCATTTTCAGAGTGACTGGGCTTGTCCAAATGGTTCAAATATCAAGGAATTTTAAAATTCCATCAGAGAGTGTTAAACAAACTGAATACGTTTCTTCTAATATTGCCTCCCAACCAGCATGGGAAAATACTGTTCAGCATCTATGCCTGATGGTTACTCATCTTGCTTAGAATATGTTTAGTTATACGGAGATCACTACTCTGCATTGTCAGGCAGGTCTCACTTTAAAGTCCTTTCGAATTCTTCCTCACGTTATTGCCACTCTTTAATCCTAGATTATTAGTAACCTATTTCTCCTTGCACTTTCTCTTGACAAACCATTATAGACTTGAAAACCTACTATGGCTTCTTCAGAGGATGTAAAGAGATTATTTCTTTCTTTCAGAAAAATCAATTTGCAAGAAAAAGAAATGTATTAGTCCGTTTTCATGCTGCTGATAAAGACATACCTGAGATTGGGTGATTTATAAAGGAAAGGGGTTTAATGGACTCACAGTTCCACATGGCTGGGGAAGCTTCACAATCATGGCAGAAGATGAAGGAAGAGCAAAGGGACGTCTTACATGGTGGCCAGCAAAGAGAGAATGAGAGCCAAGTGAAAGCGGTTTCACCTTTGTATAAAAACATCAATTCTTGTGAGACTTATTCACTACTGTAAGAACAGTATGGGGGAAACCACTCCCATGATTCAATGATCTCCCACCGTGTTCCTCCCACAACACATGGGAATTATGGGAGCTACAATTAAAGATGAGATTTGGGTGGGGACACAGCCGTACCATAGAAAGAAAAGCTTATATTGATAAGCCAAGCTTATCAATACAATAATAAACACAGATGTCCATCAAGTATTTAAGACCCCATGGTAAATACAGATTATAATTTCAGAAGGCAATTATTTAATTACTGACAAATAATCGAAGTTTTAAAAAACTTCTTCATCAATTTTTTTTTTTTTTTGTCATTTGAGTGCCTTGGCTGATCTTTAAACATACTTAGCAAATTTACCTGAAGGACCCACTTCGAATTAGTACAGGATTCTCCTCAGCATTCATTTCCCATCTATTCAATTTCATGACTAAAACAAGCTGTAGCTGGTGGCTTGGGAATGAGTTTATTTTTGCTTTTAGGGAAATTTAACAAATAAGTGATGTGCTGACTGGTGAAAGTAATAATTTACTATTTAAATTAAATTATTTAATTAAATGATTAAAGGTCCTAATTACTATTTACTTCACTAAAGACTTACCACACACAGGTAGAGAAAAACTATCCCATGGAAGTTCAAGCTTTCCCTCTAAAGTGTAAGTCTGCTGAAACGAATTGACAATATATATTAACAGAAGAAAAGCCATAACACAGTTATTCGATCATAGTTTTATATGATATGAGCGCTTTCGCACTGATGACCCAAAGGCTCAGGGTGAACTATCCATTTTTACGCTTAGGTTCTATTAATCATGGACAGCCATGTAGAAATATGATTAGGTAAAAGGCTATGATCTAATAGTAATAGACTGAGGGGAAAACACAGCAAGGCAGGTTAGAGCAATATTTTTAGAGTCACAGTTTTAGGTCTTATGGCTGGCTTTGGGGAAAAGGGATCCTGGTTTCTACGACCTCCTTAAGGAAGAGAGATTCTAGTTTCTATGTCGTGCCTCAGGGGGAAATAAAGGATGAGAGACAGGAGTGCAGGAGAAAGCCAGAGAAAAACTTTGTTACTTCTGAGGTGTTCACTTTGGGGTATCATTGTCCGAGTCCAATGCTACCAAAGATCATGGGTTTTCATGTCACGTCATGTTCTTAATTAATGATTTAAGGCCTATTGAAAGAAAGAGGAGGAAGGAACATGCAAGAAATGGGAGCTAAAGAATTCTGAATTACAGCCAGCTCACTAATACCCCTAAGTATCAATATACCAGCATGTTGAGAAAATCTCACACCTCAGCCCTCATCTGTTAAACAGTCCACCTGCCTCTAACACAGGCAATGATCTCGGAGGCAGTCCCATGTCCTTGGACTTACCTCCCAAAAGGAAATTTGTTATCCAGCACTACCCTACATTCTTCAGACAGCTCTGACTTTTCCAGTTAGGACTTTCTTCAGTTTATCTCTAGCAGTATCAGAAAATATTTACTTGACTTCCAAATTTAAGCAGACTTGTGCATAGAAATTCTACTTTTTTTTTTGTTTTTTTTTTTTCACTTTTGGTAAGTCTTAGTGTCAGGAGGCAAATGTCAGAGTTCCCTGAGGTCATTTGGAAATTGAGGATGTCCCCATGTGAGATATTGTCATACGTGGAAAGGGCTCTGGGTGATAGACAAGAAAGGAAAAGAGAAAAGGAGCCACGTGGAGACTGGAGGTCTTGGGTGAGAGTGCTGACAGGCACTGGGTGGGGAGGCCAAGGTTATTACCCTGTTAATAGGTTCCTTTGTAAATCCATCATTTGAGGGGAGTCCTGACGCAAGGTGTGGGAACTGAGAAAAGAGAAAACAGGAAATACACACCAACAATAAAAAGCAGGCTTTCGAATGAAGAACAGAACCTCCAAAATTTCAGCAATGAGAGATGTAAAATTCATCTTAGTCAGTGGAAACACTGACTAACGAGGTCAGCTAGCCATAGTTTAATGCCCTCAGTTCACTCTCTCTTTCCCTTCCTCAAAAGGAAGAATAAGGAGAAAATAAAAACTTTTATCCATAGAATATAATATCAAATGAAGTGTATTTCAAAGCATTGCACAGAATTGACATCCTTACTACTACAGTGCTGTAGTTAATTGTCTAACCTATATGAAAAACTGAAAAATGAGAGAACAATGAAATGAAGCAGATGCCAAAGGATTCTGGAACGAGAACAAAACACAGCAATAATCCATAGGCAGATTTTCAGAAGTTTACAGATGAGAATCCTGAAATGTTGATTCAGCATTTGTTTTGTTTAAGACTGTCTTAAGTACTTACAAAAAAAAAACCCTTAAAATATATACACCTAGTCAAAGATTCAAAGAGCAAAATGAAGCTATTTATCTCCAATCAATGTACAAGCATGTAAAATTTTTTTGTGGGTGACTAGATAAAGACAGAGAAATCTAGAAATGCCACAATCTTTTAAGGTTTTGAATTGCATTTCAGAGAATCTGATAGTACATGTTATTCAGAAATTAAAGAGATAGTTCCCTTCTACTTTCTTTTCAATCGCTGCCTCAAGAACAGGGGACCTTTGTTACACTCCATGGTATACTGAGCGTATGTATGGGAAATATCCTGTGTGGCTTAGGATGAAATAAATAACCTCCTGTGGTCACAAGCCACTCTACAAAATGGCACTAAGAAAACTGAGCTTAAAGGCAGAGGCCTTTAAGCATGGCCTTTGGAATCAATTGGTTATTAACATTGTTATAACACAGTTTAATTTTTATATAAACATTAAATAACACTTATTCAACAAGCTTAATTTCAGGACTTTTCTTCCCATTTATCTCACAAGTTAAAAAAAAAAAGCAACAGAAAAGGTCTCCCCATATTAGAAGTCCTAGAGTGACAGAGGAAATGAGTCATCAAGATAATTTATGATCTTTCCCATAGCTTGCAATGCACGAGCATAATAATTCTTTGTTATTTGGTCAACTCAGAGACCAACTCCAAGACCTTGATGGAACACAATTAAAATAGGATTTCTGTAGACTCAAGTCTCTGCTTCACATCCAAAAATGGTTTTACCTTATTGCAATATACTCAATTAATTTTTTTTTTTTTTTTTTTTTAGACAAAGTCTCGCTCTGTCACCCAGGCTGGAGTGCAGTGGCACAATCTTGACTCACTGCAACCTTCACCTCTGAGGTTCAAGAGATTCTCATGCCTCAGCTTCCTGAGTAGCTGGAATTCCAGACCTGCACCATCACGCCTGGCTAATTTTTGTATTTTTAGTAGAGACAGGGTTTTGACATGTTGGCCAGGCTGGTCTCGAACTCCTGGCCTCAAGTAATCCACCTGCCTTGGCCTCCCAAAGTGCTGGGATTACAGGTGTGAGCCACAGTGCCAAGCCTCAATTAATATTATTTACTATTTTTTACTTTTCTACTGTAGTCACAACAAGCTAGTCTCTGTAGGAAATTATTTTAAAATGAATTTTAAAAGTTTATAGGTTTTAGGAACTTATAATTGATAGGAGAAAAAGAGAAGTCCCAAACAGCTGGCATACTCAGTAAAGTTTATGCTGAAAGTCACAGGAGAGCTTCAAAGTGTTAGAACAGAGAGAGAATTTGCATTCCAACAGGTTTTGTTTTATTTAAGAATTGAAGCTTCTGGATCAATGGGGAAAACTAATCAGGCGTGATGTTTAAAACTCTGGTTATTTTGAGAATCTTTTGATAGGGAGCCAAAAGATGTTCTTCAACTTATTTCCAGAGGAAAAAGTGTTCAACAATCTTAACGACCTAAAAGGTGTGTAGAGACATATATTGTTAAAGATAGTCTTACGTTTTCCCTAGCTTTGTAAAACTGTACTTTCTAGAAGCAACTGTACTTTCTAAATATACTGTCTAGGTATAGTACATATTACTTTAAATATCCTCCCACCTGTGAAATGTCATTTAGCTTGACTGGGTGTTGAAGGGTGTGCTCCAGGCTCAGAGCAAGGATAGCCTTTCACATCCTGTCTCCTCTCAAACACTGTGTCTTAAGGCACATATCCTCAACACCTTGGAAAATTGGGCAGGGCCTGGCCTTCTGTCTGCCACATTATTTATCATGTAGATGTGGTCTATTGACAATTCTAGACATCATGCATGGGAAAAGGGGTTTCTAAGTTAAGCCATCAACCTCTCTCCTGAGCAGCAGAAAACTCCATTCTATTTGGCAGTATTTGCTGAGTCAAATTCTGGTTTGGTAAAAATATGTTAAGAGTGGATCCAATTCAGTCCTGAAACACATCTATGCACTCCATGAGGACCACGCTGGATATTGTTTAAGCCAGTGCTTTTAGTCCTGGCTATGCTAGCCCACTTACCTGTCTTCCAGGAGACCACTAAACCACACGTCTGCACACGAGCACAGGTGTGTGCTCATCATACACAGTTCTTATATTACATGAGTTAGCTCCCAATTGCTCATTAGAATGTTAAATGCATTTTCCTAAAGGTTAAGCACTTGCCAAATTATGTGAAACATAAAGATTAAGAATATTGTTTCCCATTCCTAGACCCTGGGCCTGTGGGAGTGAAAAGGTAATAATACCTTTTCTTCATATATTATGAGAGTCATGGCCAACACTGCTTTAACAAAAGACAGGTTAGCAAGAGAAAAGCGTAACAAAATTATTTAACAGTTTTCTAAGACATAGGAGCCTTTAGAAACAGAGACCCAAAGACCCGGGAAAAACTGTGTTTTTATGGAAAGTTTGATGAGGAATGGACAGCCATGTGGAAATGTGATTGAACAAAATGGGTGTGATCTAATGGCAATAAACTGAGGGTGGGGTGATGGGGAGCAGTGTGGGAAAGGGAGTGGTATCCCAGCAAGGCCTGTCTGTTCAGGATCTTCTTGGCTTCTCTGTCTAGCATTCCTTCCCACCACGCATGGGGCAGAAGTTCTCTGGAATGAGGGTCTTATGACCTATTTTGAGGCAAGGTAGGTCAGATAATTCTTTTACAACCATGCTTCACACAGAAAGGCGGAGGAAAGGCAGAGTGATTTTGCTTCTGAACCCCACCCAATATCCTTCAGTTCAAAGCACTTTGGGATAGTGTTTTCTGAGCCTGGACAGGCTTCAGTTTTTGGTTCAGAAAATGTGATCACTAAGTATATACAACAGCGCTCCTGACTCACATTAGTAAGGCATATGCTTTTTTGCAGTTTCCTAGTGACAGTCAATCCCACTTAATCAGATGAGAATAATAAATGTATTTGTAAGATGCTTGGCTAGATCTTGAAATATTGTTTACTGCAATGAATTTGAACCAAGTTACAGCCACTATGTGGAATAACTGGGGACAAAAGGGAGTATTTTTTGAAAATGATGCACTATACAACTAAGAAACAGTAAGGTGCACATAAGTCCCGTATAGAACCAACAACTCAAAAGAAACCAGTGCAATCACAAAATTCTACTCTATTTTCCCATTGCTCAGATGCTTATAATCCCTTTTCCAGGAAAGCGTTTCCAAAATCTGATTCTCTTAAGGCATACAATTTGTGCACCCATGCACTGCTTCCAAGTTGGGCACTTCTACTTAGAAAGATTTCTACAATATGTGGGATTGACTCTTAAGTTTATTTAGGTTAAAAAAATTGCTAATTAGTCAGGGTATTTAATAATAACAAAACACCTAGACCTGATGATTCAGGTGCTAAGCCTAACGTTATATTATGTCAATTTAACAAATAATAAATAATTTTTTTTTTTACTTAAAGGATGAGGTGGGGTGCAAGAAGCAGATTTTTTTAATAGTCTACTATGAGTTATGTATTTTACACACAGTATCTTCCTTCCACTACATAACAAGTTCTGTTCTTATCCCTTTCTTACTTAGAAAGAGGACATAGAGACTCAAAGAAATTACTAACTAGCCTGATGTCACACAGCCAGTAGTCAGCAGAGCTGAAATTTGGTATTTGCTTGGCTGCAAAATTCAGGCTTTTTTCAAAACTCCAAGCTGTTTCTTTCTTACCCAAGTTGGGTTGATATTGCCCAAATGAAGAGTAAGCCAAAAACCTAAAACCAAGGAAAGGCAGGGGGAATGTCCCTGTGTGTTCCACGTTTACTGTATTCTTTCCTGGCAGCTCAAATAACCACAGACTCCCTGGTGATCCTAAGCATTTGACGATGACTGTGAGAAGCACTTGCATTGAAGAACTAACTAATCAACTAAATCACTCCAACATGTAGTACGTTGCAGCCTTCATTTCACGGTGTGCCTGGGAAAATGAGATATAAAAGAGAGAAAGTACTTCAGGTCCTTTTATTGGAGTGGAAACATAAAAGAGGAGGTTAAGCAATAACACATATGAACAGTCATTTGCAATTACTTCTAACGCAATGTGGATCCATGGGTCATATGATCAACTAGCAGTTCGGGCACTTCAAGGCATAATAATTTCTTCTCTTTTCATAGATCAGAGTCATAGAATAACTCTCCCAAGTCATAGGTTTCTACATGTCTCTACAATTAGCCTTTTGGCACTACCCAGTCTGCTTTTTAGCCTTTTAAGTGATCTTCTAACACTTTTCTCCAAAACCTTATGCCTGTGGTTTGCCAAATCTCCCACAGGTCTTTTTCTTAGGAACCACTTTCCTGTTCCTTATTTAGAATTGCTCCCCCTTATTCATGGCAGGACTAAATTTAGCAGTTGGCAATCTTCTTAATGACAAGATGTAAATCACGTATTTAGGATTAAAGTGAATTTCCAGAATGGTTATGTATACAGATGAGCCCAAAAAGTCCAGTTAATAAATGATCTCTCTGAAATGTGGAACTGAGATACCTTTGAGCCTATCTCTCGACATAATTTATAGCACTGTTCTTTTTATCAGAAAAAGAATGTGTTCCCAGTTCTATATTCATTTATTTACTCAATACGTATTAACGAATGCCTACCTGGGGTCAGATGGTATGGATAAAATAGTAAGTAAAAACCATAAGTTTCTGGAGTGTTCAATATACTGGTTGAAACAGTCAATTAAACACATTAATATACACCCCAAAACATATGATGAGACAGTGCAGGATGCTACTGAATACACTGCAGGGATATGTCACAACCTAAATAATGAACAAGAGAAAGCCAGGTAAAAGTAGTGACAAAGGGAAGGGGAGAGGTGAAAGGCAGAAAGAACATGCGTGTTCTTTCTATATAGTAAAAATAAATGAAAGGGAATAGAGAAAATTAAATAGCCTGGAGGAAGCTATCCAATGTAAAGTCAGGATCCCTTTCTTAGTTTTAGGAACTGAGCACATTTTTAGGCTCAGAGCTTACCGACTGTGGGAGAGGCCAGGTTCCTAAGAAAAAGGACCCTGCAATATCATGGTAATTATAAAAGTAGTAATTCCCCAACCTTCTCCAAAGGAGGCCAATTGCTTATTTAACTGTGCTACTGAAAAAGGGTAATACTCAGATATGTTGTGGTCTATGGTACATAGGGTTGAAGTTGACATTGGTACCAAGGAACCTAAAGCATCAAGATGGCAAGTTGTTTCCATCGAGTTTTTTCTACACTAGAAAAGGCAGTGATTTGTCATGATTGGAACTGGCACGAATTCTGAGACAGGGCTTCAACCAGCACCACTATTTAAGGCTTACAGAGTATTGGATGCACTAACGTGGCATCCTATCTATCACTCAATCAAACAAAAGAACACACTTTAAAATAAAAGTGAGGATGCAGTGGGCACATCCCCATGGGATTCACTGACCCTATCACATACTAGAGCACCTGGAAGTTGTCAGGCTGAAAAACAACAAAACATCCTTGTATTGATGCAGCTCAAGTAATGGTTTGGAGATGATACTCATGAAGATGAGGTGCATTCCTGCAGCATGCAGTCAACCACAAATCGATGACTATCATTTGATGCTTTGTCCTCACTGAAATCCAGAAGTCAAGAAATCAAGAGCAGAAACAGGAGTGGCCCCATTTATTATTGTACCCAGTAATCTGCTTCATATATGGCTAGGATTTACCAGTATGCAGTAGCTGCAAAGTCTTCTTAAGATGTAGGTACAAAGCTGGTACGGTGTTGTTTCTGCCACGTTTCACTGGTTAAAGCAGGTCACAGGGCTAGTCCATAGTCAACAGGTATCCATTGACCTTTCCAGCATAAAGAGGCTTAATGTAAAAACTCAGCATCTTGATGCTTCAGGCCCTCAGGTGTCAATGTTAACTTGGACGTTGTGTCTTGAATTCCTCAAAATATTCCAGTATTCTCCTTTCCCTGGAATACAGTTACATGAGTTACAGTATTGTCATAGGCCCCATTGGGGAAGTCTGGGGGAATTATTTTTACTCTATATGCATACCATGGTACTGCAGGTTCCTTCCTCCTGGGGACCTGGCTTGAATATGTTGCCCCCTTCAGGGACAAAAAAAGAGCATGAATACTGGGAGCGCAATTCCCTGGGAGCCACCAATGTGTCAGACTACAATACTCTCCAAAACTGAACTCACCATTTCCCTAACATTATGGACTGGAAATCAGGTTCTATCCTGTTTCAAAGGCAGTGACTTAAGTAATCTTCCAACACTGTATAGGAAAGCACCTCTAGGGTAAAGTGAGGGCTCCCCTTCTAAGCACACTTAGTACAAATATCCTAGGTCTTTTCTTGTGTGGTCCTGTATTTCTGCCTCAGGGTTTTGTGTTTTTGTCAGGTAAACTTCTTCCTGGTAACTGTAGATCCTGTAAATATTCTTAGTGTCTAGCTCCTCTGACACTTCTCTCTCTCATTTTTATTTATTAATATTTGTGGATAGGTAGAGGAGGGAGAATCAGGAGTAAATAGTTTCCTGTTTTCATAATTAAGAACAAGAGTTTGGTTCAGTAATTTAAGGCTAGGGTTGATGAGGGAAGTCAGTGGAGAGAGGAGAGGATGAACAATGTAATCTAGGAAACTTTTCAAATTATATACTTTGCTCTCTCAAGTTAGCAGAGAGTGGAGAGGGGGAATTTGAGGACCACCATCATTATCTTTTTAATGCAGAGCATGTTGCAAATATAATTCTTACTTTCCCAAACTTTATTATTGAGGGATATTTATCTATAATTTTCATCTAAACCCTAGTTTATCATTTATAATTTTAAAATTCTTTTAACCACAAAATGTTTCACAGAAGCTGACTTTTAGCAGTTAACATGAGCTATCATTGCTTTTTTTTTTTTTTTTAAGAGACAGGGTCTCCACATCTTGCCCCAGCTGGTCTCAAACTCCTGGGCTCAAGTGATCCTTCTGCCTCATCCTCCAGAGTGCCGGAATTACAGGCATGAGCCACTGCACCTGACCTATCATTGCTTTTGTGGAAGTTTTCTTGTGTCTGTACATACCTAATAGGTAAGATAAAGTATGAGATACAGTATGAAAATTTTGAAGACATAGAAAGTTGTTTAGAAAGAAACTTGAAATTTGACAAAAAGTAAAAGTATTTTCAGTACCCTATCTGTAGGCCTCTTTAGATACCTAAAATCACATTGTTAGTTTCTCAACGGGTAGGATTTATGCAGTTATCCTTCACACAGTGACCTTAAGGGATGTAGTCTCTGGACCAAATTATTATTATGAGTGAACTAGAGGTTTCTGGGTTTTCTGCATACCACCAAACTAGCTCGAGGCTTTGATCATGCTAAAAATCAACAGTCCAAAATGTGTCAGTGTACCCCTGCCAAACTTACAGTGAACAGGGTCCCCTTGATAGCTCAAATTCCAATTCAGAACTGGGATTCTAAATGGAACCAAATATTAAAACATTTAACAGGAGATGATAAACAGTTGACAAAATATAAAAATATGCTTAACTCCTTTCAAAGTGACATGGAAATTCAAACTACGCCAGGACACTATTGTTGATTGTTACATAGGCAAAGGTTTAAAATATTCCTAGTAAACAATTTTGAATACTCTATAGGAAGACACGCATGCTTACATATTGTTGACAGGGGCATAAATTGGATATTTTGTGATACAACTGTTATTATTTTTAAAGACTTTCTTTGTTTTCTACAAAGATTTCAGGAAGTGTTATGGCTCTATTTTACTCTAAAATGCAATCTTGAAAACAAATTTTTAAAGTTTTTAGAAAATCATGTTCAACCTAATCTCTTCCTGCCCTGTTCCCCAAAAACATTTCTTACTTTTTTCTCCCCATCTATAATCATCTCCAAATTCGTCCATTTCCATCACTATTGACCTCTGCCTCCAGTCCACTAAAATGATCAGATATCCTGGAACTGAATCAGTGTGGTGATTAACTTGTTGATTACCAGTCCAAAAAATTCAGTAAGTATTTCGCATGTCTTGCCAACATTTTAAATTTGAGTACTCAGGAGGCTGAGGCAGGAGAATTATTTGAACCTGGGAGTTGGAGGTTGCAGTGAGCCGAGATTGTACCACTGCCCTCCAGCCAGGCTACAGAGTGAGACTGTTCCCCGCCCCCACCAAAAAAAATTTGGGAGTGTTCACATAAAAATTCTGTATTTCTGGCCATCCTTAAATACTGGAAACTGGGTCTATATTTACATATAGTATCAATATAATAGAGCTGATGAGCAGTCACTGAAAAAAGTCACATGAAAAGGAGCTTAAGAAATATAAAATCTGACTGCACAGCCATGTGCCCAGTAACAACTAACTCTACCCATATGCAAGAAGGGGAGAATGAGATCTTATGGGTTGCTAGTGATCTCCACAATACCAGTAGATATACAGTTTATCTAAAGCAAAGACAAAACGCACATGGTATTCAACATTTTTTAAATGATTTTTTTATCCATTAGCGGATGGCCTTTCAAGAATGAGATTCCGGTTCCAAAATGGCAGCAGAGAATATATATATATATATATGGAGAGAGAGAGAGCGCGCGAGAGAGAGCTGAGATTTTCACCAGTAACATGACAGAACTCATATACGAGGATGAGACAGTTCCTAGGGCCACAGAGAAGTTAAAAAAACTGAACAGATGGTAAGAGAATCAGATTCCAAGTATGAGATGTCCCTCTCCCATTCTGCCTGGCACTAAGCTGCTGGGAAATCTCGCCCCAACTCACAGTTTCCACACTGGAAAGGTGAGTTTGAGGTGGACAGCCAGCTTCCCCCCCATCTTGAGTTCCCTGGCAGAAGACGTGTCCCTGCTTTAACTCATGGAAGTATTGCGAGTGCCTGAAGGAAGACATGTCCCTGAGGACAGGCAGAGACAAACAGGGGAGGCAGAACTACCATCCCCAGCCCTGGAAACTCTGCTCTATAAATGGGCCAAAGGAAACACCAAATTACAGTGGCTGTTGAGCAGCACCATGCTGTACGAGGTATGTTCCACAGGTCCCTGGATACAAACCTCCAGTCAGCCTTCCTAGACTGCCAGGATAATCCCTTTGGGACCTCCCCCATTCAGGATAGGCAGCACTCTGAACATTTGCTACAGGTGAGGTCAACCTGGGCTTAAAGTGGTGCCTAGAGCTGAAACGGAGGCAGCAACCTAGCCCTAAAGATTTGCTAAACAAACATATCCAATAAATAATGAAACAAGTTGTACAGAGGAAACAGTAAAGAATTAATCCTTCAATGTGAGGACATAGACATATACCCACAAGTGACAACATCAAATAGAAAATCAAGAGTGAGGGCTTGCTATGGTTTAGCTCTGTGTCCCCACCTGGATTGCATATCGAATTGTAACCCTGACATATTGAAGGAGGGGCCTGGTGGGAAGTGATTGGATCATGGAGGCAGCATCCCCCTTGTTGTTCTCATTATAGAGTTCTTATGAGATCTGATGGTTTGCAACTGTGGCACTTTTCCCCCACACCCTCTCCTGCTCTGCCATGGTAAGACATTCTTGCTTCCCCTTCACCTTTCACCATGATTGTAAGTTTCCTGAGGCCTCCAAGTCATGCTTCCTGTTAAGCCTATGGAACTGTGAGTCAACTAAACCTCTTTTCTTCATGAATCACCCAGTCTCAGGTAGTTCTTTATAGCAGTGTGAGAACAGGCTAATACAGGAGTCGAAGCACATGTGGAAGCTTGATGAAGAAAAATAGCTACGTGCTATAAAAATACCAACCCATTAGGCCTGATGTCACCCAAATTGCTGGTGATTCTCAGTGAGTCAGTTTATGGTGCACTATCAAACTCCTACTGTGGTTTACACAGGGTTTCTGGCACTGCTCACATTTGGGGCTGGATAATTATTTGTTGTGGGTGCCATCCTGCGCATTGCAGGGTGTTTAGCAGCATCCCTATCTATACCTACTAGATGCTAGCAGCACCTTCCCATCCTCACCCTCCACTGTGGCAAGCAAAAATGTCTCTAGACATGGCTAGGTGTCCCCCAGAAGCAAAACTGTCACCAGAACACTGGCTGGAAACCAGTGGTTTAACTATAAATCAGAACTATGATTTTTATAAAACATGCTTTCATTGACCTCTTCTTATGGATGTATGGTTAACCCTCTATTTAATATTTAAACAGGTTCAATACAACACCACCTGCATTCTGAAAGTGATTTCTGTTAGCATCTGTAGTCTCTTTCCTTACTTTAGATTGGATTCTGCTGCTTCAGATGTTTTCAGTCATGGTTTATGAATCATGCTTGACATCAAAGTTTGGATTATTAGGTTAAGTAAAAGCAATTTGAAAATGGTTCAGTGGTGGCAAAAATAAGACATTTATGATGAATGTAAATTATGCAGGACCTTAAAGTTGTAAAGAGTCAGAAACCCCTATTTTTGAAGAAAGTTGACTGTGTATCAGTTGAGCTTTAACTCAATACTAATACCTCGAGTCCAGAATTTGTCTAATCCTGTGGAGATCCTTGCTCATCTCTGACAAGATCAAAAAGTCACCAAGAAAAAAGGTTAAAACATTTTTTTCTACTTAATTTTTCTGCCTTTGGATTTAAACAAATAATTATCAAAGCACTAGCTAGATTCTATGGAGACTACAAGGTTACTTCTTTCAAGGGGCTGATGGCAGGGGGTAAGAGAGGGGAAGGTGGTTGGGAGCCTTCGCAAGACTTCATGCTCCTTCCCATCAAACTATTCTGACGAATTTAAGGAGAAAGGTCTTGTCACCTAGGATGAAAGAGTATTTCCTTATGGCTTTATCCCCTTGCATTCAGCCTGACAGCAGTGCCTGCCTAGCTCATAAAAAAATCTCCACACCCACAGCCTCTTATGCCTGGGTAGCCACATTTTCTCTCTCCTGAACACCCCCGCCCCACCCTCGGTAATGATAGCTGATTGGATTGAGATGAACACGGGGACCCAATGACATCTAATTAGCAGTGACTTGTGACATTGTTCCTAAAAGATAAGCTAGACCAAATGTATTTCCTCTTGAGAATTTAATCTAGGAACTATCCAGTGGAAACTGAAGTTAATAAATTCCATGGAGGAATGGGCCATGAGGCAGTCAGGGCTTTAAGACAGACTCAGAGCTATAAGGCATTATGTCAAACTAAAGTTACGAATAAGAAACACATCTATGAGCATACAGAATCTAAAAATTAGAACACATATATTCAGAGGAGAAGAAAAAGTAAATCACTTAGGGCGAAAATAAAAAACAAAACTATTTTTTAATTCCCCCCTCCCTTTTCACCAGAATTATTATAACAACTCCAACAAGGGATAATATTGTGGACTGGTTAAGTAGGTCTGCTGTAGAGTCAGGCAACCTGGGTTTAAATTGCAGCTTGTCTACTTAATAGCTGAAGGTTCATAATTATGCAAATTAGAAAACTCTTTATGCAGCAGTTTCCTCCTGCCTCAGAATCTGGAGAGGATAAAACTGAAAGAAGCACTTTTAAGAATCATTTTCTTATTATTAGGTGAGATTTTGGGGATGCTCACCACCTTTAGTTTCCAAGTCACTGACATTTTCTGGACGCTTCAGTGTCCCAGTAACCTTTCTAGTCCCTGAGTATGCTTTTAAAAGCACCTACCCCTTGGAAACTAGTCTCTTGCTGAGATATCACACTGCTGGGGGGCTTTGGAGCAAGATGTCACTTTAGAGGACACTGACTACTCAAAACCTCCCGTGTTCCTGCACAATGCAGCTCCACCTCTTCCAGCCTTAGCTCTTTTTTTCCAGGATAATCGCTCTGGTCCTGACAGAGTTATTGATTTCAAACATTTCCCTAAAATACAAGTTTCCAAATTCAGTTTATTTTCCATCTCTCACTGGAATTTTCTGCATATGTCCCTCCTCTTGGCCTCTCCCGAATCCTCCCCTCCTACAAGGTCTTCCGTGAACTTTTCCCTACTCATTTCACCACACATTAGTCTTGCGTTACTCGAGTCTCCCTGTGTGTGCAGCACAGTTCCACCTGTGTATGCTATCTGTGGCGTTATTTCTAGGCTTCAAGGTCTACACCAGATTGCTCCATGCTGTCTAGTACTGCGCCTCAAACACTGTGTTTAGTGAACAACTGTTAATTCTTTTGGGGAGGATCATATTTCTGTCAATTTGCCACAAGACTCAGCAATATGGTGAAAAACCACCAAAACCATCAAAAAGAAGCTTTATACATGACTTGTAGGAGTCAGGGAAGATCATATTGTTTCAGGTTGGATTTTCTAGGAAGCAGATTCTGGGATACAGATTAATAGGCAGGAGGTTTATCAGGCAAAACTCTCATGGTCAATCACTGCAGAAGGGGAAGGAAGGAAGGAAGGGAGCAGGATTGGGCAGAGAGAGAGAAATCAGGCTGCAGAGCAATTATAACAAGACCTCTGCAGACCCCATGGGTGACCCTGAACCGAGCACAGCCCTTTAGAGACTTCCCAAATGGGAAAAAGGGCTGTACATCCGTTCCCACCCCACTGACCAGTTTTTAGATGTGGATTGGCCTGGGAAGGGGCGGGTCTCTTCCACTGAGGCAAGACCCAGAGAGGGCTGACAATGGAAGCCTATCTGTTGGCATCGTTCCCAGCAGCTGGAGGAATTTGTCCTCTGAGGATCTGGGAGACACAGCACAGAATCCAAAACAGACTTCTGCAAAGGCCTAAGAATCCTGGAGCTAGAGAGATCCAGTCTAGACAGTATCAGACAAGGTCCGTATTTGTGGCAATAACCTGCTTTTGATTCTTCAGCAGGTTCTCTCTTGCCCATGTCAGAAAGTACACACACTCTTCTGCCTGGCATCCAAGCCCTGCAAGGGACAAATCCAAAAGCACAAGAATGATTTCTCCTTGGCTCATGATTTTTCCTCCATATTCATCCTTTGATACCCCAAGCCCTGTCCACCGTGGAAGCCAACTCATTTCTTCCATCTCCTCCACTGAGCCCTCGCCCCAGCATTTGCCGCCAGCTCCTGCCCAGACACATGTAGATTGTTCCACCTGCACCATTCATTCGGGCCCCTGAAAATTACTACTGTGCGTGGCTGTATACCTAGGAGATGTGTATAACCTGCTCTGCCTATGAGATATTAAGCTCCTTGAGGGTGAGAACTGTGTTTCTAACACTTGGCAGAGAGCCGAGTGCACAAGAGTCATCCAAAATATACTTACTCCTCAAAACCAGACCCATCTCAGGTCAGCAGTATAGAAGAAAAAATGCTCATGAATGAGCCTCACTTGGCTCTCTTCTCACATGGGTTCCTGTGCTTCAGTAAGAACTCAGAAAGCACAGTTCATGAGATAAAGAAAAAGGGGAAAAAATAAAGGGAAAGGCCCCTGCTCAGATGTTCTCCTCGCTCACAGCGTACTTCAGGACAGGAAATAGAGACTTCCTGCCAATTCAAACGACATTATTTTTGTAAAAGCTTATCCACAGGCATGTAGAAAGAAGTACACACGAAATGAGTTCATCGTATATCACATGAATTGGTTAAAATTGAATTCAAGTAAATCAGAAAATTTTGAAGAGCCACACAATTTTAAAATTCACAGTCATTTCCCGAAAGTACCGTCTGGTAAAATTGGCTTATCACCTCACTTTTAATACATATATGTGATTTCCTGCTTACAGCATTTCCCCAAGGAATGAAAAAAAAATTACAACTGGGAAAGTTTTATAAGAGGGATTATCTATGGTTCCTGAATAAGAGCCTTCTCCCTCTCCAAGCACACCTGCAGCTCCTAATGACCGATTTACGCAATTTTCCTTTCTACTTGAATCAAAAATTGTAATAAATGTTGTACATGTCTCAGTGAGTTTTTTAATTTTGTATTTACCGGTTCGTGGAAGGGACTCCATCTAATTTACCAGAGTGGAGGGGTAGGTTTGCATGGAGCAATTAGGGATAAGATAGCCAAAGAGACAAAGTCAGTTGAAAAAAAAAATCTGTGTGTCTGGCTTTCTGTATGAATTATGACTATTCAAGGGGGAAAAAAATCTGAACATTTGCCAAAAAGACTGGTGTGTAAAGGGACAGCTGGAGTTTTCTGTTAGAGGTTACAATGCATTGCTTGTTCCGTAAGGGCAGAATGGAATCACTTACCACAGCGACCCACACATTGCTTGAGACACTGGCACATCAATACCTCATGAAGCATTTTCTTCAAAGGAAAAGAACCAGATATTTCAGGAAAGTCATTGAAGATGCTTTGACCACAGACATGCTGACCTTACTGGTAGAGATTTGTAGCCTTTGTGGCATGTGGACTCTGTCTCTGTAGATGCCTTCATTGTGCTATAATTTTTATACAGGATGTATTGTTTGAACTGCCAACCCTAATTCTAATTCCCTTGGGGACTCAGGAAATTCTAACTAAATAAAATAAAACCCCATTGTATTTTTCCTTGTTTGAGATGCAAATATGCAAATAACATTTTTAACGAGAATATGAATAAACACAGCACATGACACATAGTTGGAACTTTCAGTGGGACTCTAAAACTGAAATAATTTCAACAGCAAAGTAAAAGTGAGGGAAGAAAAATGAAAATTGAACCAAAACCATGTTAAAACTTCTATCATTAGAACCAGAGACTCTGCCACCACTGTGCTAGGTGTTCCCAGCAGGTCTGCTTGCTCATCAGCCCTGAGAACAGCACTAACTAATCCTGCAGGGGCAACCCTCTCTACCAGGGTCAAATGTGGACACTTTGGAAGAATCATATCTTTTTAACCCCAGATTTAAACAAACAAACAGAATACTTTTTTTTTTTTTTAATTTTACTTTAATTTCTGGGATACATGTGCAGAACGTGCAGGCTTGTTGCATAGATATACATGTGTCATGTATCAACCTGTCATCCAGGTTTTAAGCCCCACATGCATTAGTAATTTGTCCTAATGCTCTCCCTCCCCTTGCCCCCCACTCTCCTGTCAGGCCCCAGTGTGTGATGTTCCCCTCCCTGTGCCCATGTGTTCCCATTCTTCAACTCCCACTTATGAGTGAGAAATTGCAGTTTTTGGTTTTCTGTTCCTGTGTTAGTTTGCTGAGAACGATGGCTTCTTCCAGCTTCATCCATGTACCTGCAAAGAACATAAACTCATTCTTTTTATGTCTGCATAGTATTCCATGGCGTATATGTGCCACATTTTCTTTATCCAGTCTATCATTGATGGGAATTTTGGTTGGTTCGAAGTCTTTGCTATTGTGAATAGTGTTGCAATAAACATACATGTGCGTGTGTCTTTATAGTAGAATGATTTATAATCCTTTGGGTATATATCCAGCAATGGGATTGCTGGGTCAAATGGTATTTCTGGTTCTAGATCCTTGAGGAATTGTCACACTGTCTTCCACAATAGTTGAACTAATTTACACTCCCACCAACAGTATAAAAGTGTTTCTATTTCTCCACATCCTCACCAGCATCTGTTGTTTCCAGACTCTTTAATGATTGCCATTCTAACTGGCATGAGATGGTATCTCATTGTGGTTTTGATTTGCATTTATCTAATGACCAATAATGATGAGCTTTTTTTTTTTCAATATGTTTGTTGGCCACATAAATGTCTTGTTTTGAGAAGTGTCTGTTCATATCCTTCACCCACTTTTGATAGGGTTGTCTGTTTTTTTTCTGTAANTGTGTCTTTATAGTAGAATGATTTATAATCCTTTGGGTATATATCCAGCAATGGGATTGCTGGGTCAAATGGTATTTCTGGTTCTAGATCCTTGAGGAATTGTCACACTGTCTTCCACAATAGTTGAACTAATTTACACTCCCACCAACAGTATAAAAGTGTTTCTATTTCTCCACATCCTCACCAGCATCTGTTGTTTCCAGACTCTTTAATGATTGCCATTCTAACTGGCATGAGATGGTATCTCATTGTGGTTTTGATTTGCATTTATCTAATGACCAATAATGATGAGCTTTTTTTTTTTCAATATGTTTGTTGGCCACATAAATGTCTTGTTTTGAGAAGTGTCTGTTCATATCCTTCACCCACTTTTTGATAGGGTTGTCTGTTTTTTTTCTTGTAAATTTGTTTCATTTCCTTGTAGATTCTGGATATTAGACCTTTGTCAGATGGGTAGATTGCAAAAACTTTCTCCCATTTTGACAGAAAACATTTTAAAGACTGATTTCAGAAATCAGTTTTAGTGAGCCATGATCTGTTCACTGTATACAATTAATGTTCACATCCTAGATTCCCCAAATTAGCAGAACAGTCAGACTCCATCTCATTGGTTTAGCCTATCAGGACATATTAATTAAAACATTTATCTCATATTTAATTTGCCTTGGAAAGCCATATGTTTAATAAATAAATACTCATGATGCCTATGGAGGGAAAAAAATATTTTCTAAGTTCAGGACTTGGAGCATAAACCAAGTTCAGGCCAAATGGAGCAGACTCCGGGATTTACAGTGAGAGCCTTCTAGAGGGCTGTTAGCTGGAGACTCCATTTGGTTTCCTTAATTGTGGCATATGTACCAGTGCTTGTGTTGTCTCAGACCATGGCCAGCACTGAAGCTGCAATGATGGCCCAGGAGTTGTTCAAATTCAAGGGCAACTCTGAATCATATAACTGAGAGTGGGCCACTCTCTTGCGGTTAAACAACCCCCCACATTCTTTTTAGATCTTTAGCATTTGTCATGACACTTAAATAGGAAGAAATAACTATAGTAGATAAATGATGTTTTCCAAAAAGATTCCAGCTATCAGAAGAATCTTCTATCATTTAAAATGCCTACTGTCAAGTATACTGAATAAAATAATCTATTACAAAATTTTGAATATTCATATTAATGATAAAAGATCTAAAAGAAAATAAGAGAAGTCCATATTATGTTTAATGCTCTATTTGTTCAGATCACATATTGTTCCAGAAGGTAGTTCATTACTATTTCTATTGAAGAAATCACTTTCTACTTCATTCATGAGGTTTGCTTTCTTTATTATTCCACTGACTAAGGGAGTCCATTTAGCATTTGGTCATTATTACATTTATTCACATTTTACTCTACAGTAGCTTATATGACAGTACATATTTCTTAGAATGGGTATTGTTTGTAAATTTTTACTCAAAAAACAAAAAAGGACATCCATGATAATTGATTTAAAACTATAATTTGTAACCACAATTATTATCATCTCAATTTTTAAAATTGTGATCAAATATGTGTAATATAAACTTTACCATTTTTAAGTGTATAGTTCAGTAGTAGTAAGTACATTCACATTGTTGTGCAACCAATCTTGAACAGTTTTGATTTTATAAAACTGAAACTCTGTACCCATTAAACAAGTTCCTATTCCCCTCTCCACCCAGCCTGTGGTGGTCACCATTCTACCTTTTGTTCCAGGATTTTGACTACTCTTCATACTTCATATAAGTGGAATCATGCAGTATTTATCTTTTTGTGACTGACTTATTCCACTTAGCATGATATCCTCAAGGTTCATCCATGTTGCAGCAAGTGTCCGAATTTCTTTTCTAAGACTGAATACTATTCTACTGTATGGATATACTACATTTTGTTTTTCCATTCATCCACAATGACCATCTGAGCTGCTTTTATCTTTTGGCTATTGTGAATAATGCTGCTATAAACATACGTATGTAAATATCTCTTCAAGATCCTGATTTTAATTCTTTCGGATATATACCTAAATGTGGAATTGCTGAGTCATATGGTAAATCTATTTTTAATTTTTTCAGGAAGCACCATACTGTTTTCCAAAGCAGCTATGCCATTTGACATTCCCACCAACAGTTCACAAGGGTTCCAACTTCTCCACATCCTAACCAACACTTGTTATTTTCTGTTTCTTTGACAGTAGCCAACCTGATGGATGTGAGAAGATATTTCATTGTGGTTTTGATTTCCACTTCCCTAATTATTTGTGATATCAAACATCTTTTTATATGCTTGTTGATCATTTGTCTGTCTTCTTTGGAGAAATGTCTATTCAAGTCCTTTGCTATCTTTTAATCAGGTTATTTGAATTTTTGTATTGTTGAGTTGTACAAGTTCTTTTTATATTCTAGATAGTAAGCCCTTATCAGATGTATGATTTGCAAATATTTTCCATTTTCTCTAGGTTGCCTTTCACTCTGTTGATTGTGTTCTTTGATGCATGGAAGCTGTTTTTTTTTTTAGAAGTTTTTGATTCTGATGAGGTGTAGCTCATCTAGTTTTACTTTTGTTGCCTGCAACCACAGTTCTTCAGTTAGCTTTGTACATTGTATACAAATTAATTAGAATTCTATATCCATCATTGAATTTAGTGCTGCTCCCATTTGGCAATAATTTCCAGTAGTTTTCAATGTTTTGCTTGATGGATGAGACGATTACATAATTTTAAAGGATTAATTGAGTTGTTGAAAATACAGAGATTAGGGTATATTTAGAGAAAAGAATTTTTTGCCCAGACAAATTTATGCTACCCACTTTTTTCCAGTTAAAGTAGAAGGTTTTTAAATTACCATATATTTTAGCTTTCCTAAGCATAATAAAAAGGGAGAAAATTATGCTTTAAATATATAATCAGAAATCTATGCATTTGAAACCAATCAACCAATCAAAGAAAGAGATATTATTACTTTCTATAAGTACAATTAACACAATCTGCCATTCTCCAAAAACCAAATCTTTTGATCTACACTGGGACTAAACAGGAGTTTCTTTGTATACTCTTAGAAGCCCTGAGTGCTGGGAAGCTAACTATGCTGGATAAAATATTAAAGAAGCTCTCTTTGTGTTAAGAGAGTTATTTCTCAACATTCATGCAAGACTTAGTACCCCACATTGGTGAAAGTACTTCTGTAGGATCATAGTTTCCTGGTGAGAAATATTGTTGCAAACTATCAATAAAGCATATGTGTGTTTATGGGAAAAGGAAGAAAAGAGTAACAAGAAAGTACAAACATTCATTATTCTTTTTTAATCACCACCATTAAAATCTTTTGCTTATTTCCCTTTATTTCTTTGTGGCATGCTACACTGTGGTGTGCTGTGTTACTGTTTTTGGCTCAATGCTATATTTAAGCAATGAGAAGTATTTTAGTTTCCTTTTTTTCCTTGATAATCTAACAACTACTGGAGTGAATAAAGTTTAGGGTCCACTGTCTTCCATTGCAGATTGGCTCTGCAATGAATTGAATTTGGTCTCTGCAGATCATTCAAGGTCTCAAGCCTATCTCAGACTTTGCTGCCTTTTGTCACTTGATTTTCAATTTACTGGGAGAAAGTGTATTCCTGCTGGTCATGAGTAACTTCTTGTGCCTATGTTTATGAGATTTATAAGGGCCAAACTTATGTCTTGATGACCATATGTCACCTCCTAGAGATGAGTATCTGGTCAGATGATGCATAAATGACTCTTAAAATAAATATTTGACTATCTATGGAAAAACAAATTAGGCTGGTTAGATTAAAAGAAATATTTTCTTTCTTTGTGTTTTTTCTTTATTCTTTGTTTTTTGTTACTTTGATGTTAACATTGCTTTTATTTGATGTACTTTTGTATTAGAAGGAAAATAAATGTTATGGTGAGCAAATTTAGAAATAAAATGGAGAGTTAAGAGAAATGTAATTAAAAGAAATAATGGAGAGTAAAGAGAAGGGAGGGAGAATTGCTAGGAGAGTGGAGTAGGGAATTGAAAAAAAAAAAAAAAAAAAAGAGAAAAAAAAAGGGGAGGGAAAGGTGTGGGGGAGGGGAAGAAGGAAATAAAAAAAAAAAAAAAAGAACATGTTAACTTCCCCCTCTACTAGTTTCTTATAGCTTGGAGATTTATACTGTTTTTGTTTGTTTGTTTGTTTGTTTGTTTTTTGTCATTGTTGTTGTCATTGTGGATATTTTTATTTGTTTGCTTTTGTTTTTTGAGATGGAGTCTCACTCTGTCACCCAAGCTGGAATGCAGTGGTGCAATCTTTGCTCACTGCAACCTCTGCCTCCCGGGTTCAAGTGATTCTCCTGCTTCAGCCTCCCTAGTCACTGAGACTACAGGTGCACACCACCACACCTGGCTAATTTTTGTATTTTCAGTAGAGATGGGATTTCACCATGTTGGTCAGGCTGGTCTTGAATTCCTGACCTCAGGTGATCCACCCACCTCGGCCTCCCAAAGTGCTGGGATTACAGGTGTGAGCCACTGCCCCCAGCCAGATTTATACTGCAGTTTTAATTCAAATAACTTTATGTGTTAGTACAGTGAATTCAGAAGAACTGATTAAATGGGAATTTTAGCTGAAGGAATCTTTGAAAGAACTTCATCTAGCTTAGCCCCACAATTTGCAAGAGAAGAAACTACACCGTGAAATCATTTTCCCAAATTCTCCCTGGTTGTTAGCAATAGAACCAAAATTAGAACTAATGAACAAGTCAGTGTTGTAAATTGATAAATGGAGGGTAATCAAAATTCTAAGATTGAAACAACTCAAAATGTAATGAAGACCACTTTCCATATGTTATACATTCTACATCATGTCATTGCCATCTGTGTGAATCGTGCCCCAGGAGTTGTACAACACAATGGGAGTGCTTCCGAGGCCCTGGAAAAGAAATCAGGAAACTTGGGTTTAGGCCCTGTTACAGTAGGCAAATCTCTTCACCTTTCTAGGCTTCAGTTTCCTCATGTATAAAATATAAGGGTTAGACAAATGTTTTCTAAAGTCTTTTCCAGATCTGAAAATAAATCCATAAGGTTATCCTCATTCAAGTTCACATATAATTCCCTATACACCCTATCCTGGAACACTTTTCCCAGAGCAACTTTTGCCCAGTCAATTTCATTGGCATGTAGTCTGCTGCATCCATACTCAATCACCTTGGTTAGCCAGCCAAGGTTTAGAAGAGCTTTGCTGCTTTACTCACTTTGAAGCAAGCGGAGCTGTACTTCTTTTCTGTCTCTATATCACCCAAGAAAATATTCCTGATCTGGCCAAGCAAAGTTGCTAAATGGTTCAAAAGGGCAGGGTTTTCTTTTTTCTTTTCCTTTTTAAATTCTCCACAGTGAACAAAGCAAAGGGCATTAGAAGAACCACATATGTCTCAGTTACAGGGCTATGCTCTGTACACTGTCCTGGAGAGAACAGATCTCCTTCAGCCCTGAAAATATAAAAAGCAAATCTTAAATTTGTAAAGCATGAAGTCAACTCTGTGGCTCTGCAGAAAGAACCTCAAAAATAGACTTGGTTTATTGAAGAACAAAAGAATAAAAACAGATGTAAGGCTTTTGTAAACAATAGAAAATGATCTGCAGATGATGGAGGGACTGCCATAAGAGCTAACAAACTTTTAACAAGTATGGTAAGCATGCATCCGGTTTGCCTGAGACAGCCCTGATTATTCCTATTATCCCAAATTGTTAATAGTACCTCCTTTAACTGTAAAAATGCCCTAGTTGGAACATGAAATAACATGGGCATTTCTCAAATAAGCGACGCTGCTGAAAGGAAGTCCTCCCCATCCCAGAGGTGGCGGGGACAGCTCTCTTTAAGGATCCCTTTCAAGAACCTCACCTCGATTTCGGTGTTCAGGAACATTGGCCCCTATATGCCTATAGTGTTGTTCAACTCCATGGGCACTATTCATGTATACTGCAATGACATGACTTAGAATGTATAACACATGAGGAATGGTCTTCATTAAATTTTGAGTTGTTTCGGTCTCAAAATTTTGCTTATCCTCTATTGCCAATGTGTTACACTGACTTGGTCATTAGTTCTAATTTCAGTTATACCATTAACTTACCAGAGAGAACTTAGAAAAACCATCTCACAGTGTAGTTTTTTCCCTTGCAACTTGTAGGGCTAAGCTAGACGAAGTTCTTTCAAAGGTTCCTTCAGCTAAAATTCCCAGTTAGTCAGTTCTTTTACCACCAAGCTTTATTTTCCCACCTCAGTTGCCTATCAACCAAAACATGAGAAAGCTATTTGATCATGTATAGGGCTGATCCCATTCCTATCTAAGCCCACATGAGAACCACTTCCCAATTACAGCATATTCTTGGCCGTGTGTCATGGAACTGGGAGGAGAAACCTTCTTTGTTGAGACATATTGCCTTTCCACAGCTGAAGAACAACCTAGCCCATATTCTTTCTTTTGCTGGGAGAGTTTTCTCTCAACAAGGGCTCCTCAAAGATAAGAGATAGGGGATGTTGTAGTGTGGTAACTGTGAACATGAACCATATGCCAACAATAACTAGAAGGGACAGTATTTTACTGGCATACAAGAAATCCAAGAGCTTGTTTGTGGACAAGGGAAGTGGACTGTCAATCCACTGTATGTTTTTATAAACACGAGCCAAAACAAATTTTCAGATTTTTTTGTATGGATCATGTGCTTGGGGAGAGTGATCGTCATCACTGGGCAAGACATGTAACATCATCACTCATAGGGAAAGTCAGATCATCACAGAGAAACATATGCACATAAAAGTGGCCTCTGTCATTCACTGTGAGCCCAGACACATCCTGGGGGGACAAATGGGAAGGGAATGAACCATCCGCAAGAGGCGTGTTTACTCTGTGGCTCTCTCTCGCGTGTGTGTGTGTGTGCGTGTGTGTGTGTGTGTGTGTATTTTCTGAGAGTGGGTTTTATTTTTAGCCTTTTAAATGGAAACAATTAACTGGGCCAATTCATTTTTGCTTTGTGACAAATGGAGTTTCTCTAAATAAGCAGGTATTCCTGCATTAGACAATAATCATCCATATCACGTATATCTGGGAAGAACAGCAAGAAGGATAAGATGTATATGATTTGTGACTATGTGATCAGAAAAAATTTATTTTGCTTTGTTTTCTTTTATTTTTATATTTTTTTGTCTTCAGAAATTGCTAAATGGGAATTTTAAGTAACCATCTCATATTCTAGGAGTTTTTTTTTTTTTAATTTGAAGCATTAATTGTATCAAGACATGTCAAAGTAAAATAATCAGAGTGAAATAAATAATTCACCTCTTCATAAGATAACAAATATTAGTGCTATTATTACTGGTATGAGCATTTAAGTAGAAGAGAAAAAGTCATTTGTTATGAAAATATTTTAGTAAACTCACACTTCATTTTCTGGAAACACACTACCACCACTCGCATGTCTAGCTTGTTCATCCTATCTAAAATTTCTTTTTCCGTAGAAATTTGTCATCACCCATAATCCCTGAAGCTGTGACTTTCTGTAATGTTCCTTTGATGACTTTGAGTAACGCTTTTCTTCCTCAAGGCTATTTTAGCCAACCTGTAAATACTCTTGAAACTCAAAAGGAGCTGAACTGAACTAAACCCATTCCTTTTCAACTTATGGTTATTTATCCAATAGTTTCTAGAGAATTTTCCTGAGATACACAATGAAGACAGTAAAATAGGAGGCCTTAAGTATTCATGTATAAACTTTGTATTTGTGTTGAATTTGCAAAGGCCTCCATGGAACATTAAGTTTGTTTTCTGCCTAAAATATTTATTTGTTAGGCTTAGATTTGTTTTCCCCGATATTAAATCTTACCCATATTTGTATCCATCATGCCATTTATTTAAAATATGTATTGAGCATAGCTGTCCCATAAGTTGATGAGAATAAATAGGGAATAAATAGGTTCAGGCAGTCCTTCGGAGGTTTTTCATGGAAAAGACTTCAATCTTTGTCTGACATTTTGTTTTTTTAAATTTTCTATATTTGTTTTAAAACCTTTGTTTTGATTTCATTAAGAAAATATTTCAAGTAAGAGGCACTTAAATAACACTCTGGATCCAGTTTGCCTCTGTCCACTTTTTTTTTTTTTAAGTCTCGCGCTTGTTAAGAAAATCTAAAAGTGGGAGAGAACCAGGAAGGGGAAAAATAACTGGGGTGGGGTCAGGGGAGAGCCTTTGAGGAATACATTATAGCCTCACCTTTTTTCATGTCCACTACAGTCCCGTGGTCCCTGAAGCATACGTTACCTCTCTTATAGCACGCATCACTGTGGTTCTAACTACTCTGTTACATGACCATTTTCCCTAATCTTTTAATGGTTCAATTGCTTTAGGAAAGATGTCCCCTGAGAATATAAATGGAAGAATCTTGAGCCATTCCTCATGATGTACCTTATTAGAATTTATAACTGTTTTTTTCAAAAATAAAAATCTGCTAAGTTAAACTGCATTATTGTCTCTTTTGCTTATAAGAATAACCAGGATGATTCGATATCTTATTCTTTTATTGTGGGAGAGGCATGGGGACGGAGTCTTGCTCTGTCGCCCAGGCTGGAGCGCAGTGGCACGATCTCGGCTCACTGCGACCTCGGCCTCCCGGGTTCAAGAGATTCTTCTGCCTCAGCCTCCCGAGTAGCTGGGACCACAGGCGCACACCACCATGACCGGCTAATTTCTGTGTTTTTAGTAGAGATGGGGTTTCATGATATTGGCCAGGCTGCTCTTAAACTCCTGACCTCGTGATCCACTCACCCAGGCATCCCAAAGTGCTGGGATCACAGGCGTGAGCCACCGTGCCTGACCCTGATATTTTATTCTTATTAAAACTGCTATAAAAATCCTTCTCGGCTGTACTATCTACTAGATGCTTTCTTTGCCCTTTAGACCAAAGTAGCAGTCTTACTTTCAACTCTGCTCTGGGTTTAAACTTACTTGAAGTAAAATAAAAATAATGTCCAACTTTTTCACACATCAGCTTTCTTCGTATGTGAAGACATTTGCTTTCTTACTTCAGAGCAATGATCTGATTATTGTCTTTTTAAGAATACAGTGTTGGAGGGCTAGGGTTCATTGGTGTTTGCGTTTCATTTATTTGGATTATATCCTTTTGAGAAAATGGCAAATCCTTTCAATATGCCAGCAGGAGAGGTGGTGTGCTTATATACAAAAGCAGAAATAACTTGTTTTTAACAAATAATTTTTTTCATCTGGCTTTCCATCCAAACATGGATTTCTGTGGAGATCATCGGTTGATTCTATCACATAGTAAATTAAACGCAATTGTTTAAGACAGGAAATTAGTTTGAATGGGTTTAGATTTGTTTTCATTTTAAAGAAAAGAGTTCAGCCTCCAGGAATACCACTTTAAAATCAGAACTTAATTTCTTTTCAGAATTACAACCACTCAATCTTCTCTCATTCCTTATTCTTTTTTACTTAGTAGTTTTCTAAATCGTTTGTTAACTATTTTACAACTATAATACACCTTCATGAAGGAATCATAATACTTAACAGTGAAGAGCTATTTATAAATACTAATCAAAAGGGAACAACCTAATGATAGGAACAGGAGGCAGGGAAATACTGGGTAGAAGAGGGCGGTCCCCACTGAGGTTCACACCCTTAAGCCTGGAACCGTGGCCCAAAGTGAGAACATGCATTTCTGTTTTCCCACTTGAATGTTGCTTTTTGGCCTGCCGCCCCATACCCCCCATCCTGTATCCATAAAAACCCCAGGCTCCACTGGCACAGCAGCAGACCAACAGAGTGGCAGGAAAGGAAAAAAGAGAAGTAGCAGCTTGACATCAGCGAGAAGCAGCTTGACTTCAGAGCAATGGCTCTATGGCAGGACCTCAGAGAAGAGTTCAGCAGGGGATGGCCAAACTCCAGAGGAAGACCACCTTCCCACTCCATCCCCTTTCCAGCTCCCCTTCCTGCTGAGAGCCACTCTCATCAGCAATAAAATCTTTCACATTTACCATCTTCAATTTGTTCATGTGATCTGATTTTTCCTGGATGGCGAACAAGAGCTCTGATACAGGGGGTTGTCACACTGAGCTGTTAAACATTTCAGCTGTCCATGGATAGCAAAGCTAAAACAGTACTATAACACATGCCCTCTGAGGCTCCAGGGGTCACAGGCACCCCTGGACACTGCCACGGGGGCTACACAGAGTTCTTCTCCTGCTGGCATCCAGAAGCACTTGTCCCAGCCCCTGTACCTGCTCACCTGCATGCTGTCCTTCCCACAAGGGATTGAGAGCTGAGTAAGGGGCTGAGTAAATGAGCCACCCTCTTCATGAGTCCCACAAAGCGGTCAGGGAAATTGTCTGTTTCACTAACATTTTAATATTCATGTAGAGCATTATCTACCAAATAAATGGTTATCACCTAGTTTGGCTAGTCAACCATTTTGTGCATTAAATACACAATACCCACCATTTTCTCCAACTCAATTTTGCACTCATTTGCTGTGTTTAAAGATATTCTTAATTGACATGTAACTTCTAGTAGAAAACAGGAGTTCCTAAACAGTACTGCAGAGACTTTTTTTTTTTGAGATTGTAACTTTAGTTGTTTCTATGTTCAGTATTGATAGAAAAAAGCAATCTCTCTACCTTCTGCATCTAAAGCAAAAGTTTATTTTTTATTTGTACAAATATGCAATTTTGTTACATGCATAGATTGCATAGTAGTAAAGTCAGGGCTTTTTAAGGGTATCATTATCCAAATAACATACATTGTACCCATTAAGTAAATTATCATTATCCACCTCTCCCCCACAACTTCCTGCTTTTATTTTTTACAGATTACCTTGTGCTGGTATTGAATTAAATAGGTCAGAGCATGTAGTGTAGCAGAAAGCACATTATAGTTGAAATCAGAAAAACCTTTCTGGCATGTGGTCTTGGAGAGGTCACTTGACTTTTCTGGAATTAGTTTCATCATCAGTGAAATGAGAAAATATACTAGATTTCTTTATAGATATAAGTTTCTAAGAATGCATTTTATTAAGTATAAATCCTTTTTACTAGGGCACTTTATTTTATACATTTGCTGGAAAATAACAATAGCAATAGACACCACGCTGAATATTTTATTGTCTTGTTTAATTTACTTCTTAAAACAACCTATGGAATATATGTATCTCCATTATACATCTAGGAAAATGGAGGTTCAAGTTAGAATATAGTAAAGTGTTCAGAACATCCTCTCTATGTAGAGTGCTTTAGGGAGGTGATTGTGAATCAGTAATGGTTGTAAATTAGACTTAGTGCAGTACTTCTCAATCTTGCATTTCGTGATGATTAATATTGAGTCCCCTCAACTTGACTGGATTGAAGGATGCAAAGTATTGTTCCTGGATGTGTCTGTGAGGGTATTACCAAAGGAGATTAACATTTGAGTCAGTGGACCTAGAGAGGCAGGCCCACCCTCAATCTGGGTGGACACCATCTAATCAGCTGCCAGCATGGCTGGACTAAAACAGGCAGGAAAAGATGGAAGAGCAGACTTGCTGAGTCTTCATTCCTCATCTTTCTCCTGTGCTGAATGCTTCCTGCCCTTGAATATCAGACTCCAAGTTCCTCAGCTTTTGGACTCTTGGACTTACACCAGTGGTTTGCCAGGGGCTCTCAGGTCTTTGGCCAAAGACTGAAGGCTGCACTGTCAGCTTCCCTACTTTTGAGGTTTGGGGACTAGGACTGATCCACCACTGGCTTCCTTGCTCCTCAACCTTCAGATGGCCTATCGTGGGAATTTACCTTGTGATCATGTGAGCCAATTCTCCTTAATAAGTTCCCTTTCATTTATACATATGACCTATTAGCTTTGTCCCTCTAGAGAACCATGATTAATACACACATATTTAAATCCCCAGAGGATCCTGCTAAAACTCTGATTCCAATTTAGTATGTTTAAGACGGGTTTGAGATTCTGCATCTCTAGCAGTCTTCTGGGTTATGCCAATGTTGCTCATCTCTGGGCCACACTTGGAGTAACCATCAGATTGAGGAAGTTTCCTTCTAGTCCTAGTTTGTTGCAATTTTTATCAGAAATGCATGTTAGATTTTGTCAAGTGCTTTTTTTGCATATATTGATATGATCATATACTTTTCTTAAATAGTCTGCTGGAATGATAAATTACATTGATTGATTTTCTATTGTTAAAAAATGTATTCCTGACAAAAACTACATTTGGTCATGATGTATCATACTTTTTATATATGCTGAATTCAGTGTGTTAATTTTTTATTTTTTGCAACTATGTTAATGAAGGGTATTGGACTGTTTTCTTTTCTTGAAACCTTTTACCTGATTTGATATGAGAATAATGCTAGTTTCATAGAATGATTTGGGAAGTATTCACTCTTCTTCAATTTTCTGGAAGAATATCTGTAGAATATACTTTTTAAATATTTAGTAGAATTTTACTAGTGAAGCCATCTGGGTCTGGACTTTTCTTTGTGGGAAGGATTTTTTTTAACTATAAATTTATTTTAATGTTATCTATTTATTTTTGATTGAACTTTGGTAGTTTGTGTCTTTCAAGGAATTGGCTCATTTCATCTAATTTGTCCAATTAATTGGCAAAGAGTTGTTTATAATATCTTCTATCTTTTTGGTATCTTTATGATTTATAGTGAAGAAATGTCTCTCATTCTTATTATTGGTTGTGTTTTCTTTCTTTTTTACTGATCTGTCTGGTTAGAGGTTTAGGAGTTATATCAGTATTCTCAAAGAACCAGCTTTCAGTTTCCTTGATTTTCTCTATTATTTTTCCCTTTTCTAATTCATTGATTTCCATTCAGTCTTTTATTATTTCTTTTCTTCTTCTTACTCTGCACCTAATATGCTTGTCTTTTCTAACTTTTTAAGGTGGAAGCTGAGGTTATTGATTAGGGAGCTTTCTTTTTGTTAGGCATTAAAAGCTATAAATTTTCTTCTATATATGACTTTAACTGCACCAGAAAGTTTGATATGTCATGTTTCCATTTTTGTTCAGTTCAAAATACTTCCTATTTACAATTTTTTTCTTTGACCCACAGGTTATTTAGAACTGTGTAATATGATTTGCATATCTGAGAATTTTCCAGATATCTTCGTTATTGATTTCTTAGTTAATTCCACTGTGGGCAGAAAATATATTTCATATGACATGAATTATTTAAACATTTTTTGTCTTTAATTTTATTGAAATATGTTTTAAGGTACAGAATATACTGTGTTTTCATCAATGTTCAGTGTGCACTTGAAAATGTGTATTCTGCTGCTGTAAGGTGGAGTGGTCAATAAATGTCAATTAGATCAGGTTGGTTGATAATGTTCAAGTCCACTATATTCTTACTGATTTCTGTCTCTGTATGTATTGATTGTTGAGACTAGGTATTGAAATCTCTGACCATGATTGTGGATATGTCTGTATCTTGCAATTCTATTGATTTTTGCTCCATATATTTTGAGGTTGTGTTACCTAATACATAAATAATAAATATGATTATGTCCTTCTAAAGAATTAGCCCTTTTATCATTATGAAATGACCCTCTTTATCTCTGCCAATACTCTTTGCTCTGAAATCTATGTCTTACATAAATAAGGTCATTCAATCTGAATTTTTATTTGTTACATATGTTTGTCCAGTCTTCTAATTTATAGACTATTTTTGTCTTTATATTTAAAGTACAATTATCTTCTTTTTAAATCATTTGGACAATCTCTGCCAAATTTATATGTTTAGACAATTTGCATTACATGTGACTATTGAGATGATTGGGTTAAATCTACCATCTTACTTTTGATTTCTATTTATCCCATTTGTTCTTTGTTAACATTCTTTCTATTTTTCTGTGTGCTTTTGAATGAATTGATCTTATTTTATCTTCATTCCTGGCTTATTCAGTATAACTTGGTGTATTATTCTTTAGTGGCAACTCCAGCATTTAAAATACACAAATTTTACTTATCACAGTCTACCTTCCATTCATACTATTCTACTTTCCAATTAGTATAGGAACTTTCAACACTATTTCTCCATTTCTCCCTTCCTATCTTTTAGGCTATTGAAGTTATATATTTTAGTTCTACATACAGATGCTTGTCAACTTAACAATGTGGTTACATGCTACCCAATAAACTCATCATAGCTAAAAACGTTACAAGTCGAAAATGCACTTAATATACCTAGCCTACCAAACATCATAATTTAGCCTAGCCTACCTGAAACATGCTCAGATCACTTACAGTAGCCTATAGTTGAACAAAATCAGCTGATACAAAGCCTATTTTATAACCAAGTGTTGAATATCAAATGTAATTTAGTAAATACTGAAAGGGAAAAACCACGATTCATGGGTTCTCAAGTAAGGTTTCTACTGAATGAGTGTCAGTTTTGCATCATTGTAAAGTAGAAAAATTGTTAAGTCAAATCATCTTGAGTTGGAGATTGTCTTTATACTACAGAGTATACCTGTTATTTTTGTTTTAAGTGAGTAATTTTTTTTTACATGAAGTTTTCTTTTATTTAAAAGATCATTCACAAAGATTGTTTCCATAGATTTACTTTCAGTCATACAGCTAAAGTATTTGGAATTCCATTCTTACATTTAAAAGGCAACTGGATTGCCTAGAAGTTTAGATGAATTCTTTTTGTTCTTTACTTTTTCCACATTGAAGATGCAATTAGGTCATCTGAAAACATTAGGTTTGATCACAACTACATAGCGCATGTTATTCTTAAGTATTAGTATAATATTGCACAAATGGTTCTTATCTCCAACGCAGAGAAGATCACAGGTGGAAGGAAGGAAAGGAGAGTTCTGTAAATTGCTGAGACCTTGTAATACAAACAATGTTAAAGAAACCAAGGATGACAGCCAGTGACGAGCTATTATCTAAGCGCACCACACGGCACAAGCCAGGCTAGCCCTCAGCTCTCCAGTCATCCTGGTGAGGGTCTCCTTTCCTTGGGTTTCTAGGGTTATCTGACCCTAAACTGCTCCCAATGGGACAGACTGGGACTCAAATGCTTAGATGTTTTTCATTTGTTTACACACCAGTGTGTAAGCTCTAAAGCTATTGCCTAACCTCCTACTCCTGGGTGAGTGCAAAATACTGTACATGAGAACAATAAACTTTGTCCCAAAGATGAGGCAGCATACCTGAAAATGTATTGTCATCTACAGTTATTTTAAGGTTCTTGACAGCTCCACATAGTAAAAATTTCAATTCGTCAAGTGAAATAAAGTGTCAGATTCTAGGCCCATTTTCATTATGAACTTACGGGACAGTGGGAAGCACAGCATCTCGTTATGCTACTTATACTAAAGAACAGATAAACACAAGAAAGATGAAAAGCACAAGGACATCAGGGATTTGGGGGAGAAGCACTGTCAGCCTTGTAGTTAGCTCAGTGCAGCTCCAGCACCACCACAATGGATGATTATTTTCTAAAAGCACTTAGGTATTCAGAAAAATATCTTTACATACACACATGTAGTTGTGATTTCTGTGGCTTTCATTCCTTTGTAAAGATTCGTATTTCCAACTGGTGTCATTTTCCTTGAAGGATTTCCTGTAACATTTCTTATGGTGCAGCTTTGCTAATTAAAACAAAAAAAGGTATTTTAGCTTTTATATTTAGGAAAGATTCTTTATTCTGCTTTCTTTTACAAAGATATTTTCACTGCTTAAAGAATTCTAGGTTGCTAAGGTTTTTTTCTTTCACTTAGCATTTTAAAGATCCTGTCCGCTTTCTTCTAGTGTGAATTGCTTCTGATGTAAAATCTGCTGTCTTCTTTGTGTCTGTTGCTCTGTATGTAATGTCTCTATTTTCTTCTGGCTCTTTTTATCTCTATTAATTATAATGTATCTTGATGTCATTTTCATTATATTTCTTTCTTTCTTTTCTTTTTTTTTTTTTTTGAGACAGAGTTTTGCTCTGTCGCCCAGGTTGGAGTGCAGTGGCGCTCACTGCAAGCTCCGCCTCCCGGGTTCACGCCATTCTCCTGCCTCAGCCTCCCGAGCAGCTGGGACTACAGGCACCCGCCACCACGCCCGGCTAATTTTGGTATTTTAGTAGAGATGGGGTTTCACCGTGTTAGCCAGGATGGTCTCAATCTTCTGACCTTGTGATCCGCCCACCTTGGCCTCCCAAAATGCTGGGATTACAGGCGTGAGCCACCACGCCCAATCTTCATTATATTTCTTGTGCTTGAGGTTGATGGAGGTTCTTGGATCTGTGGGCTAATAGTTTCATCAGTTTAGATAATTTTTCTCAATTATGTCTTCAAATATGTTTTATATCTCACCCCTCTCAACTCTCTTTTGATTACTCTAATTATTTGGTCATTTGATGTCATCCCACAGATCACTATGCTCTGGTTTTTGTTGTCATCATTGTTTAGCCTTTTTTCTTGATGTTGGTGTTTTTTTTTTTTTTTTTTTTTTTTTGGGAGGGGGTGGTGGGGAGGGAGGGAGGCTGTTTCTATTGCTATACTTTTAAGCTTCTTAATCTTTTCTACTGAAATGTCTATTCTGCTATTAATCCCATCCAATGAATGTTTTAATCGCACAGTGTGGTTTTCAGTTGTACAAATTAAATTTTGGTTGTTTTTATATTTTCCATGTATTTACTTAAGTTTTTCAATCTTGCCTCTGGCTTCTTTGGCTTATGGAATACTGATATGGTTTGACCGTGTCCCCACCCAAATCTTGAATTCTAGTTCCCATAATTCTCATGTGTCATGGGAGGGATCTGGTGGGAGTTAATTAAATAATGGGGACAGGTCTTTCTTGCGCTGTTCTCGTGATAGTGAATAAGTCTCACAAGATCTGATGGTTTTAAAAAGGGGAGTTCCCCTGCACAAATTCTCTCTTGCCAGCTACCATGTAAAATGTCTCTTTGCTCTTCCTTGATTGCAAGGCCATCATGATTGTGAGGCCTCCCCAGCCATGCAGAACTGTGAATCAATTAAACCTCTTTCCTTTATAAATTACCCAGTCTCAGGTATGTCTTTATCAGTAACATGAAAATGTACTAATACAAATACAAATATAGTAATGATTGTTTAAATATCCTAATCTACTAATTCCATCATCTGTGTCAACTACAGATCAGGGTCAGTTCCAAATGAGTGATTGATCTTCTAATTAATTACTTATTTTTTTTTTTTTTTTGGCATTACTTTAGGTTCGAGACATTGTGAATTGTACCTTGTTGAGTGCTAGATATTTTTCAGTTACGTTGTTCTTGATGGATCTTATTTTTAAGATTTATTAGAAGAATTACAGCAGCATTTCATTTAGGGTTAATTTTTTCCCCACAGTTGTTCCAAGACTCTTCTTAGTTCTCTAGCAGATACCCTCTGAATTGTGAGGTTTTCGCCTGTAGCTGTTGAAAACAGGCAATATTTCTGACCCCTTGTGAATTCCGCTTACTATTTCCCCTTATTCTTTCAGGAAAATTTTTCCTCAGGTTTGAGTACTTTCTCCACACACATGCTAATATGGTTTAGCTCTGTGCTCCCACCCAAATCTCATCTTGAATTATAATCCCACGTGTTGAGGAAGAGACTGGTAATCTCCATGTATCACGGGAGGGAAGTGACTGGATTATGGGGGTCTCATGCTGTTCTCATGACAGCAAATTCTCACAACATCTGATGGTTTAATAAATGGTAGTTTTTCCTATACTCTCACACACTCTCTCCTGCTGCCTGATGAAGAAGGTGCCTGCTTCCCCTTCCACCATGATTGTAAATTTCCTGGGCCCTCCCCCAACCCTGAGCCATACAGACCTGTGAGTCAATTATACCTCTTTCTTTTAAATTACCCAGTCTCTGGCACTTCTTTATATTAGTGTGAGATTGGACTAATACAGTAAATTGGTACTATAGAGAGTGGGGGTACTTCTATAAAGATACTGGAAAATGTGGAAGCAACTTTGGAACTGGGTAATAGGCAGAAGTTTGGAGGACTCAGAAGAAGACAGAAAGATGTGGGAAAGTTTAGAGCTTCCTGGAGCCTGGAGACTGGTTTTGACCAAAATGCTGATAGTGATGTGGACAATGAAGTCCAGGCTGAGGTGATCTCAGATGGAGATGAGGAACTTGTTGGGAACTGGAGCAAAGGCCCCTCTTGCTATGCTCTAGCAAAGAGACTGGTGGCATTTTGTCCCTGCCCTAGAGATCTGTGGAACTTTGAACTTGAGAGAGATGACTTAGGGCTTCTGGTGGAAGAAATTTCTAAGCGGTAAAGCATTCAAAAGGTGGCACAGCATAAAAGTTTTTAAAAATTGCAGCCTGCCCATGCAATAGAAAAGAAAAACCCATTTTCTGGGAAAAAATTCAAGCCTCCTGCAGAAATTTGCATACAAAACGAGGAGCCAAATGTTAATTGGCAAAACAATGGAGAAAATGTCTCCAGGGCATGCAGAGACATTTGTGGCAGCCCTTTCTACCACAAGTCTAAGAGGCAAAAATGATTTCCTGTGCCCAGCCCAGGGCCACCCCTTGCTCTGTGCAGCCTTGGGACTTGGTGCCCTGCATCCCAACAGCCGGGGCTATAGGGACCAAGGTATAGCTCTGGCCATGGCTTCAGAGGAACAAGCCCCTAGTCTTGGAGACTTCCACATGGTGTTGGGCCTGCAGGTACACAGAAGTCAGCAATTGAGGTTTGGGAACCTTCACCTAGATGTCAGAGAATGTATGGAAACACCTGGCTGTCCAGGCAGAAGTCTGCTGTAGGGGCAAAGCCCTCATGGAGAACCTCTGCTAGGGCAGTATGGAAGGGGAATGTGGGGTTGAAGCCCCCACACAGAGACCCCTCTGGGACACTGCCTAGTGGAGCTGTGGGAAGAGGGTCACTGACCTCTAGACCCCAGAATGGCAGATCCACCGACAGCTTGCTGTGTGCCTGGAAAAGCCATAGACATTCAGCATCAGCCCATGAAAGCAGCTGGGAGGGGGCTGTACCCTGCAAATCAACAGAGGCAGAGCTGCCTAAGGCCATGAGAGCCCACTTCTTGCATCAGTGTGACCTGGATGTGAGACATGGAACCAAAGGAGATTATTTTGGAGCTTTAAGATTTAATGACTGCCCTGCTGGATTTGGACTTGTATGGGGTAGTAGCCCTTTTGTTTTGGCCATTTTCTCCCATTTGGAATGGGAGCATTTACCCAATATCTGTACCCCCATTGTTTCCAAGAAGTAACTAACTTGCTTTTGATTTTACAGGCTCATTGGTGGAAGGCACTTCCCTTTTCTCAGGTGAGACTTTGGACTGTGGACTTTTGAGTTAATTCTAAAATGAGTTAAGACTTTGGGGTACGGTTGGGAAGGCATGATTGGTTTTGAAACGTGAAAAAACATGAGATTTTGGAGGGATTGGGGTGGAATGATATGGTTTGGCTCAGTGTTCCCATCTAAATCTCACCTTGTATTGTAATTTCCCCATGTTGAGGGAGGGACGTGTAATCCCCATGTGTCAAGGGAGGGAAGTGATTGAATTATGGGGGCAATGTTCCCCATGCTGTTCTCATGATAGTGACTGAATTCTCACAAGAGCTGATGATTTTATAAATGGTAGTTTTTCCTGCACTCTCATACACTCTTTCCTGCCACTTTGGGAAAAAGGTGCCTGCTTCCTACCATAATTGTAAGTTTCCTGAGGACCCCCACTAGCCATGCAGAACTATGAGTCAATTAAACCTCTTTTCTTTATAAATTACCCAGTCTCAGGCAGTTCTTTATAACAGTGTAAGTATGAACTGATACACATGCCCTAATCTGGATTCAGCTGAATTGATACTCTCAAGGGGGGTTCCTCTATAGATATCTGGAGTTCTCTGTGCAGCCTTCTCCTCTCTGATACTCTGCTCTGTGATCTCTTGCTACTTGGGTATCCCCAGACTTACAGCTGGCTCTTCAGCTCATGAGATCTCTGGACTCTGCCTGGGTTCCCTGTCCTTGCACTGTGACTTGGAAACTTTCTCCAGTCAGTAAGCAGGGTCATTGTTTGGCTCACTTAATTTGTTTTTCATATCTCAGACATCTTTCTCCCTGTGATGTCCAATGTCTTGAGAGTTGTTGTTTTATATATTTTGTCTGGTCTTTTAGTTGTTTCAGGCATAAGGGTATATCCAATATCTATTCCTCCAGCAGAAATGGGTTTTCCATGGTTGTTTGTGAAACATAAATAATTTTACATCAGTACCTCGCTGCAAACCTTCTAATAGTTTACTTTCAAAGACTCTTTACTAACTTATCAACATCCACAGACTCTATATATTCTAGCCTGTGCTTACCTTTCAGAGCTTATCTACCATTCTCACCGCACTTTGCTCTCAAAGGGTATCTTGTTTTTTCCCAATATGCCAAGCTTGTTCCTGCCTCAAGGCCTTTGCGATGGCACAGCAGTCTCCAACTTTTTTGGCACCAGGGACCAGTTTCATGGAAGACAATTTTTCCACAGACCAGGGATGGAGGATAGTTTCAGAATGAACCTAGCACGTTATATTTATTGCGTACTTTATTTCTATTATTATTACATTGTAATACAAAATGAAATAATTATGCAACTCACCATAATGTAGAATCAGTGGGAACCCTGAGCTTGTTTTCCTACAACTAGATGGTTCCATCTGGGGGGTGATGGGAAACAGTGACAGATCATCAGGCATTAGATTCTCATAAGGAGCATGCAACCTACATCCCTGGCATGTGCAGTTCACGATAAGTTTCCCGCTCCTAAGAGAATCTAAATGCCCCTGCTGATTTGACCAGAGGTGGAGCTCAGGCAATAATGCAATGGGAAACAGCTGTAAAGAGAGATGAAACTTTGCTTGCCTGCCACTTACCTCCTGCTGTGCAGCCCACTTCCTAATAGGCCGCTAGTACTGTGGCCCAGGTGTTGGGGACCCGTGCTATAGCAAACTTCTCCACCTGGTCTGTCTTTTCCCCATATTTTCCAATAGCTGACTTCATCTCTACTTAAGAGTCCACTCAAATATCATCTCTTCGCCAGGGCTATTTTATCTAAAATAGGTGTGTGTCATCCCTTCACTATATTTCCTTGACTGCTGAGCTTTTCTAATGAGCCCTTATTCCTGACATTGTTTTATATAATTAACTTACTTGCTTATTTTCTGTTTTCCCTGTAAAATAAGGGAAATAACTTTGTCTTATTCACTACTCTATCCTTAGAGGTTACAACATTGCTTGGCACTTAGTAGATGCTCATTACATAGTCATTGAATGGATGGCTGGATGGATGAATAGAACCTCAAAATTAAAGGGCAGTAGAGGACCCTACACACAGGAATTCAGGTACTGATTCACATCTCAGACAGTTCTTGTGTTATCAGCCAATATCATGTGGCTAAAGAAAGAAATGTGTTTTTGTAGGAAATGGTAGTTTAAAAATTACTGTCTTCTTCTTGCCTTTTCTGAATTCAGAGGAAATCCACAGTCCAGCAGTCAGAGGTTGGGAATCTTGAAGGTTTGCTCTGAGGACCTTCGACCCTGATTTTTGTTTCTTGTTGCTTCAGCTGTTGTTTTTCTTTTCTTTCATCTGACAAAATCCTCTATGTGGCTCAAAAGGCAGGTTCCCTACCCCTGTGGATGGCTGCATTCATGTTTCTTTTGTCTTAAGTCCTATAGGGATGCTTACTTTTGCCTGTTTGACTCAATGCCCCATTACTTTTGTAGAGCCCATCACATCTTTGTCACTTTATAGGCATAAAAATAAGTCTTCAGAGCAAAACTTCTATGCCATCTTTCAAAGTCATCTTTGGGAAAACATCTTTTTCTCCACTAATACGTCTGTCACATGGCCCTAAAATGTGTCTGAAGTCATTCTTTCGCTTGAGTTTTTTGCGGAAATGCCAAACATCCTCAAAGATGGCATGCTCTGAGCTCCATACCATAGTTTCAAGATGCAAAATTGCCAAGTTGCTATTGGATATGATTAGACTGATGCACTGAATACTCTTAACCAAATTTTAAATACAAAATTTATATTTTCTTGATGGAAGCAATTCTGCTAGGAAGTGAATATGTGGATTTTATCCATATGCCTTACTTATAAATATATGCATTTATAAAACATGAACCTGGAGGGAAGTTTCTCTCATTCCCCACCCCAAATCCTGCAAAATAAACAAGTTGAATGACTTATCAAGTTATGCACTGATTAGGGTATATTTACTCTGATATGATTTCCCAAAAATGTTGCTATAGAAGGACTGCTGGGGAGCAGAGATACATGAGGAGACACTACCTGATTAATTCTTTGGGCAGAGAGAGAGGCACTGGATTTACAAGTCAAGATTTCCTGACTTGAAAACTCCTATTTCCTTAGTTACATATGATTACATTCCTTCAGGAATGTTTATAATGAAAGCTTTTCAAGAATTGACCTGGGAACCTAACCACCACATATTATATTGTTTCTGTAGGAGAGACATAATATTTGTACAAATAATTACATTATATCTGAACTTTTGAAACACAATTTCTTTATAAGCTGGAAGCCATCTATATTCAGGGAACAGAAAAACATAATAGCCAGTAAGTGCCCTTGGGAAGAAGGAACAGCACCTGCTACCATAGAACAAAGTAAATCCAAGGAATGGAGGGTGGTCTGAATTGTGATCTAGTGAAGAATAGCAGATTGGGTTGGGGACCTGACTCCTTGTCCTATCTCTTTTGCTGCTAGCCTCAGTTAGCCATGGATGGCTGCTGCTCAGCCATCTATCAACCCACGGTACCAGCCTAGATCTGCTCTCTGATCCCCAAAGGCTGAAGGACCAAAAGAATAGCTGGACGGGGCCCTATTGTTACTCCCACATAACCACTGAATCTTGTCTTTCCAGTGTCAGAAGTAGGAGTCGTACCTACAAGTTTCCTGTGTCCAACAGTCTGCAGAGGTTATCCTCAGGAACAAGATCTAAACAAAATGGAGAAGGCTAATTTAGTCTCTAGCTCCCCTTTCCTGCCACTATCCTGGTGGTGTCCTTCCTGATACCTCAACATACCTTCTGACTTTGTCGCCTTTTCTTCCTCTTTTAAAATACCCAGAATCATTAAAATGACTCAAATCAGCTCCATATACTCCTTCTTTCTAAAGTGTGTGCTTTATAACACAGAACAAGGTCAATATTTGATTAAGTCAAAGGAATACATCTCAAATTGTAGAATTTCTGTGCATTGAGGTATGGGTAAGAGAGGAACTTAGGGGAAAGAGGATTTTCCCAGCACCCAATAAATCATACTATATAAATGGCTAATTCATCTTACCTGCCCTTTAAGAGGCTGATAATACAGTAGTGATTTTTCACCCTGGCAACCCTTTAGAATCTCTGAGAGTTTTAAAGACATATATGATGGCACAGGCCCTGCTCATAAAGATTCTGACTTGATTCCACTTGAATCAATGAAGTCAGAAGTATTGGTATAGTATCTTTAAAGTTTTGCCAGTAATTCTAACAGGGAGCCAGAATTGAAAATTATTTTTTTGTAGGTGCAAAAGCCCCTGTGCCCTTCCCTCCAGAGACTCTTCTCTCCCATCCCTGCCCTAGTCTCTAGACCCCTAGCAGACCTGGCAGTTCTTCATTTTTCCTTCTCTGCTCACCTCTCTTCCCTTGCTCCACAGGGCTGAGTGGGCAAGGGTGTCTGTGCCCGACAGCTCTGTGACGGACCAGGAGTGCTTCCCTGCCTATAAAGGAGTTTCTCTACAGGAGAAGGGTGTGTCCATAGAGCAGCTGATTTGCATCTGTGGGCCTGAGCAGGCAGAATGAAGCCTACAGGATAGGATAACATGTTCCTTATTCTTTAAGAATGTTCCTTAGGAGATGGACTTGCCAGGGGAATTTTCTGAGCAATTTGATTCCAATTACAATCTATTTCTGCCTCTGTAAGGACCACAAATCAATACAGCAGTTTCTATTTTAAGTCAATGAGCTTGAGCGTTGGTACTAATGTTTTATGTGCTGACAAATCTATATATTTACTCAGAGATATTTTCAGAAAACTTTGATTGTATCTCTTTTTGCAAATTCTTGAGAAAGGTATGTACATCAGATGGATATTTGAGTGAATTAGGTAAAGTTTCCTGGTTCATAGCACTTGATTAATTAATTGTTCCTGCAGAGAACTGAATTCACTTGGGCCAGTCTCTTCATGGTTTCCAATTCTGACTGCACATGGAATAATCTCCAGAGCTTTTTTTAAAAAATTGCTAATTGCTGGGCCCTATCCCAGAGGAAAAAAAAAAAAAAGTCTGGGGATGGGGCACACGCAATGGTACTTCTGAACCCTGCCCCAGGCATGGAGATTTCGTGTGGAGGCAGGGTTGGAGGCTGCCACTCCTCAGCAACACTCAGCAGGCTGTGTTGGGGGCAGGACTACCACTTCATCAAGTGCACCCACACCTGTCCCACATAGAATAGGTTGAATCTTCCCAGGGATGTTAGGTTTCATTTTGTTTTGTCTGCTTGGTAAATCCCATAATGTAAATTTTGAGGAATATTGTTGACCAGAAACAAATGTCAGCAAGCCTTTGGGAATGACCTATTTTTCTGTATTTGGAAAGCTGTTTTATATTTAATGTCATAGAAACTACCAACATTATTGCTTTTTCTGCCCAAATTTTATTATAAAACTTAGCAAGAAAGAAGCTGGCCCATTGTAAGAATAAGACATTTCTTTAGCACTTCTAAAACACAAGAATCCTGAAGCAACACAATCACCTCCCTCTCCACAGCCAGTAGAAGGGCGGGATGGCATGTGACTTGACATGGATGTGAATATCAGGAAACTCTGAAATCAGAGATTACTTCCGGGAAGTGTTTTTTTTTTTGTTTGTTTGTTTGTTTGTTTTTTCCACCTCTAAGGAACAAGACACAAATTTTCCTTGCCTCTGACATTTAGGACAGCCCTTTAAGTCTTTACATTAAAACTCTGGACAACAGGATCTGAACGTTCTGTTTGCCAGCCTTGCAGTAAATGTCCTGTACTACCACAATAGAGACTTTTCTTGGGGTAAAGAGAATGTAATCTGATCACTCTTGATTGCATGGAGGCAGCCAAACAATGTCAGCACCCATGACAGACTTTATTAGATGTGCTGGGCAAAGACACAGTTGAATGTAGCTTTCTAGTCTATGCGGACATCTACATATGACATTTAGCAACCACTTTGGAATATCATTCTGACTACGTAATTTTGTGGGAAAAAATGTATATATATATATGCCACTTTTTACAAAGTATGAGAAACACACCATTAATAAGAATTATGGTTAAAATATGTCAAGAGAATTTTATTAGAAAACAAGATAAGGATGGAAGGAAGGAAGAAGGAAAGGAAGGAAGGAAGGGAAAGAAAGAAAGAGAGAGAGAGAAAAGAGAAAGAAAGAAAGAAAGAAAGAAAGAAAGAAAGAAAGAAAGAAAGAAAGAGAGAGAGAGAGAGAGAGAAAGAAAGAAGGAAGGAAGGAAGGAAGGAAGGAAAAAAGAAAGAAAGAAAGAAAGAGAGAGAGAAAGAAAGAAAGAAAGAAAGAAAGAAAGAAAGAAAGAAAGAAAGAAAGAAAGAAAAGAAAAGAAAAGAAAAGAAAAGAAAAGAAAAGGAAAGAAAGAGTCTCAGGTTTTGAGAAATTCTCTGTCTAGACTAGCCATATCCACCCAAGTTCTAGAAAACAATTTGAGTGCTGAGTGAATGTGCTACAATGTAGCAGAACTAGAGAGGTGTCTGGGAGTTCTTAGTTCAATGCTTAATCACCTGTATGACCTGAGACAGGTTTTTCTTCAATTCTCAGGGCCTCAACTTCTGAAAAAAAGGGCTGATTTTAAAATTTTATTTATTTATTTATTTGAGTTGTGAGATTTCCTGGGAAGAGGAATAAGGAAACAAGCTTCACCTAGAAGGCAAAAGAAGACATTTACTGACAACAGTCAAAAACATGCTAGTTAAATTCAAAACTAGTAAAGGTAAGCTCCACTTTTGGGGAACAGATCATGTGTGAGCTTTCCCCTATCCCTGATGTATTGACATAAGCGTTATTGGCATCTTTAGGTTAGTTTAAACAGAAGAATTGTGCTTTATGTCACCGTACTGCTAGCCAGCAGCTTATAGAACCCTGCGAAAGGAATGTTTTAAATATATGAAGAAGAAATTGCAGGGGCATCGTTAAACATTTTGAGCCTGAAGGTTTTCCTGTTTTCTCTGGTAAATTTTAGGGATGTGTGTTAGTAAATGGAGGCCATGGCATGTTATTTTGAGGAAGGTGGGGACGTGTGTCTTTTCCTTGTTCCTCCTACATCAGACCTTCTAGGTGAGGTTCTAGAACACTTAGGATTTTCATCAGTATTAGTAGAGCAGCCATAGAATTTTATCAGTTCTATTCATTATTCAATATTTGCTGTGCCAAGTAGGACTGTGCTCAGGGAAAACACATACAAAGCTGGACACATCCTGCCCCACCAAGGAGTAGCTGTTACTGGAGATGAAGTGTGAAATATTCAGTCTTCAGTAACCCCATCTTTTCATTCGAGATTTGGAAGGCTCTTACGGTAATTAACAGTACAGCCACTGCACTTAGTGAGATCCATCCTCTTGGGAAATTTGGGAAACTGCCTACAAAAAAGCTGGAGCTTTCTGCCCAAGGAGGGGATTACATTCTGATCCTCTGGGAGAGATCCTCTCCTGCGTCCTTTGAAGTGACTGCTTCTCTGCAGGTGTCAAGTAGCTCAGATTTGGAGCTCTCTGCTAAGCACTCTGTGTGACCTTTCTCCACGGGTCTTTGGGAAATTTACATGGTAATCCCTTAAAAGCATCATGGAGATCAGAAACAGTTTTCAAAATAAACTGGAAGAAGGCTGCCCAGTACTGTTATTCCTGGCTTCAGTTTTGTTTGTTGTTGTTGTTGTTGTTGTTTTCTTTTGTTTTTGTTTTTTTTTTTGAAGGTGCAGGTAAAGTTTTTCTAGCACTCTCCCTGCTCCCACCAGACATTCAATGCCCTCCTGCCTGCCCATCCACAGCCAAGCACATGGGTCCAGATGCAGTGTTTCCCAGGCTTGGTCATTCTTTGCTAAATGTCCTATGATGAGATTTAGTCCATCGAGGAGGATGCAGTAGGAGGTGTATCCTGTTCCTGTGTCTCTCTGGTGACTTCCCTATTCTAGCCTTAGGCTTTGGGACAAGTCATTGCCCCAGAGTCAGCTCCTGGTGTTCACTGTTCCTGGTTCACCTCTCTCTCTTCAGCAGCTGTCCCGACTACCTGTCAGCCAGGAAAAGGAAATGGTAGCTCTGCTTGCTTCTCTCTGTATTTGGGATATTCGTATTCTCTATCCTTTGTTGATGATACCCATTAGTGCTGTGGCTGGTACAGTAGGGCAAGGCCACACCAGGGCACAGTCTTTTGCTTCTTTTCCCAGATGTCACTTTTTGAAGTTAACATCATTGGTTATGACTGTTTATTCAGTTGTTTCTCAAATTTTTTTAAGCTCAGTCTTATAACTCTTTTAAATTTTATTAAAAATTTGTACATAACTAATTAATTTCATTCATTGTATTTCATAGTAGGGAAGGTAATGTGGTTTGTTTGTTTTCAATAGATGGAGTCTCACTATGTTGCCTAGGCTGGCTCAAGGGATCTTCCTGCCTCAACCTCCTAAGTAGCTGGGACTCCAGGGGAAGGCAGACTTTTGATGGTTCTTCATTTCACCATCTTTAATCAGAATAATTGTTAAATAATTGCTAAAAATGTTTTTTGACTAACAGTGGACAATTTTATTTGATGATAAGATTTGTTAGGGTTCAAGCCCTTGCTATGTGACTTTAACAAAGGTACTTCACCTCTCTAAGACTTAGTTTTGTCATATTTAAGAATTGAGGTAACGCACAACACAGCAATGCTGTGAGTATTGCATGGAAGAATGGGGTCTAGCTTTCAGCAGAACACCTCACGTATGGTAAGCCATCCATAATGACAGTGACAATGGGAATGATGAGTGAATGCGCTTTGGAAGGAGCAAGGGACAGGGTTGATGGAAGAGGAAGAAATCAGTCTATTAGGAATCTGCAAGTTTGAAGCAAACATGCAAGCAAAAACTACAAGAACAAAACATTGTTTTGTAATGACTATGGTGATAAACAGTAGAAAAGAGCCCAAATAGCACCTATCGCCAGCAGTGTGATAGACCCCACTCACATGTACATACACATCCACACAGATCCACACGCACACACCACACTCATGTACACACTCATCCACATACACTCACTGACATATACACGGATATGTACACAGACTGCATGGTTTGGAAAGCTGTAGAGAGTGAGACCTTTTTAATTATGTGTTTAGCTTAAATATTCAACCTGCCTCAGCCTTACTGTCAGGAGTGTCCAGGGCTATTTCTGGCACAGTTCTACCCCAGATACAGGTCATTCACTTGACTACACTTAGATTTGACCTTGTAAACAAGTTTCTTCCCCTTCTGAGGTCCATGTGGTTTCTGTGGTCTTTTATTTTTTTAACCTGTTAAAACACTTTTAAGTTCAGTTTTGTGGATTTGACATCCCACTCCCACAGGAACCTGACAGTGGTTTCCTATTTCTGGTTTATTGCTAAGGAATAATGAGAAATAAAAAGCATTAGAGCAAGGTCACCACAATACACTAAATAAGAAATCTATCCATGGTGCACATTTCCAAAGAGGGCTTCCTTTCAGGGTGATTTTCTCTTTGTCCTGTCTTAGAAGATGAGCTATAATTCTCTGAATTATTTGCCACATTACTTACTTTATCAAGCATGATATTTCAATCTTCACATCTGCTGGTAATTAAAGAGAAGAGTCTCTGAATGTCACAAGGACACTGGAATACATGTAATGGGACCTGTAAGCTGCTGCGGGAAGATTTTGGTAGAATTTCCCTGATACCTTAAAACACTGATACTCAAAAAACAAAACAATGTCTTACTAATACATTTTCCCTGTGAGTGCTGCTAGACCTACAGCTGTGCCAACTTATTAACACAGGTCTCTTTGTTAGCCAGATGATATTTGTTCTAGTTGTTAAGAATCAAGCCTATCTCCAGAGAGTTCAAGTGCAATAAAAGAGAAGCTGAGAGGGTAGAACTGATTACTAATTTCAGAAATGCTTGGTAGTTTGGATTAAGAATAAATCAAACATGGGCCCAGTGTGGTGGGTCATGCCTGTAATCTCAGCACTTTGGGAGGCCGAGGCGGTTGGATCACAAGGTCAGGAGATCGAGACCATCCTGGTTAACATGGTGAAACCCCATCTCTACTAAAATACCAAAATTAGCCAGGCGTGGTGGCGGGCACCTGTGGTCCCAGCTACTCGGTAGGCTGAGGCAGGAGAATGGCATAAACCTGGAAAGCAGAGTGTGCAGTGAGCTGAGATTGCACTACTGTGCTCCAGCCTGGGCAACAGAGTGAGACTCCATCTCAAAAAAAAAGAAAAAAAGAATAAGTCAAACATACCCAAATGAAGGATGATAGCGTTACCGACAGAGGAGTCATTTGAAAAGTGCTTATGCTCACGAATTCTCAAAGTGTGAAGATTCGTTTTGTGAACCCTGTGTGCCTATTTCTTAATGGATTTAGCATGGATGAAATCTATGAAAACATTTCTAAAGATCAAGTGGAGGCAAGCAAAGGCGAAGGCAAAGTAGAATGTAGTAAAGGTCAACCTGGTACATTTGCAGGCTGTTCAGATGCAGGCCTCAGCAGAACTATCCATGGAAACAAACTTTCTGGGGCTCTGAAGAAGCTGTGGAAGGAAGCATATTCAGTCCTCCCAGCACCAAACGAGTACCAGTTTATGGTTCAGAAAGCAAAGAATTCAATATAGAAGCACACCAAGGGAAGAAAATATAGGGGCCTACAACAACCCATTTTCTCTATTCATTTAAACATAACTCCACACATCATAAGGAAAATGTACAGGAAAGTTTATGAAGCTATATGAAATCCAGTCTAAGGGGAAAACATTCTAAGAAAAAGGTACTTTTATTTTAAACAGAATGATTCCAAAATGTCACTTGTCCAAAAGACAAATGAGGTAACTCAGAAGATAAGCATCCTCAGAGAATAGAAGTATGCAGCAAACAGCTAAATCAAACAATTATAATCTCTAATTTTGTAAGAAGATTTGTCAGATTAAGATAATAAACATATTGATGAAGAAATAAACATCCCACTAACATGCCAATTACATTCTCCTTCCTGAGGACACAATGCAACAAATGAAGAAATGGCTACTATGCGATATGATAGGAAATATTTTCAAACTCACAAAATAATCAGCAAAAACCTAAAAACAGAAGGAAATAATACCAAGAATTAGGCTTATGAAATCATACTGTTGATCTTCTGATCTAGTTTTATTCTTCCAAGCAGCAGGACTCCTAAACCATGTAATTATGTGTTGAACAAATGGCATAACAACTTTAAATATAGCTTGTTTCTAGTCAGTATAAAATGTCTGGAGGTAAATTTAATGCCTTCTCTTCTGTTTTTTGTTGCCTGTAATCCTACAACATGACCAAGTTTTGTCTTCAAGGTCCTCTGCTTTATTTTTCCTTCAGACAGGACACTGATTCATTATTTGTTCACTCATTCAACATTCAACACACACTATGTGGTAGGCTCCACTGGCCTGAATGACCATGTTCTCTACTAGATAACCCCAGACCCTTTCCTTAACCACAGCTTATTGGACCTGATGAGACAACTGACCCAAAGATGGTGGCTCCATTTGCTTCTAAAACTTACGGCTTGTGAGGCTTGGTTAAAAACTCTAAGTGGAGCCAATCTTTCCTGGGAATTTGGAGCCTGAAGTCCTTTGCTAGTCAGCAGACGAGGGTCAGAAACATAACTATAAAAGGTTTCATGATGTAACAAGGACTGGATCAGCCCCTCTGAGTTATGTACAAGCTAAATAAGAGGTAGGCAGAGATGAAGATGGATCATAGACACAGAGAGTAGCAGAGACCCCATAACCCTGAAGCCCCAGAGAGATAGAATAACCTCAATTCCTGATAGCTATACAATTTCAGGTCCCAGGACCTGGTTACGTAATGCATCTAATTTTCGAGTTCTATCACCCTTACCATATCTTTGTAAAAATTTAAGTTCTTAAGCTAGCATAGGTTGGTTTCTGTTCCTTGACACAAAAGAGCCTTGACAGGAACACTGCCTGATTACATATGTCCTGAAGAATATAGCTGAAACCATGAATACCTGAAAGAGGCATTTCAGTGCAGGTCAATTGGAAGTTGGGCTCACTCTTTTCAGCTAGCCATTGTCATCCGGATGGCTATTTTAAAATCTATACTTGTAGCAAACCCAGCTATCCGTTTATATGTAAAAATTGAATTTATTATCCCATCATGCTAGGTACAATTTTGAACACGTATACAATATATAGCAACTTATGGTTGAAACTTATCTTGCTGACAAGTCTGAAGTACGAAGAATTGGGTAAGAAACCAAAGTCCCTATGACTGTTACTGTGAATACAACACTATATGTTTAAAACCTCTTCTAGACTATTTCCTTTCCAAAATATAAACCTAGAACTCCTGCTATGCATCTGTGAGGTTATCATCTTAAACTTCTGTTTCATCCCTCTATGACATACTTTAGATCATGAAACATGTTCTTTCATCTTTTTGAATGTGTCATTATAATGTCTATTTTGCAGTAAATCTGAACCAATACAAACTTCCAGAGTAAAATAATTCTTCAAGATTCTAATGTCATTTTTAAACTCAAAGAGGGGTATATCTATAGCCCAGGAATATGTGGATGATCTGTCTTTAGAAAACTAAATTGTGTTCTTCCTCTTTATATAAAATAAGTGGTGGTATTTTAATTACATGGACATATCAGTAGAGTTTGTGTTGTTTCACTGGAATTAAAAAAAAATGGTCACTATATCAGTGTTTACAAATGAGCCTTAATGATAAAAATAAAATTTGTGTGTAGTTTAATAGTGGTGAGTTAATGCTCATGAGATACTTTTTATACATATTTATAAAAGAAGCATCTTCCATAACACAAAACAAAGCAGTCAGAAAAATTAATTGGAAAATGCAACCAATAAATGTTTGTCAAATAGGGAAAAGCTTTTGTGGTCAAGAAAACTACATAGTTAAGAAAAATGTAAATAAAATGCTGAGTCAAAGAAAGATAGATGAATTTGACTACCGCAATGTAATGTATACATGGAAATGTAAAGGACATAAAATAACCAAAGCAATCTTGAAAAGTAGAACAAAGCAGGAGGACTTAGCAATACCTGATTTCAAGAATTACTGTACTATTGTAATCAAGACAGTATGGTACCACTGTAAATCTCAATGAAATACAATAGAGAATTCAGAAATAGACCATGAATATTTGGTCAATTGATTTTTGATAAAGCATTTCCATATATATATATGGAAAAAATTAACCTCAACTCTTACCTCCTACCATACATAAAAATTAACTTGAATGGATTATATACCTAAATGTAGATAATTAAAGCCATACAATTTATTTTTTTTTTTTTAAAAAAGCATAGAAAACATCTTTATGACACCAGCATGGGCAAAGATTTCTTGGAATTCCGAAACACAAGCCATAAGAGTAAAAAGTGTTCATTGAATTTCATCAAAAGAAATATTTCTGCTCTTAAATAGATACCATTAAAATATGAAATAACCAAGTCATAAACTAAGAGGATATATTGTCAATATATACATCTGATAAAAATCTTGTATTCAGGGTACATGAAGAATTCTTAAAATTCAGGAATAAAAAGACAAACAGTTCAATTAAAACAAACAGGGAGAAGATTTAAACTGACATTTCACAAACAAAAAACAAATACGAATGGCCAATAAACACATAAAAATATGTTTAAAATAATTAGTCATCAGGGAAATATAAGTTAAAACCATGAGATACCACTTCATACCCACTAAAATGGCTACTATTAAAAAGACTGAAAAGCTTGGCAATTATGTAGAAGAACTAGAACTCTCATAAATTGCTGGTGGGAATGTAAAAGTTGTGTAGCAAAACCAGCGCTTTCTGCTAAAATGAAATGTACGCTAACCACACAACCCAGCAATTCCACTGAGAGATAGTTACTCAAAAGAAATAAAAATATGTTCTTATAAAAACTTGTCTGTAAATGTTTCTAGAAACTTTATTCAAAAAAGCCAGTAATTAGAAATAACCCATATATACATCATATGCATAAACGGCAGTGTGTCTATACACTGAAATATTGTACAGCCATCTAAAGGGACAACTTATTAATACATGCAACAATGTGGAGGAAGCTGAAAAGCCTTATGCCATTGAAAGAAGCCAGAAACATAATATTCTATTTATATGAGATTATAGAAAGAACAAAACTAATCTGCAGAGAGTAAAAGCAAATCAGTAGTTACCTGGGGTTCTGTGATTGTGTGTGTGTGTGTAGGGAGTGTGGTTGACTGGCAAGGTACACAGAGGCAGAGAATTTCGGGATTAATAAGAACATTCTATATTTTGCTGGTTATGGCGGTTCTATAGATCTATGCATTGAATACATGAAGAAGGAAAACCCATCTTAGAGTTATGACTGAAAATCTTTTGACCAAACTAGCAAAATTTAACTATACAGAGGAAGCTCAGCCAAATGACCTGTGTGTGTGTCTACTTGGAAGGAGCATCCAAGTTCCAGTGTCTCAACAAGAAATTGATCCACTGATTATCCGGATCTTGTGGCTTCTTTTGGCTAAGGAGGTGTTCTTTTTCTTTTTGGCCTAGTAATGTTTCTGTAACCCTAGGAATATGTTAACATTATATTCTTAAAACCTTTGGAAAATATCAAAATTAACATAACTAAAACACTAGTCTCATATAGAAACTAACATAGGAAAAAAGAAGTGACTTTAAACCCATAGTGTTGGTGTTTTAGAATAAATATATATATAACCGTATTCATTTGTGTATATTTGTCTGATTTTAAGATTTTAATTTATGCAAACTTTTCAACAATACCAATATTTTTTAGTTGTTTAAACTATTTCAGAAAATTTAATTGATTAAATTTGTCATTAATGACCAAATGCTTCAGGAAAAAAGTTTCTGAAGTTTTTATCTGATATAATAATTTAATAATTCTTCCACTCAAAGTGTTATGTATTTAAATGTCTTTACATCTTTATAAAAGGTACATAAAACCATCTTGCCATAATTAAAGAACTACCGTTGACTCTTGAATAGTTTTGAATTATGCAGGTATACTTATACGACACTTTTTTTTCGGCTCTGCCACCCCTCCTGTTCCTCTTCCTCCTCAGCCTGCTCAACATGAAGAATACAAAGATGAACATCTTTATAATGGTCCATTTCCATTTAATGAGTAGTATATATATTTTCTCCTCCTTGTTTTCTTAATAACATTCTCTTTTCTCTAGCTTACCTTATTGTAAGAATACAATATATAATACACGTAACACACAAAATATGTGTTCATTAACTGTTTATGTTATCAGTAAGGCTTCCAGTCAACAGTAAGATATTGATAGTTAAGTTTTGGGGAAGTCGAAAGTTTAATGTGAATTTTTGGCTGCATAGTGGGAAGCAGTACCTCTAACCTCTGCATTGTCAAGTGTCAGCTGTACTGTACACATGGCTCCCCATGAACCATCAAAGAGTCTGGGATTTCCAGCATTTTCCTAGGAAAGGACTTGTCATTTGCATAGTTAGGCTCATCTCAATTTCAAGGAACAGAGAAGGTTTAGGTAAATAAAGAAATAAATTATGGGCAGCATCTCAGCAGCCATATACTTTTAAGCACTTCTGAGGCTGAAATATACAGCTATGATTTGACCAAGAATTGTGGGCACCCTGTTGTCATAGTTTGGGTTTACCCCAAACCCAAAGCCTGAGCAGAAATTCAGGTGCAATGATTTAGAAAAGACCAATAAGGGACTGGGGAAGCAGGATAGGAAAGGGGAATAAGCTAAGTAAGAGTGTGATTTTAGCCTAATCTCAAGGCCCTTACAGGCTTGAGATGAAGGAACTGGACTTATATCCCACCCCAGTACACGTAGGCTACAAGCCACCCTGGAAGGACAAAGGTCAAGGGAGGCTTGAGAAAAAAAGAATGAGAAATTTCAGAAGAATGGCAGCTCCAGTGGCTCCCATGTCCAAGGGCAGTTGTAAGTGACAGTTGTTAGGGGCAAAGCCCAGCAGTTTGAGGGATGCACTCACAGAGCTAGTGATCTGGGTGGGATGGCAACACTGCCCACTGCAATAGTGTGGTCTAGTAATGTCACCCCTTCAACCCAATATTCTCCAATACTAGGAGACATGCTAAGAGTTACTTGGAAAAAAAGATAGAAAGGACAGACTTGAGTGGCAGGGCTTAATCAATTTTCCAAAGAAATTCAAATTTGACTCCAAAATGCAAAATTCACCCAGGAAAGAGAAACATCCCCCAAATAAAAGCCTATAGATAAAGAAAGTTTTAGGCCGGGTGCGGTGGCCCACGCCTGTAATCCCAGCACTTTGGGAGGCCATCGAATCACGAGGCGGGCGAATCACGAGGTCAGGAGATCGAGACCATCCTGGCTAACACAGTGAAACTCCATCTCTACTAAAAATACAAAAAATTAGCTGGGCGTGGTGGCGGGTACCTATAGTCCTAGCTACTCAGGAGGCTGAGGCAGGAGAATGGCATGAACCTGGGAGGCAGAGCTTGCAGTGAGCCAAGATCACGCCACTGCACTCCAGCCTGGGCAACAGAGCAAGACTCCATCTCAAAAAAAAAAAAAAAAAAAAAAAAAAGAAACGTTTGCTTCTTGAGAGTGAGTTTAGGAATTATATGAATACATTGTCTAAGAGACATTGGAATCCCTTGAGATGGATCTCACCTGTACCTTAAAAACCTTTTTCAAGAATTCCTTTCAATTACATATAATACTTTTTCTGAGAGAAGTTCTGATGAGTACATTTTGTATAGTTTTAGGGCTGTTTTAGCACCCTTTATAGCTTGGCGCCACAGACAACTTCCCAATGGACCCCCTTTCAAACAATATAGCAAACCTAAAAGTGAATTAGAACAATGGGACATCATTAACTGGCTATCCATATAGCTAACTTCATCACCTCCTTCAAGTGTTTGCTCAAACATCTTCTTAGTATGACCTGCTCTGAATACTCTGTTTAAAATTGCAAGCCCCCACCTATCAGCATTATGAATTCTCTTGCTCCCCCCTTACCAAACTCTACCTTTCTTATCTGTAGAATACTTATCACCTTCTAAGTGATAGTGCTATTTATCTATTATATCAATATCTTATTGTCTGTTCCTGTACCCATTAAGAAGAAACTACATGAACTTGGGGCTTCATTTATTATGTGTTTCAAGCATCTCGAACAGTGTCCAGCACATAGTCGGTGCTCAAAAAATATTTACTACTTTAGTAATCCTACAGTTTAAGTGACTCAGATAACCTGTTGTTCTCTAAGAAGCATGAGCCCTTTGTTCCCGATGTTGGTGATTCAACCATTCTCATAAATTAGCCACAGCTCACGACTGATTAGGTCTGATCAGTTATCGTTGATTTGAAACATCTCTAGGGGATATGCTTCTCAAGACAGACCAACAGTTTCCTATGTGTGTGCTTAAATGGGGTTTTCTAAGGTATAGATCCATGCACCAATCAACTGTGCCCACCATAACAGGACTACAGGACATGACACATAACAACTTTTGCAGAACAAGTGTCCTATGATGACCTTCTCCCTTGCCACAGGGTCTGTGGGTATAGACTAGTGTAGTATGGACTGACCAGTGCAGTTTAAGCTAGTCATAAGCCCTTTTCCACTGTGCTGAATTTTTGCAACAATTCGTTTTCTCTTCCTTCCTAAATGAGGTCAGTGGGAAAAGTTCATACTTTGGTTGTGCCTGAAATGCTCATTTTAAAATAAATACATATGTAAATGTATGTGGATATTAACTGATGTCATCAGGGCTTTGGCCCTCTGTCAATTGACTCTCAAAGTTACCTGTTTCAGAAACCCTTAAGAAAAATCATATCTTATGACAGAGTTGCTGGCAAGGAAAACTGCCCAGAAGAGAGGTCTGGAGTTTAGTAGAAAACTGCAATTGTGTTTAAGTAAACGTGTTTATATATTACTGTCTGAATGTGGGATTAAAAAGTGATGTGGATATAGTGATTCCTTTGACTTCCACAAGTCCATAAAAATTAGAAAGGAAAAAAATAAAATTTAATGTTGTGGAAAGAACTGGACACCAGTGTTCACATTTAGCTCTGTCTCTAAGAAATTATGCAACACTGGCTAAATAATTTAACCTCTCCAGAACCCCATTCACACATCTTTAAAACAATAGGGCTGGAAGAGAGACCCTCCAAGTCTTGCTAGTCATGATCACTTAGAATTCTGGATTCAAAGTACCTGGGCAAACATTCTGCTAAACTCCCCCAAATCCATCACCTATTCAGTAAGTGCATTTTCCATAGATAACATTTTGAAACCACTGCACACATTTTACATTTTAAAAGCTCTATTCAGGCAGAAACTAAAGAAATAATATTTACGAAATCAATTTCTACTATTGTCTGGCATTGTTTTATGCCATGTAGACTACTTTAACCACTTCAGAAAGATAGTCTTTTATCCATAAAATATTAGATGTGGTACTAATCCATTGTAAACTAAATGCAGACCATTTAGTTTACACAGGGCCACAGACAACCCTGCAAGTACAAGCTTATTGCATTATACTGAGAGAAATAGATTATATAGCACAATGCACTGCCTATATGATTAGGTCATAAAAGTCATGAATTTTGTATTGCTTTGCAACAAGAATTTTTAGTCTTTTAACTAGAGTCCTGCCATGTGCACCCTATAGTGCTGCAGACTTTGTTCAGCGGCTACTGTTCAACTGTCCTTTGCCCATGATATCAGTAAAACATACAGAGGTTTATGTAATATGTATTTAGTAAAATGATTCATTCTTTTGGTTCTTTCTGGGATTAGACTGAGTATGCCATCAGAGAACTTATAACTCTTGTATCCTGATAATACAGCAGTTCATCCTCAATCCTAAATCAGCTGTAGAATGATAGAACACAAACTTGGTGTCCAGCTTGTCTAATTCCATCATTTAACACCTGAGCAACCTTTCAGATGAAGTGACAAGTTATAATGTCATGTTTTAAAAGCCTACAGAAATAGTAACAAGTATTAATACAGCCCTTGTATGTGCCAAGCACTGTTTTAAGGGTTTTACATGTACTAATTTACTTAGTCCATTCTTCAGCCTGATAGTTCACAATCCTGAGGCACATGCTATTTATATCCTGTTTTATGTATATGGAAACTGAAGAAAGAGGTGCTAAGTAACCTGGTTAAGAACACACAGCTAGTATGTGAAAGGGCCAGTATTTGAAACTAAACAATTTGTCTCCATGTATAAACATATATGTGTGTATTAGATGAGAAATAGACCCCTAGTAAATAAAAGGCTTTTTACTAGAATTTAAACATACAAATATTCGTATTTCACTCATTTGCACTTCTACACCAAAATAACAATCTGCTTTCATGGGGAGTTTTCTTTTGTTGAATCATGAATGTTATGCTGGAAAATTACGGTGGGTCTGAACTTATTACCAGCATGGCACACGGGGAACTCAGTTTGGATTTACAACATGCTCATCACATGTCATGTTAAATAGAAGCATGGACAGCTAACTTTCTGGCTTTTAGTAAGACTAATTATATAGGTTTAGTCTGCTCTAGAATTCAGTGAATGAATTTAACATAAGAAATATGCTATTTGGCACAAAGAAACATTTAAATTTGTATCATGATTCAAAGGAATGAGGAAAAAGAAAGCAAATCCTGAACCTCTTTATAAAATTTTAAGGAAGGAATAATTAAGAAACAAAATTAAGCTAGTAGAATCTCTTTTATACAAGCTGACCTTCAGAATAAAGTCAGCTCAAATTATTTTGCCCTCTACCAAGGATGAGTTTCTCCTTAATTCTTTTCCCTTTAAATATCATCACAGTGATGTTGTTGTAATGGTTAATTTTATGTGTCAAATTGACTGGGCCATGAGATGCCCTGATATCTGATTAAATGCTATTTCTGGGTATGTCTATGAGGGTGTTTCTGGAAGAGATTAGCATTTGAATTGAGGGACTGACTAAAACAGATGGCCCTCCCCAACCAGTTGAGGAGCTAAACAGAGTAAAATGGTAGAGGAAGGTTGATTTGCTCTCTCTCTGCCTGACTGTTTGAGCTGGAACATGAATCTTGGGCCCTTAGCATTCCTGGTTCTCAGACCTTCAGACTCCAACTGGAATCTATACTATCAGCTTTCTGGCTCTCAGGCCTTTGAAATACACCAACTTTCTTAGGTCTCCAGCTTGCAGATACCAAATTTTTGGACTTCTCAGCCTCCATGGTCACATGAGCCAATTCTCTGTAATCTCTCTCTCTCTCTCTCTCTCTATATATATATATATACACACACACACACACATACACATGCACACACACATATATGGAACATATGTATTTATATTTATGGAATAGATATATCAGGAAATATATATAAATATATATATATATCGTCCTATTTGGTTTTTGTTTCCCTGGAGAACCCTAAATAAAATTTGCCATTGTTGACGGGCGCGGTTGGCTCACGCCTGTAATCCCAGCACTGTTGGGAGGCTGAGGCAGGTGGATCACCTTGAGGTCGGAGTTCAAGACCAGCCTGGACCAATAATGGAGAAACCTGTCTCTACTAAAAATATAAATTAGGCCAGGGTTGGTGGCGGCTGCCTGTAATCCAGCTACCTCGGAGGCTGAGGCACAGAATTGCTTGAACCCGGGAGGCGGAGGTTTTGGCGGTGAGCCTGAGATCGTCGCCCATTGCACTCTAGCCTGGCAATCCTATAGTGTTAAGTTATAGCACTGTACAGCTCTAAGTTAAGTAACATTCACCATTGTTGTGCAAAAATATGCAGAGCTCTTTTCTTTTTGTAAAACTGAAATTCTATTACCCATTCAACAGCTTGCCCATTTCCTTCCCACAAGCCCCTTGGCAACCACCATTTTAATTTATGTCTATAAAATTTGACTACTCAAAAGTATCTCAAGGAAAAGTGGAATCAATAGAGCATTTCTTTTGGACTGGCTTATTCACCTAGTAAAGTGACCTAAGGTCCATGCATGTTGTAGTAGTGTCACCAGTTTTTTCCCTTTTTTTAAGGTTAAATTAATTCATTGTTTGAAATATGCCAATGAAATTTTGTTTATCCATTAATCCCATCAGTGGACACTAGCTGCTTCTACCTTTGGCTTCATGATAGTACTAAAAGGACCATGAATGTACAAATAGCTCTTTGAGCCCTGCTTTAATTCTTTGGGTATATTATCCATAAGGAAAATTGTTGGATTTTTTTCATTGGTAAATTCTATTTTAATTATTTTAGAACACCATTTAACCTTCTAAATAAGTGTCTGCACCATTTTACGTTCCTACCCAACAGTGCACAAAGGTTCCAGTTTCTCGGTATGTCATCAAATACTTCTTTTCTTTTCTTCTTTTTTAAATAGTGGCACCCTGATAAGTATGAAAGGTGATGCCTCAATTGGGCAAGTTAGGTTTGGATATTAATAATGATAAACTCCTGGCAATCCTCAAGAATGGTGGTATAAACCCTTAAGCAAGTACTTTTGCTTCTCAGAACGTTGAGTTTCTTACACTCGAAAAATGGGAATAGCAAATAAATCTGCAGTACCGAGTAAGGATAAGAACAAATGGCCCTGGTGCAGTGGCCTTTGCTTTGTAATCCTAGCAACTTTGGGAGCCAAGGCGGCAGATCACAAGGGTCAGGAGATTGAGACCATCCGGCTTAACACAGTGAAACCCTGTCTCTACTAACACTACAAAAAAAATTAGCCAGGTGTGGTGGCGGGCGCCTGTAGTCCCAGCCTACTCGGGAGGCTGGAAGGCAGGAGAAGGGCGTGAACCCAGGAGGTGGAAGGCTTGCCCATGACTTCGAGATCAAATGCCACTGCACTCCAGCCCTGGGCAAGAGAGCGAGACTCGTCTCAAAAAAAAAAAAAAAGAGAAAAAAGAAAAAAAGAAATAACAATGCCTATGTAAATACCTAACGCTTACCTAGAAATGATAAAAAAACTTAGAACAATGGAAAATTTACTTTTATAGATTTTTATTCTATTTATTTTTGAGAGCCCAGAGTTTCGCTCTTTTTGCCCCAGGCTAGAGTGCAAATGGCACGACTCGGCTCACCCGCAGACCATCCGCCTCCCGGGTTCAAGCATTCTGCGCCTCCAGCCTCGCCGAGTAGCTGGCATTACAGGCATGCACCATCACTCGGCTAATTTTGTATTTTAGTAGAAGACAGGGTTTTCTCCCCATGGTGGCGGCTGGGTCTTGACTCCCGACCGCAGGTGATCCACATGCTCAGCTTCCCAAAAGTGCCTGGGATTGCAAGACGTGAGCCCACCGCGCCCAGCTCAACAAATGGGCAAAAATTTATTAGGGTCTCCAGGGAAACAACCAATAGGAGATATAATTAAATATATTCCATATATATATCTCATCTATTTCCATAAAGATAAATACATATGTTCCATATATGTGTGTGTGTATGTGTATGTGTGTGTGTGTATATATATATATATATAGAGAGAGAGAGAGATTACAGAGAATTGGCTCATGTGACCATGGAGGCTGAGAAGTCCAAAAATTTGGTATTTGCAAGCTGGAGACCTAAGAAAGTTGGTGTATTTCAAAGGCCTGAGAGCCAGAAAGCTGATAGTATAGATTCCAGTTGGAGTCTGAAGGTCTGAGAACCAGGAATGCTAAGGGTCCAAGATTCATGTTCCAGCTCAAACAGTCAGGCAGAGAGAGAGCAAATCAACCTTCCTCTACCATTTTACTCTGTTTAGCTCCTCAACTGGTTGGGAAGGGCCATCTGTTTTAGTTGATAAAAGTCAAGATGGTAAATTTTGTGTATATTTTACCACAATTAAAAATTAGAAAGAAAACTAACTTTGCTCAGAATGCATTACATGTGTCAAGCAGTGACACTGTCCATTTAATCCTTACAGTAAGCCCACAAGGAAGGTATCATTATTCCTTTTCTATTGGCGAGGGTTGTGGTAGGCTGAATAATGGCTCATAAAGCTGTCAGTGTTCAAATCCTTAGAGCCTGTGAATATGCACACTTTACAGATGTGATTAGCTGAGGATCTTTAGATGGGGAGACTAAACTGGATTTTCTGGGTGGGCCCAATGTAATCAGAAGTGTCCATATAAGAGGAAAATAGGAAAGATTTGACCATAAGAGAGGAGTCTGAGAGTGCTGCAGCATGAGAAAGACTTAACTAGCCACTGCTGGCTTTGAAGATGGCAAAAGGAGCCACAAACCAAGGAGAGCATATGGTCTTTAGAAACCAGAAAAGTCAAGGAAAGGAATTCTCCCCTAGTTTCTCCAGAAGAAACACAGCCCTGCTTATTTATTTTAAGACTTCCAGTCTCCAGAACTGCAAGATGATAAATCTGTGTTGTTTTAAGTCACCAAGTTTGTTGTAATTTTACAGCAGCAATAGGAAACTCATTCAAGAGCTTCTATAACATGTTCAATATCACACAATTACTGAATTTTACACTTAAGATGCCAATTCAGATCCATCCAACTACAGAAGCTGAGTTCTCATCCAGTGAGCCTATGACAGAGTCAGTCAAATGAACTGTATGGTACAATGAAGCATCAATGTGTTCACACCAATCATATGGTGATATCTGCCTTACACTTATTCATATATACATTCCTCTTCTTAAGAGTTCTAAGAATGTTTGACACTTACTTTTCAATTATTTGAAATTGATGTTAAGTAGCACCCACTGGGTAGAAGATTGAAATATAAAAATTAATATTTCTGCCAAATGTCATCTATACAAAAATTTTAACTGAAAATAGATTGCTTTCTCATTGGAATATTTTTCTGGAAATAATTGCTTGAATTAAAGAGAGGAAAAAATATCTGACAAAGAAGAGTTGCAAACATGACCTAATACTGCAAACAAGTCAGGCTGTCATCACCCTGAGAGATTTTCACTTATATCTTTAAAGCATTGTTATTGTTATCATTGTTACATAACAATGTTCCCTGTTTCCTAATTTTTTGCACTGAGGTATTATTGCATATAGTAGCAGATCCTAAGTTTACAATCTCATGAGTTTTGACTTATATAGCCAATATCCCAGTCTAGATAGAACATTTTCATCACCAAATGATAACAAGGAAAGAGGCATGCCCTTCTCATGCCCCTTTCCAGTTTTGATCTTCAGGAAATGATTTACGATCAGATTGTAAGCAACCCATTTCTTACCCCCTAAGCCACAATTCTGCTATGCCCATAACTGATCATGCACATATTTGGAATCGAAATTAGGGTGATATTATTTATGGTACACAAAGGGAATACTTATTCACCTTTCAATATGTCATTTCATGCTCTCCATAGTTTAGCCCATACATGCCTCCATAATTTTGGTCCCCTTCTCTCCTTTGAGTTTTCTTCTTCAATTGTATGCTCCCTATACCCAGCATAACCTCCTCCCCTCCATATAAATCTACAGAACACCTATTCCTCTTTTAATATTGAAACTGCCTTCACAAAATGATGACAGTAAGAGAAATCTGACATAGTTGACTCCATCTTGCTTCTAATCTCCAAGCTGTCCTTGGTCATTCCTGGGTGTGGACTAAACTCACTTTGGGATGAATTTAGCCTATAGTTTAACCTTAAAGCAAGGATGATAATAGCTCTTCCCAAAATTAAACCACCTTTGTAAAACTAGTGAAAGTCCAGAAGGTTAGAATTATGGAGGAGCCTGAGTGCTGCTAAGATATAATTAAACACTAACCAGCCATTTCTCTGGAGGTCACAAGATTTGTAACCTCCCCCAATTACTCCTGTAGATAACATCACTATTGTAGAACCTAAAATTGGCCTTTTGAGGTTTTTTTTTCAGATTTTTGCATTTCTAATGACCAGCTGACTCAAGACTCAACTAGTCCTGTGGTCCCCACCCAGAAGTTGACTCAGTGCACCAGGATCATTTTCTGCACCCCTATTATTTCATCCCCAACCAATCAGCATTCTCCATTCCCTAGCCCCCTGCCCACCAAACTATTCTTGGAAAACGCTAACCTCTGGGTCTTTGAGGAGACTGATTTGAGTAATAACTCTGTCTTCCACATGGTTGGCTTCATGTCCATTAAACACTTTCTTTACTGCAATACCACAGTTTCAGTGAACTAGTTTTGTTTGTGCAGTGGGCAGGAAAAATCCGTCAAGTGATTACAATGACAATTCAAGGGCTACTTCTTTATTGAAATGTTTCCTGAAGTCTTCCCCAATCTATGAATAATTACCTCCTCCTTTTTGCCCCCAGCGTACCTTAATCACTCTGCTCAAATAAAATCCAATATCACATTTCTTTATACATGTTAGACCATAAAAGAGAGTTGCAAATCAAATGCCTTCATGACCAAGAGAAAAATAAATTAGTGAAACAGCTAGAATTAATATAATATGGAATGGTGAGAGTGTAGCAAAGTAGAAAGTGCATACCACTACCTAGAGTATGCAAATAAATTTATTTTGGAACAAACAAAACTGAAAACCTGGGAGTGAAAACTTATGACACTATCTTTTTTAAATGTAAGCCACTAAAGTTGGTGTATACTCTTCAAGACGGAAGGGGACAGATACTAATGACCAGCCAAGGTTGAAAGAAGTCTGTATGTTAAAGAGTTTCCCAGCTCAATCCCAGTCTAGAAATCCACTCTATTGCTTGTGAGAGTAAACCACAACTAAGTGCCTTTACTTAAAGTTCTAAGTATTATCAGAGAAAACAGGGAGCAATTTTCATTCCAATACCTAATTACTCACAGATAAATTTTACTTTCATGGAGAAAGTCAAAGATACAATTTCTCAAAAATGCAATATTACTCTGTTTGACATCATACAACGGCTCTTTCTCATTAAGCATTAAACTTGGGATTTTTTTTTTAATATTTATTTATTTATTTATTTATTTATTTATTTTTGTATTTTTTTTAGTAGAGACGGGGTTTCACCGTGTTCGCCAGGATGGTCTCGATCTCCTGACCTCGTGATCCGCCTGTCTCGGCCTCCCAAAGTGCTGGGACTACAGGCTTGAGCCACCGTGCCCGGCCTAAACTTGGGATTTTTAAAGTATCTACAACATGTTCACATTTTATAGGCAACTATTGTATATCATGTGTTTAATTGGGATCTAAATTTATGACATATTGTCAGATAATTTCCTCACTAGTGCCCACAAATAGTCTCTTACAATATTTATTCATTTTGACAGCATTGCTTTCTTGAATCTTTTTACTTTCTTCGTAAGGGATCTCACTTCAAACTACATTTTATGAAGTATGTGCTAAGAAAGAAACACAAGCCAAAAGTTTGAGCAATGCCACTAGTTAGATGTTGCATTGAGGAAATCAAGTCTCAGAACTTCCAAAGGAAATGTGGAATGAAGAACAAACAGTTTTGGTAAACTCTCTTTAATCCTCTAAAAGACTATGATGGGTGATTTTTGTTTGAATTTTAGATGATGGTGACGTCATCTGAAACATCTACTTAGGTAGGCAACACAGTGCAGATATTAATGTTACAGACTCTGAAGTCAGAGGCCTCAGGTCAAATCCAAGGTCACTTAATCACTTGAGCCTCAGTTCCTCATCTATAAATTTGATTTTATCACCAAAACTACAATAGGAATACTAGTTACCTGTTAGGCGTGTTAAAAAACGTGAGTAACATAATTTGCAAAATGCTTAGCATCACTTGACACATGGTAGGTGATATGGTTAGGCTTTGTGTCCCCACCCAAATCTCATCTTGAATTGTAATCCCCATAATCCCCATATGTCAAGGGACAGACCAGGTGGAGGTAATTGAATTATGAGGGCAGTGTCCCCCATGCTGTCCTCATGATAGTGACTGAGTTCTCACAAGATCTGATGGTTTTATAAGGGGCTCTTCCCCCTTTGCTCAGCACTTCTCCTTCCTGCTGCCTTGTGAAGAAGGTGCCTTGCTTCCTCTTTGCCTTCTGCCATGATTGTAAATTTCCTGAGATATCCCCAGTCATGCTGAACCGTGTGTCAATTAAACCTCTTTTCTTTATAAATTACCCAGTCTTGGGCTGTTCTTTATAGCAGTAAAATGGACTAATACAGTAAGACTCAAGAAATTATAACATGTACTATTGTTATTTACCTGGAATTATCAATAAATTAGATGACATTTAATTATTTTGGTAATAAAGAAGTTTGCTTTCTACTATTTTCACACTGATTGTTTAAAAGCTTCAACATCTGTTTTGTACACGTACACAACCACATATGTGTAAACAATTTTTATAATAAACCTATAGTATAACAAAGGATAATTCTACCTAGAGTTATAACAAGGAGGGAATGATCTTTTATGCAAACCTCTATCAGTAGTGTTGGAAACTAGCAGGAAACTACAGTGTAATTACTACACATACAAGGCTCTGCATTCTTATTCAATTACTGCCTTCACAGGCCTTTTATATTTTTACTCAAGCATAGTAAAGACAATATGGCATATTCAGTCTCTACTTGGATAATTATAAATAATTAAATTTGATTAAGCCCTAATTATGCATAGTGAAAAAAAAACTAGCATTTCCCTGCGATGTTCATGCAATCCCGTGCCTGGCTTGGCTAACTGTACATTACAGCACAAAACTTGAAAATTATTAAGAAGCCTAAAAAGCAGCAGATACCGCTAATTTAAGATGTGTCCTGGAATAAGCCACTCAAATTCTGTGGGACTTAGCTTCCTCCCCTACATAGCCTGGGGTGGAATTAATTCTTTCCGAGACTTCTTCCAGACTTCAGAGTCTGTGCTTATGTGATTATCTAGTCTACCTTTCTCTTATCTCAACACAACTTAAGGAAAGCAGCACAATCCTATCTTTAGTGGTGAAGAGATCCTCAAATGACGCGATAGGTGCTCCCTACTGGAGTATCTCAGAATTGCTAGTATGGTGGGAAAGAGGAATTTGTAGATTGAAAAACAAATAAACAAACAAACAAAAAAACCTGCCAAGGGAAAGTAAAGTGGGGCTTTATTTCTGTTGTCCCTATTGACTAAAGTACTCCAACCATCCAAATACTAAATTTTAAAAATCATTATATTATTTAGAAAATCTTGTAGGGGCCAAGACAGACTTCCCCTTTGCCCTCTGGGGAGTTGCTGAAAATCCAACTCACAAAAGGCAGATCAACTGGAGAAAAGGCACACACATTTATTTAATGTGCACATGGGGAGAATCACTGAGGGATGCCCACCATTCCATGTGGTTCAGAAGCTTAGATACTGCCCTGGCAAAACAGGTTACCTGAGAGGGGAGAAGAGAAATTCTGTTGAGGGGATTACTAGGGAGAATGAATGGCTCAGGGAACAGAAATTAGCTTGTCCATTATCTTGTGAAAGGGTCTGTTCAGGCATCGTTGCATTCTTGGTTTTATAGGGAGGAGAAAAAACAATTGTTCCTTTTGGTGGGCCTGGATCTTAGGCAGATAAAGGTTTTGGGAGAGACGGTGGGTGGAGGAGGGTGCTCACATGAGGTTTCTGCAGTTCAACATGTCAAAACACCAAATTTGGAGTTACTGATTTCTGAGTCCTAACAATCTCTAATCCAGGGATCATAGAAAAGCGGCCCTGAAACCATAAACAGTCTATATATGTGTTTTATACAGTCAAACAATGTTCTTAAAATATTTGAATTTGTCACCAAAACCTACAACCCAAGAGAATTCACAAAATCTGAATTTCTGGTTTGCTTTGAAAATTCAGAGGACCAGGCTACAGTAGGCTCGCACTGTTGCAGCTTGATAGTGGTTGTAGGTGAGTAGCAGCTGACTCCCTGACTACCACTCTCAATGGCCTCTTTAGCGTTTGTCACTATGTGTTGCTCTCTGTTTCTTCTAGCAGAGAAACATTTTTCTGTATCCTAGCTCTATCAAAGGTAGGAGAACTAAAGATAACCCATGTTTCTTATGCCATCCAATTTCATTCATTCATCATCAGGGTGACATATTTGACTCACCATTATTGTTTCCCACAAACTGGTCAGTCAAATATCAAGGAACTTATTTTCTGCTTTGTCACTTTGAGAAATATTGATTTGACCAGTTTTACTCTTACTCTTTTATTCCTATACTCTCAGGATGATTGCCAGATTTTCCTTTTCTCTGAAGCTCATTTATTTTAATAAAGTATTTATACTTTATGTTATAAAGTATAATAAAATATTTATACTTCATGTTATAAATATGGTATATTTATACTTTATAACATAAAGTATAAATACTTTATATAGCATACTTATATTTATACTTTATATAACATAAAGTATAAATACTTTATACTCTATATAACATAAAGTATAAAGTATACTTTATAAACATAAGTATCAATAATATGAAATGTAGGTATATTATTGCACTCTATATATTATTATCAATATATATACAGTAATACTTTATATATCAACATTATTTTCTATAATTCAGTAAATATGGAAACAGTGGAACTAATATAATATGTATAAATAGAAAAAAATCCACAACAGCACAAATACTGTAAATTTAAACATAAAACAATATGAGCAAACTCCTATTAATTATAAAATGTTTACTAAAATATAAAAAGTGTAAGGAACAATACGCCATATTCAATTAATAGTGAAGATGCAAATAATACAAAGATATCACTATCCTAGCATTCATTTATCAACATCAGTAAATGCTTAAAAATTTTTAACTTTTTTTCCGAAACTTAGTAAGTTGATTCTAAATCTATAGCGTAATTCCAAAAGGGTCAAATCTTTTCAAGAGAATTTTCAAGAAGAAAAGGTAAAAAGACTTACCCTAAAAATTCCAGGACTTTAAGCTATGAAAGTTAAGATGGTAAGGTATTGTGACAAGAATAAAGAGACCAAACATAAACCTACACATATGAACCCCTAATTCAACAATGTAACTACATTTAGTCTCTAATACCATTTCCTACTAAAATGAACAAAGGCTCCTTGGAGAAAGAGCTGATTCCAGATCTGGAAGCATAATTTACAAGATCGTCAGAAATATTTTGCCATCTTCAAGAGCAAGGAAGCTCTCCAAACTACTAGGGTCATAACAAAAGGACTTAGGAGCCAACTTAAAGATGCTCCCAGTGGCCACAAATAATCTAAGCATCAATAAGAATAATAACCAAAATATGTATGAAGGCATTGAGGTATATATGCATAGATTCTTGAGATTACAATGTGCCTACAAACAATTACCACCATGACAAACCTTGTTCATCACTTTAAAGAATTCCAGAAAGCCAACTCATTTTAGTAGCTTATAAATAAAGATAAAGAATCAAATATTCTTTTTGACTTTCCAATAAAAACTATAACCCAAGGGAACGAAATAAGTAATGAAAATTTCTCTTTATAAATGATTTCAAGCTAATAAATGAAGAAAAACGACAGAAGGAGAATGTCACCATTTTACAACCCTTAGTAAAATAAATTAATGGAGGCAATGATTGCTAACATCACCAAAAGCAAAAGACATTACATGCTTTCTAATAGAAGTACATGTGTCATGTACCCATGGGATTTTAATTTGTAGAGGTGACTTAGTGACAACATAGAGAAGCTAATGCCATTGAAAGATTTTTATTATTTGCATTGCACAAGTGGAGAGGGTGTACCACAGCATTCAGGGCCACACGGAGAAATGTCAGATTTGGTCAGGAAGCAGAAGGGGTGCGGGAACAGCATGGTCCATAGCCTTTATTGTGTTTTCCAAGGGGAAGGCAAAGCAGAGCAGTTTAGGTTGGGTTGTTTGAAGAATGTGGGCAGATGCTGAACTATAGTGGTGGTCTTTGGTTGCCTGGTACTTGGCCCTCAGTGCTTAGGACAGAGGAATACTGCCTCCTGGAGATAACAGCCAGATAAGAGGTGCCTTAGAGTAGAGACTCTGGTTGGTTAGTTTACATGTGAAAGGCATGCTTCTGGGCAAGTCTTTTACTATGTCTTGCTAGCCCTGGGAGGGACAGTCTCTTTCCATTCAGAGAGGCCACTAATGCTACAGCATTAAAAATACAAAAATAAGAAAACATAGCTAATATAATACATACTGCCATGTGTGAAATATTACTGGAAATTCTTAAATAATACCCTAGGATAGTACTGTGGCTTTCATGTGTGTCCTTCCAAAATTCATGCTGAAACGTAATCCCCAATGCAACAGTATTAAGAAGTGGCACCTTCTGTGAAGTGATAGTCAAGAAGGCTCTGTCATTACAACAGAATTAGTACCTTTACAAAAACGCTGGAGGGAACTTGCTAAGCTCCCTTTTCCCTTTTCCCTCCAGAGGACGTAGTGTACATGGCGCCATTTTGGAAGCAAAGAACAGCTCTTACCAGACATTGAATCTGCTGGCACCTTGGTCTTGGACTTCCTAGCCTCCAGAACTGTGAGCAATACATGTCTATTGTTTATAAAGAATGCAGTCTCAGGTATTTTGTTATCGCAGCACTATTGGATTGAGATGGAAATAATCGGCAAAATTCAGACTATGAGAAACTTTATGTCAAATATCCCTGGTTCTTCAAAAAATGAATGTGAAAGTAACAAATAGAAAAAAGGGGACATATAGATGAAAAGAGACAAGACATATCAAAATTTGGATCTTATTTGGATCTCACACAGATAAACTATAAACATATATAATACAACTGGGAAAATTTGAACACTAACTGGATATGTAACTATGTTAAAAGATAATTGTTAAAATTGTCAGGTATGATAATGATTTTATAGTTTTTTTGAAAGAATTCTCATATTATAGAGACATCAAATGAATTAGCTTCAGATGCAATAATGTGCTGTTAGTGATTTGCTTTAAAATATCAAAAAACAATAATGGAGTGGGTGTATAGAGAATGGCTGTGTGCCTAAACCAAGACTGACTATATGTCAGTAATTATTGAAACTGTAAAAGAAGTACATCAAGATTCATTACATATAGTTCACTATGCTTAAAATTTTACATAATAAAAAATTTTTAAAGAGAAAACTCAAAAAAATTAAAATTAGAGTCTGATGAAAATATCTAGTTTTGCAAGGTTGTAGAGCACTGGGAGTATACCCACGATGTGGAACAATTTGGCAATATCTGGTAAATATGAAGACAGGTATACTCCACAATGCAGCAATTTCACATCTAGATATATACCTCAGAGAAACTTTTTCACCTACATATGAGAATACACATACAAGTCAAAAAAAAAAAAAGAAAAGAAAAGAATCTAAATGTCTATTAACAGAAAAGAGGATAAATTCACCTATACAAACAAAAGATATTCCACAAATGTTAAAAGAGATGAGTAAGAGCTGCATACGTCATCATGACTAAATGGCAAAGCCATAATTTTGAATAGAAAGAATGCAAGTTGCAGGATAATAGTTGTAATATTATTTACATATGTTTATATAAAACTTTAAAATAAGCAAAATTATACTGTAGAGCATTTATGAATATGTAATTATACAATAAATGTTTAAAATATATGCAGTTATAATAAACACCAAATTCAGGGGAGTGATTTTTCTCTGAGAAGGAAGGGAATGGTATAGGATCTCAGAGAAATCTCCAGGGGATAAATGTATAGGTAGTACTTCTGTTTCAAATACTTCCTCTCTGAAACAAAAACAAAACTGAAGCAAATATAGCAAATTATGAAAATTCACTAAGTGGATGGTGGCTACTTTGTGTTTTGCTGAATTATTTGCCATAGCTGTCAGCATGTTTAAAATAGTTTAGCGTTCTAAAATAAAAATGGTGGTGTGTTCTGTGTCAATAATGGAATGTTGCAGCTGTCTCAAAAGTGTCTAAAAATAATTAAATAATTTCAGCCAAGGCAAACATAATCATCCGAGGAAATTGAGAGTTTGAATCTCTGTGTGGTCAAATGGGCATTGTGACACCCAACTGGCCTCTTAGCAAAGGTTCAGCTTCAGCTGCTGTTAGAAGGAGAAAAAAACCTGTGTCGTTATACTAGATTCTGTTTGTAGTGCACACAATGGAGATTAGCTGTTTATTTCTTCCCCTGACTTTTGAAAATCATAGTTTCCACTTGTAATATAGATTTTTCTTATCTTAGCTTGACTTTGTAGGGTGACTGCATGATTAGATACATATAAATGCTCACTTGTAAAACATTTCAAAGAGCCCAAGTGAAACATTTGTTTCTTTGTTTACATTATATTCAAAACTAGGCTGTAGAAAAACAGACACTTTAGTGATGACTCTACCCAAATACTGAAGTCAAATAAGGAGCTACTGCAGACCAGTCTTTTCCTTGTTGGTTACAAATAGTTTCTTTCCTAATGAAAAAGATATTTCAAATACTCAAGGTTTTGTTTTCCTTCCTCCTTTTAAACTTATTTTCTGTCCTTCTTTTTTGTTATTAGTGTTGTCCTATAAAGGATGACCTATGACATCTCTTAAATTCTGAGCAAGTTTCTTTTAATACTGTAGCCATATTTTAACGTCAGCAGTTGGCACTTCACATGTTCATTCTCACGGAGTGCAATGTGTGAAATGTGCTGTAGAACTGCCCCATATGCATGACTCCACAAAGATGCCTTCTGTTGCAATCAAAGCCTGTCAGCAATATCTTTGGGGTACAGCAATAACACGTAGTGGTAAATGGAGACAGAAGGCCAGCCTCTGAGTACATTGCAAATGCTCAGCCTCTGTGAGGGTTATTCTCTGTATCTTGCTAAGGAAGCAATAGTAAGAGTCCACATATGTTTGGTAGAACCACTGAAAGAAAGCTCAATCAAAAATTTTTAGAATTCCCATCCCTTCAATTTCTGACTGTTAAAACAAGAAAGATCTACTTCTTTATTCAGGTGAGTGATGAAATGTCACAACTACTCTAGTGGCCTGCTTGAAGATAGCATTGCTTTTATAGTGTTGGATGATGTACATGATCTTCAGAAGCAAGACCCTATGTAACTATGTGTGTGTGATGTTCAGGGGACATTAGCCCAGTGCTCTCTCTTTCAAACAACGATACAAAACAGAAAATCACCTTCAGGTTTGGAAAGAATGGTCAGATTCTAGCTTCCTTCCTTTTCCTAAGTTTTTCCTAAACTGAAAAGCACTGAAAAATGGCCTCAGTTATATAGGGAGCCACAGTATGTAAGACTAGAGCTGTGCTTAAGCCAGAGAAAAGACCATCTGTCCTCACCCTCCTCTGCTTCAGCAGCCTTCCTTTCTATAGAGGTAGTGGAATGGAATAAACTCTTTAATATCTTTTTATCTGTCTATCTATCTATCTATCTATCTATCTATCTATCTATCTATCTATATCTATCTATCTATCTATCTATCTATCTATCTATCTGTCTATCTATGGGTTCTCGGCCTTTTTGCTAAGATCAGTGTATTTATCTATATATTTGCCTTCCATTTTCTTTCTTGTTCTCTTCTCATCCCTTTCTTAATTTTCTTTCTGTTGTATTCATAATAACCTTTTCATTTGGTTCCTACCCCAAACCACATGTTTGCATATTTGTTCTTATAACTTCTGGTTATTGCAGTTGTCATAATTTTTTTGCTAGCTGGCTTTAACAACTTTATCAAACTTGAATATCTTTAGGAAAATAAAACAACATAAACTATCTCTAATACTAAATTGCAATATCTCAAATTAATCCAAAAAAATCATAATTTTTCATGAAATCCTGAGAGTTAATGGGTCAGTAAATAATTGCATGGTTTTATCAAAAAAAAAAAAAAGTATTTTTACCACCAAGCTGAACAGAGAAGGTATATTTACCCCCCAGAGACTCTGAAAAATGTGTGAATAACTAATTCCTGCAAACATAATTCTCATCCCTGGTTGGAATTAATTTGACTGAAACCTTAGATGCATTCCTGAGTTTTTCTTCGGTCTACAGAGTCTACAATCTAGTCCTGGGGTCACAGTTTGTAACAGTTCTTGGAATAACAAGAAAATCGCTGCGTGTGTTCAGTTCCTCTTTGTCGCTGTCTAAGAACTTTCATTGGTCTAATATTTTGTCAACAGTTCATCAAGGAAATTAATGAGCAGTCTGACAGTTTTATCTCATGGGGCCACCATTTCCATCTGTGCGGTCTTCAAGTTGTCTCTCTGGGGAGGAGTGAATACACAGGATTGTTTTCGGGGCTAGATGGAAGAACAGCATTCTTCCATCTCCGTGAGTCTAATACAATGATGATAACAAGCCCAAGTCATTTACTCTTTCTCCAAATGTGTTTACAAAATAATATTTATTTGTTCAAGCTCTGCTGTTTGTGCAATGTTATGGTATATTTAGCAGCCAATTTTCGTTTCTGAAGAGCTTTGATAGTGAGCTGTTCTGCCTGAAGCCGCATCTTTCTCATTGTTGCATCTCCAATGCCAGCACAGTATTTATCTAATTTAACAACTCGGAATGTAGAACTTTACACACATTAGCTCATTTAATATCCACAATAGCCCTGTGAAATGTTTGATTTTTGTCTCCATTGTAAGGATTAGGAAACTAAAGCAATAAGCTATTTTGTGACCTTCCTCAAGGCCCAGATAGCCAGTGGCAGAGCCTGCTTCCAAAGACTCCACTACTGCTGTGCTAGTTTATGCATCAATGCTACGCTGTGTTGGGAGCGTCTATGGATTCAGGACAAGTCTGTATGCAAGAGCAAGCGGAAAAGAGTAAAAGAGGAAGAAGGGAAGGGAAAAGAAAGCAATCTGAAGAACAGTTGAAGCTAAAAATATCATTAGTAATTCAGAGACAAAACTGGGATTTGAGTTTCCTTCTTATAAGATAGGATCATCTGGAATAAACGCTCTCATTTTATTTTAATATAATTTTGATTACTATAAAATACAGTACTTAATAACTTAATTTTTAGAGCATAATAATAAAATGAATACCCATGAACCCACCACTTACCTCAAAACTAGAACACGACTCATCTGTGTGTTTTCTCTCTAGCTCATGTTCCAGTCTTCTCCCAGAAGTAAGAGCTACACTGAATTTTGTGCATCTCATCCCCTTCCAATTTTAATATAATTTTATCACATATATAGGTAACCTAAACAAGTTTTCCTTGTTTTGGTCTTTATCAAAATGATATGATACTATTTAAAATTCTTTTTTCTCTTTTTCACTTAAAGTTATCTTAACAAGATTCATCTATGTTGAATAGAATAAACTCTCCTTTATAAAATGTCATAGGAGTTTTCAAAACACTTCTTTTGTTTCTTTGTTTGTTGGTTTGTTTGTTTGTTTGTTTTTGAGATAGAGTCTCGCTCTGTCACCCAGGCTGGAGTGCAGTGGTGCCATCTTGGCTCACTGCAACCTCCGCCTCCTGGATCCAAGCAATTCTCCTGCCTCAGCCTCCTGAATAGCTGGGACTACAGGCACGTGCCACCATGGGCAGCTAATTTTTGTATTTTTAGTAGAGACGGAGTTTCACCATGTTGGCCAGGATGGTCTCAATCTCTTGACCTCGTGGTCTGCCTGTCTCGGCCTCCTGAAGTGCTGGGATTACAGGCTTGAGCCCCCACACCCGGCCCTCAAAACACTTCTATATAAATTATCTCATTTAATTCACATAAAATCTATTGGAAATAAGTAGATTGCTCTAATTTTTCCTATTTTTTAAATTGCAATAGCACCAAAAACTATGCTGGCAGCCACTAACAAATCTGGGTGTTTAGCTGGGCCCCCCCACGTGCTCCAAGGCCCACATGTCATTATGGGCTCCAGGTCTTGCCACAGACACGGATATTATGAACTTTGCATATCAGTAAGTCTGTTTGAATGCTTGTAACTGTGATTTTATTTTCCATGTGGTATGGGTGTTCTCTCATTATATTGAGAGAGAAAAAAATAAAATAAAAAAGCAGTCAAAGCACTTAGGACTTCTTGGAAATTCATTTTATTTCCAGATGTATGGCACATAAATAAAGCTTTATGTTCATTCCAAATGTGACTGTCATGTCCATTTCACCATAGCTGATAGGATATGATAAACAATAGCATATGTAAATTCCCACCAAAAATACATATCTGAAGGAGGTTCTGTCTTTTATTACCTTGCAAATATCTTCTTTTAGACATTCTTTCAGCTGCCTGGCAAGCAAGTGAGGCGGTAAGAGACCTGACGTTCCTGTGGTTGGCTTGAGTTTTGTGTTATTTATTACTCAGGGATGTACTAATATCTACTACCTTACAAAATAGCGACAGCAGAAAAATTAGAATTCTGCTTCCCACATGAAATATACAAAACAAATATGCCAGTGGGCCATAACACCTGTGAGATTAACAACTCAGAAAGCTCGGTTGACTAAAATGAAAAAAAATGCCCAATTCTCTGGTGGTTTCCTCCATGGCGTTGGACTAACAGATAATTCCTCATCTGACATGGTATATTTAATGCAACATTAGATACCTTCTCCATAACTTTTTATTAAAGTTATGTCAATATAAGGGAATTCATTAATAATTGAAGAAACTAACATGGTAATTCAGAGCACACTTCCCTGACCATCAGGAAAGGGGTGAGGAGTGGATTTTTCACATAAACTTTTCAAGTTTACTCTTACCTGTGGGTTGATTAGTCATTACTATCCAATGAGTAAAAGACATGTATATACCACCATCAGAGCTGTCTGTAAAAGCAATGAGAACTGCCTTGTGTTAATTAGTAAGACTAAAGCATTGACTATCTTAAAGATAAAGACTACATGGAAACTGAACAACCTGCTCCTGAATGACTACTGGGTACATAACGAAATGAAAGCAGAAATAAAGATGTTCTTTGAAACCAATGAGAACAAAGATACAACATACCAGAATCTCTGGGACACATTTAAAGCAGTGTGTAGAGGGAAATTTATAGCACTAAATGCCCACAAGAGAAAGCAC
>NW_016809494.1:88174-126897 GCF_001698545.2 Rhinopithecus bieti | reverse complement strand
CAGCTAGTTTTTTGTATTTTTTAGTAGAGACGGGGTTTCACCGTGTTAGCCAGGATGGTCTCGATCTCCTGAGCTCGTGATCCGCCCGTCTCAGCCTCCCAAAGTGCTGGGATTACAGGCTTGAGCCACCGTGCCCGGCCTTGTTCTATATCTTAAGTAGCCAAAAGATCTGCTTCCTTTTGAGGTCACATGATGTAAGAAAAAAATACTGAGCAAAAGTTGTTTTCCCTTGCCACATTGGCCTGCAATACCATGAATAGTTTGGGAGCACACATTTAGAGTCTGCCAGACTAGGGGTTCAAGTCCTATCTTTGCTACTTAATACGTTTGTAGCTTAAAAAACTGTCTTAACTTCGGTGAACATCAGTTTTCAATATCACAAGATGGAGACTTTCTTCTGGTCTTTATCCACAGGCTTGTTATAAATATTAAAGGAGGTAAACCACCTGACAGTGTCTGACATGTAGCAAGGGCTCCTTAGAGAGGAGTGTCTTCTTGGGCAATCTGATATCCTACTGATTTAAACAGCTCTATTATACTTGCCATTCTAGAACCATGTTTCCTGCAGACAGAGAGTTGGTGATTGCTTCTCAGACATCACTCAGCCTTTGGTTTCCATGTGGCCCACAGCTGGAGCAGGGGGGACAGGAGTCAGTGCTCAGCAGCACATGAGCTGCCAGTTTGCACTAGAGCTGCACTTTCTGTGCTCAGCCATCTGACCCACCGGAAGAGGTCTAGAAACCTCCTGTCTCCGCAGTGTAATCCCTGTGGAGAGTCTGTATACACAACCCACTTTCATTTTGCCTCCACATGGTGATTGTTGTCCTTTTCTAGGGCTTTGTGTTTTCTTTCTTACTAGGTCCTTTTCATGTTAAAGTTGGGCAAGACCTACCTGCACAGCAGGCATGCCCCCTCCTCCTGAGGAGTATCCGTCTCTTGTTTCTACCCAGCATGGTTAAAGATGGTTGTTTGTGAAACAAACAGGCTTGGCCCAAGTTAGGGCTAACAGGATGTGTTACCCCTCAGGGGTGAAAGAAAAGGAAAAGTCTCGCATGAGGTGCTCTCTCACCCCATTACTCTGTTGGAAATGGTCGAGAGGAGCAAAGAAAATCTGGACAAAAGAAATAAAGTGAGATATGCTGGTTTTGATCAGAGACCATTTTGCCTCAGAAACAAAACCAGACATGATATTTTAAAGATAAAATTCACTTGGAAACTATAATCAAGTAGCATAAATGTGCTTATGATATGAAACTGAAATTAGAAGTTCCATTCTCAAAACTGAGGGATCCCAAAGGGCTTCTGATGACTGGTATTTAACTAAAACATGATGATTTTAGCTCACCACTGAATAATATGTATCACAGAGATGCAGAAGGAAAAAAAGAAGAGGGGACCTTCTGATTCTGTTCAGGAATGGAACTTGGAAAGAACAAGGGGAGAGTGGAGAAAGGGAAATCTAAAGGAAAGTCATGGAGTGAGTTGAAGAAAACGAATCTCAAATAAGGAAAGGCTGTTTCCTGAATTCAGAGTTCTTTGGGAGCTTCTTCCCCAGGACTGAAATCTCAAGGTTATTTCTTGTCCGTTCCTTTCCTTCTCTTTAGATGTGTATGGACAGTTAGTTAGAGGTGAGAGCCATGCTTGGCAATTTCTTAGGCTGTATGTTCCTCTCATGGTACAGCTTAACCTTTGGCTGTTGGGCTTGCCATTTCTTTTTCCCAGTATAATTCTTCTGCCTATGGTCATTCTTGAAGTCTATGCAATAAGCTGCATTAGTCAGGACTGCCTAGGGTTCTCCATTTAAACACATCTTGAACTCAAATATATTTCTATTGAAATTGTCTTCATGCACTCTAGCACACATTCCTTAAAACATTTAACTTTTTAAGAAAAAAATAACTGTTGATTTTGGTGGTAGTTTCAAAACTCCTAAAACTGAACACTAAAAAGGGTGAAATGTATGTAAATTATACCTCCATTTTAAAAGCTTTTAAAAAAGTAAATGTTGCCATATTATCTGCTGTAGACAAGTAGAACAAGTAGGGAATCATGTACTGAAACTGAGAACATCATAAGCCCTAGATTTTTAGGCCCCATAAGCTACTAACTAACCGTGGGATCTTAGGCATGCAATTTTGTCTTTAAGAAGTCAGTTTTATCATCTGCAAAATGAGGAGTGTGTTCAATTTAGCATTTCTGAAAGTATGTTTGGCAAAATACTAATTTTTCAGAATTTTTTTGTTAATTTTTTAACTATTATTATTTTTTAATAGAGATGGGATCTCACTCTGTTATCCAGGCTGGTCTGGAACTCTTGTACTTAAGAGATCCTCCTGCCTCAGCCTCCCAAACTGCTCAGGTTACAGGTGTGAGCCACCACCCCCAGCCATGTTTGTAGTTTTTATGTAAGGCAAAAACAAGGATTCCTTCATCAGATATTTTAAAGAATGGTTACATCAAGCAAAATGAAGTAGACTAATTAAGTACAGGACATGTCACAGCTTTTTCACCATGTGAAGATGTACACACCGTTTCCTCAGCTTATCCAATCACCATGATCTTTATCTACTCCACCCCACTCAGCCTCCAGCATCTGTGGGTTTAATGTATAAATGCTGGGAAACACTTAAGTAATCCTTCCTGACAATCATCTCCCACAAAATGTTCCTTCCACAAAACGTTTCTCAGCCATCAATTTTATTTGCACTTAAATTGACACATACAAGCAGAACGAAGTTATTAAGTGGTTATTCTAACAAACTAATTTGCCATTTTGTTAGAGTCTGAATATAATTGAGAGAAATCTTTACTTCATACTGCATGTGTAGACACAGATGTGGTCAGTGAATAATTGTATAAACACATTTCAGAATAGCTCCAGGGTCTTTTGAGTGGAGTATATGTAGAAAGCAGGCTGAGGCTAGCAGAAGTGAGAGATAACAATAGAAGTGTAGGCAGGAGTCAGACGAAATTGTATTGGAAAATAAAAACACTGGTGAACCTGAAAAGTGTTTGAACCCTGTTACAAACTCGCATCAACGGTTTTCTCTATTGTCTGCCACAGATGTGACAGCCAAGTTACTGTATAAAAAGAGGCCTCATTTTTAGCCCCATTCTGGGAGCCCAGGTAATTACTACTGGAGTACAAAGCTGGGAAGAGGGGATCTCTTTGCCTTGAATGAACTATAATCAGCACCCCAGCTTTGTGCAGTCATGTCTCCAAGGAAAAGCTCATCTGAACTTTTCCAAAGTTTCTTCCATATATATCAAATTATTTATATGCTGTCAAAAATTGGCTGAAACCCAGCTATCCACAGCTATCCATAATTCCTAGAAAATTTAGCATATGATGTTTCTCGAGCATTTTTCTGCCTTTCTGCAAGGAACTTATCTAATTATATTAATGATTATTGGCCTCTTTTACCACTCTTTTGCAAGAAAATCCTTCTGGATAATACAAATATTAAAAATGTAAATACAGTCACATATGATAAATGACTGCTTTTACAATACCTTGACTATATGCTGTACATGATGAATCCCAGCAGCCTTCTCTCTTTCCTAGTTATATTTATTAGCAATGTTTTTCTTATGTAACCATAAATAATACTCTACTAAGCAATTCCTAACACATATATTTAATAAGTTAAATACAAATAAAGATCTGAGTAATTAATAGCATAATTTTCTTGGAAAGAAGTTGAACAAATGCATTAAGGAAAATTTCAAGTCCTCGAAGTTGCAGAAAATAAACTTGTAATACACACAACTGGAATCAGAAGGATAATAGTAATTTGTAGCCCCTCCAAGGCAAAATTTCAGGAGTGGCTTCGCTAGCCTTTTACCTAAAACGGATGACTTTAGGTGTCTCCTCTATCACAATACTACAGCTACTTACATTTCCTTTAAGCCTAAACAGAAAAAAGGAAAACACAGCAAATTTTTTTTGCCTTTGTGTTAGAGCAGTGTTTAACCATCAGCAAAGTAAACAACTGGTCTTTAACAGTAGGTTGCTTCCTTCTACTGAAACCTCTCCTTACACTGCTATACTCCAATTATCCTGCAAGTAAGTAAAGTGGATCCATTAGGGTCACTAATAAACATCCATAAATATCTTGAGTTTATTTCACTGAACTTTGATTTAGTTAATTATAGGCTCACCTTTAGCACCTGAGCTGTAACCTTTAACATTTCCATATTCTGCCTGGTCCCAAATGCTCCTGGGAATACTTAGGTAAAAACCACACCCACAATTGCAATATTTCTATGTTGGGTTTAATATCATTAACATGGAATCAGATATAGGTAATTAAATCCATTTGCAGCTAATATAGAGATATTAATTCTTGACTTAAAGGTCAAAATAAAATCTTATGAGATAAAATTGTATTGGTCTTTAGATTTTATTTTTTAAATTGCATTCAGTTCAAATATTTACAGAAACTCTTAAAAATAATATATATGAATTTCCGAGAGAAAATAACTATCAGCTATGTATAGTTGTCTTGTTTCTATTTTGTGGAGAAAAAAGAGGAAGACTGAAAATATTAGTTCAGTTTCCTGGCAACATAATCAATGGACACCACAAGGGATTTAAAATAATTATTGAATTGAAAGAATATCAGCTAATACATAACAATTTGATGATTAATATCTACAAACCCCATCAGTCCAAGGTTGCCAAAATTAAAGTACAGAGTAAAAAGTTTCAAAAAGCTCCAGAATGAAATAAGACCCTGGACCTTCTTTCCTGGTGCAGCAGAATAACAGACTGAACACATCCCAGGCACAAAGAATTTCACCATCCAGTGAATCTTCTACTGACCATTTCTTTCAAATGCCAGCAAATTCTTCACAGAGGGGAACGCACCAGCCATCTTCTTTGTCCTTGGGACAGAGCAAGAAGGGTCTGTTCAAACTGGTGACCTAGATTTGGGGAGCAAGAAAAACCAATGATAATCCCTGTCCCAAAATAGCTTCATTTTTCCTAAAATGCAGTTTCCTAAATGAACCCATTTTTCCTAAAATGAAGATATTTCCTAAATATCTTTCCTAAATTATTGCCTCCAATTCCTACATTACAGTTTCAAGTTAAGACTTGGAAGACTGTTGTATTAGTCTGTTCTCACACTGCTAATAAAGACATACCCAAGAGGTTTAATTGACTCACAGTTCCACATGGCTGGGGAGGCCTCATAATCATAGCTGAAGGCAAATGAGGAGCAAAGTCACATCTTGCATGGCAGCAGGCCAGAGAGCTTGTGTAGGGGAACTCCCCTTTTAAAACTGTCAGATCTCGTGAGACTTATTTTATCACAAGAACAGCATGGGAAAGACCTGACCCCATGATTCAATTACTCCCACTGGGTCCCTCCCACGACACGTGGGAATTATGGGAACTACAATTCAAGATGGGATTTGGGTAGGGACACAACCAAACCATATTAACTGTTAAAAGGCAAACATTTGGGTGAGCAATACCCTTTACACGGCCATGGCAAATAGATTTGACCCCATATGACATCTCTGATAAAGTGACAGAGGTTGTCTGTCATGTGCTGAAAAGATTCTAAGGTCATCCCCAAGCTCAATAGAAAAGAATCCTCTTTTTGATTAGTAGTGTCCACTGTGAGCACAAAAGAGACTTGCAACAGATAAGTTGACTATTTCCTGACTCTGTTGTTTTCCCTTGTCCAGCATCTGCTCGTCTTTCTTTTGCCGATACCATGCTGATTTTCCTTTGAGTATTCACCTCTTCCCTAATTTGCATTCTCCCATTTGCATTCCAAATTTTTTCCATCTCTGTTTTTACACATTCAAAATTCAGATCAGTTTGATTAAGCAAGAAATGTGTCAATAATCATAGATGTCCCCTCCTGGGAACCACGTAGGTGGGCTAATTTGTTGGTGCAGAGAAGGGAGATTTGCTCTAGATCAGCCTTATACGAAGTGAGTTGAAGATAAAGCCTTAGAAGCTCCAGTAGTGCCGTTGGTTAGCACACAATACTTAAATGAAGATAAAGCATTAAAAAATTGCATTGAATATTCATATGACTTGCAAGAACATCTGGCAATTACAGAGCATTTTGCCAAGACTTAATAAAATAAATAAGGAGAATAAAAATCAGAATATATTTCAAGCTAGTACAGGCTTGTTCAATATATTTTTTAATTGGTGAAGAATTATATAACAAAACCTTATGAGACAATCTGTAGCAGCAATTCTGTTTCTCAAAAATTAAAGAAGCTATTTAAAGAGAAGGGCTATCTGCCATAGCAACTTTCTAACACTGACCTACCTAGTTTCTTCTGTAAGGGGATGCATTATTTTATTTAATGTACTCTAAAAATACATTTACTTCCATGTTATTGTTTTGTCATGACCATTTATTTTTTATTTATTTTTTTTTTTTGAGACGGAGTCTCACTCTGTCGCCCAGGCTGGAGTGCACGTAGCCGCGCATCTCAGCCTCATGCAAGTCTCACCGCCTCTCCAGCGGTCACGCCATTCTCCTGCCTCAGCCCCTCCCAAAGTACTGGGACTACAGAGCGCTCCGCTCGTCGCGCCGGCTAGTTTTTGTAATTTTTAGTAAGACAGGGTTCACGTATTAGCCAGGGATGGTGTCGTCTCCTGACCTCGTGATCCGCCCGTCTCGGCCTCCAAAGTGCTGGGACTTGACAGGCTTGAGCCACGCGGGACCGGCTTATTTTTTATTTATTCAATGTTTTTGAGATAGGGTCCTGCTGTGTCTCCTAGGCTGGAGTACAGTGCTGCAGTCACAGCTCGCTCACTGCACCCTCAAACTCTTGGGCTCAAGTGATCTTCCCGTCTCCTGTGCAGCTGGGACTATAGGTGGACACCATCATGTTCAGCTAATTTTGTTTTTAATTTTTTGTAAACTGGGGCCCTCACTTTGTAGCCCAGGCTGGTCTCAACCTCCTGGCTTCACTCAACCCTCCTGCCTTGGCCTCCCAAAGCACTGGGATTACAGGCATGAGCCACCGCACCCAGCCCTAACCATTTTTCCTGAGCATTTGATCTTGCCCTCCATGACACTTTTGAAGAAGTAAGCCCAGAGTTTATCAAAAGGATGTTACATTTTCCATAACACAATTTTTTTTTTGAGGTGGAGTCTCGCTCTGTTACCCAGACTAGAGTGCAGTGGCATGATCTCGGCTCACTGCAACCTCCATCTCCCGGGTTCACACCATTCTCCTGCCTCAGCCTCCCAAGTAGCTGGGACTACAGGTGCCCACCACCATGCCTGGCTAATTTTTTGTATTTTTTAGTAGAAACGGGGTTTCACGGTGTTAGCCAGGATGGTCTCAACCTTTTGATCCCATGATCCGCCCACCTCGGCCTCCCAAAGTGGTGGGATTACAGGCATGAGCCACCGCATTGGGCCTCCGTACCACAATTTTTAAGACTCCTTTAATAGAGCCACTCTGGAGATCTGTGGTTTCCAAAAGAAGTTAAAAGTGTCGCTCTGCTTCATTGTCCTGTATTTTCCTTTATGATAAATCACAATCTGTATTTATTTTGCTATTTGTTTCCTTGTTCTTTGTCTATGTCATACAAGCTGTATGAGGCAGGCACCTTGTCTGTCCTTTTCACTATATGTCTCCAACACCAAGTAGAGTGCCTGGCACAATAATTATGTGTGAAAAGAATGCTTAATGAATCAATGAATCTATGAATCAATGAAATAATTCATAAATGAAACTGATGGTGATACAACACAGTGGAGGTGCTTTTATTTTGTAAGCAGCTTTGTTCATAAAGTCATGAGAGTTCAGAAGTGGAAAGCTCATAAGTAGAGGCACTTCTGTACTCCTTCCTGCCCATCTTCGACATGACATCAATACCCATCTCATGTAGATTCCTAGGCAACCACTTCCAATGGATTCCTTCCATCTCTGGGATAAGGTACTAAAGCCAAAGTAGGTATTCATGCCTCTGTTCACCCTGACACTGCCTTGGACTCTTTATTCCAGTAAAGCAAGCTATGGTACATTTTCCTTTCATCATCTTGCCATTCAGTGTGTACAAAAGTTTGGACCTTTCTATGCATTGCCAAGATATACTCTTTATACCATTCATAACATCTGGCTCACAGCTTCTAATAACCCACAAATGCCTTGACATAAGCAACAGCTAATTTTGTATTATGCAAGGTTTTAGTTATATTAGAAAATGACATAATGTATATGAAAGTGTTTTATGAACTATAAAATCCTATGCAAATAAAAGAGATAATGATCATGATTGTCACTATCACTGTTGTTGCCTTAGCAAAGACAGAAAACTGTTTGAAGAGTCTTTTCACATTCTCCCTTTTTGGCTTTTAAGAAATATTGAACTACATGCTTCCAGAGAAGAAATTGTTTCTTGGCATTAAAATACAAATTTTAATAAAAAGGCATTGATTCTTCCAGGCATTGTTAAATTACAGAGGAAAACAAACAAAGAAACAAAACCAGATCCTATTGTCCCAGATGCACTATTTATCTAAAATGTGAAGAACAGGCATTTCTTAGTAGTTTACATTTTCTTTTTTTTTTTTTTCTTCAACTTAAGTTCTGGGGTTCATGTGCAGGATGTGTAGGCTTGTTACATAGGTAAACTTGTGCCATGGTGGTTTGCTGCACAGATCCACCCATCACCTAGGCATCAAGCGTCGAGTCCATTAGTTATTCTTCCTGATGCTCTCCCTCCCCAACCCCTCAACCCTGACAGGCCCCAGTGTGTTATTTTCCCCCCACAGTGTAAGCTTTGAAACATACTTTCATTTCCTACACAGAGGATGATCTTGATTCCCCACTTTACACAAACTACCTTCTTAGAGAGGAGACCCCACTAGGCCAGTCAACCCAGCAATATCTCAGATCACATCAGACTCATTAGAAGAGAAGTAGAAGTTGCCTAAACACGATTATAATTTGAAGCACATCAAAAAGGTCCACACATGGCTCTGCCTGGAGGTCTAGCCCTGGGGACTGAATAAATTCAATAATAAGCCTAATGTCCTTGAGCACTCTCAGCTACCAAACAAAAGTCATGCTAAGCAAATGGAAGTACAAAAATGGATGCATATAAACATGCTTCTTTAGCACACAAATGTTCCCAGAAAGTATTGAATTGCCTGCTAGTAAGAGAGCTAGCCACAGAAAGGATCGTATAAACAAATTCCTGTTTCCCAATTTTGACCTTCACTGACTGTTAAGAATATTCAGCTCTCTCACACTACCTTGAGCAGTATTACCATTTCCTATTTATCCAGATAAAAGAAAATGCATACCAAGAGTCCCTGATAGCTGTAACTTACTAAATGATACCATGGAAGCTTAAATAAGTTAATATAGATTTCGCATGTATAATATATTCTTGTGAACAATTGTACTTACAGCAATAATCTAGCTCATCAGTTTTTGGAAGAGGCAAAGCACGTTTCAGGGCTTATTTTTGCAATATCATATTCTCTCCTAGCTTTCCTCCAGTTATGAGAAGTCAGAGGGGAAAATAATGAAACCCGTCTCTGGTCATAGGCATCTGACTGAAGAACTTTGTTACTATTATTTGCAAGGATTTGACACTGACATGAGGTTTCATTGATGATTGGCATTTGTAAAGCAGCCTTGGCATAGCATTCAGCAGGCTGTTAAAAACATGTATAATTTAGCTTTGGTAGTTTCAATAAAGTAAAGGTTAGGTTCTGCCAATGACCTTTCATGAACTTCTAGGAGTATATAGTCTTTTGGTGAAAAGGTAAAAAACAAAGACTATATTTTCCTACTTAGGTGGTAATTACACTTCAGTTTATGTAGTTCTGATGTTCGTGGGAGATCTTTGTAATTTACCCCTGGGCAGGCTCACTGTGAAGCTTTTTTTTCCCCTTGAGAGAGTTGGTTGTTGTTGTTTTTTTTTTAACTAACATCCTTGCAAATTGGATAAGTGTTGCATTACAGTGATTTGCAACTCACTGATAGACTTACATGTTTGAACCTTAGGAATAGCACTTGAAAGAAAGATTACAAATCCCCTTAACCTGCAAGCATTCACTTTCCAAAGATACCTATTTCCAAGGCATGAAAGCACAGAATTTTGAAAGCCGTGGTAAACCCAAGCAAAGTGAAATGTACCTCTGCTCAAGAGTTCAATGGTGGTCGGGCCTTTAAGAAGACAACGTATTTTGAGGCTTTCTACAGATAGCCAAAGAAACTCGTCCTTCATTCAACATCACAGGGTTCCTCTGCCATCATGGTAATTACACATGTTGCCAACTCAATTAAGATTGCACAAGGAAAGATGATTATTCATTGTAGCAATTTCACTTTATAGTCAGTGGTAAATTCTGTGAGAAAACTTCATCCGGCAACTTTCCCATCCTCCTGGAAGGGGGGTCCTTGGTGGTCAGCCAGAAACATGCAAAACTATCAGTATAATTCATGCTGCTTAGGGGTTCAAAAAAAAAAAGAAAGAAAGAAAGAGACATTTCCAAAGCCAGGGCAAATTAGCCTTTGGCATTGAAACTCTCGATTATTTATCCACTCAGGCACATCTATACAATGAGAAACAACTGCCTTGAAAGGCAATAAAATGTTGCATACATTTCCCAGGGGCCTGTCTGCCTGATGAAGCATTTAATCAACCAGGCCACAGAACCATTTGCGTTCTATGTATCTAGCTAGGGGAGATAGTCAGAGAAACTCATTAAACAGTACTCAGAAGAAACTATCCAGCCCAGGTCTTGATTTTCTCCACAGGCTCTCAGGCAAAGTCCCAAAAGTCCATCTTTGGGCTGTTGATGAGTGTTACCAAGCTCCAGCACCATTTTCTCAGAAAACTCAGGTCAGGAAGGTGTTTGTTCCTTGAATCTCTCTCTTCCTTAATTCCTGGACTGTGGTCAGCATCTCATGCTCTCATTTTGCATGGTTTTTGTTTTCTTTCCCCAATAATAATGTAGTCTACTTGAGTAGGAATGATGGCATTCTTCTCCCACAGCATCTAAAATATGTTTAGATAGATCACTGGGTCTTGAAAAGTACATTTTCATTGTACTGGGCTGGATGGTTTCTTCTAAGCACTGTTTAATGGGTTTCACTGACTACCTCCCCTAGCCAGATACATATAATGCAAATGGTTCTGTGGCCTGGTTGAATAAATGGGTTTGTACTTCATTGTACTACTAGTGGCTCTTCAGCTAAACAAAATTTCCATTTGGAAATGGGAATATCCCTCTCACTTATGTAAACCCTACCTTCCCTTTCTTTTGATCAAGGACCTTCCTTCAACTTGAAAGTTTTTCATCTCCTCTGTACACATGATGCTTCCAGATTCTGAAGTCTTGTATGCCAAAAATTTACTGCTTAAAATTTTCAATGTACCATCTTTCATAGACACAAAGTAACTATGCATCAGAACAAAAGCACAATTAATTTATATGATGGTACTTTGTATGTAAAAATGAAAGGGACGGCCAGGTGCAGTGGCTAAAAGCTGTAATCCCAGCACTTTAGGAGGTTGAGGTGGAAGGATTGCTTGAAGCCAGGAGTTCAAGACCAGCCAGGGCAACAGAGCAAGTCCCTGTCTCTAAAACAAAACAAAACAAAACAAAACAAAAGAATAAAAGGGGAAAGATTTTTTTGGAATTCAAGCTGTTCATCCATTGAAGAGTCTCTGTACAAATTATCTGGTCTTCTTATTGTCAGGAAGCACACAGAACCTTCCTTTATGTATTTGAGTATTACATATGCATTTATTTAAAGAAAATTCACAGGCTTTACAATGAGTTCTAATACCAATTCCCAGTTCCTTCTCACTGTGGAACTGTTAGTGACCCATTTGGTCATTTGAGGTGCAACACTGGGTGCACTACTATAGCCTTGAGATAATCCCAGATCTACTGCTTATTAGTTGCATGACTTGGCCACATTATTTAACGTCATTGCTTCAGTTTCCAAATCTGTGAAATAGAAATGGCGATAGCAATCACCTATAGGCTATCATGAGGATTAAATGGGTTACTACGTGTAACGCACATAGAGCCTGGCACTTAGTATGAACTCATCAAATATTAGCTTTTTTTTTTTTTCTTCCAGATCTGGGGACATTCTCACGTGTCCCTTATGAATTTTGTTCCCTTCCAACTGAGAGTAGTGGAGGATGTCACTTCTTAATTCAGGGTCTTTAGTGCTAAGTCTTCGGCCTTTTGTTATGTACTCATTCAAAATACAGGCTTCAAGGGATGACTCTGTATTTCTATAATCTCCACTTAGACTGAGAGATTCCTAAGGACAGGAACTTGATCCTAATGTTGTTTCTATGGGCCACCATGTCAAAGGCAGTGTCTCACATGGAGTTAAGAGCTCTATATTTATTTTTGTTGTTTTTTTTTTTTTACCGTTCCTTCCTTTCTGGTCACCCAAGACTGATTATGGCAGCATTCCACTCTTTCTCCTTTTCCACACCACGTGTAAATTGATCCAATAGGGGTTACAGAGCCTGTAAGGCATACAACAAAGGACTTACCAGTAACCAAATATGTGATCCTTACCAGAACTCTTATTGTTTAGATAGAAGAAAGAGCAGATAATTTTTTGGACAGATGTGTGTCCTGGGTTGTGGGCTGCTTGTGGGTTACTTATGTGCTGGCAAGCTGATAAAATTGAAAGGCAATGAAAATATTTGGACCAAGCATTCCAGTGAAGCTAACATGAGAATTCTTGATTTTGACCAACTTTGGCTACATTATTAGGAAAAGATAGCCAATAAAGGTGTGTTCAATGGGAAGCACTCTACTATAGGAAGATAACCAATGAAAATTTTTAATTCACTGAGCCAGACTTCTTTCCACATAGTCTCATGTAATTCAATTACAAAACACTTTTCTCGGCCAGGCGCAGTGGCTCACGCCTGTAATCCCAGCACTTTGGGAGGCCGAGGTGGGTGGATCACAAGGTCAGGAGTTCAAGACCAGCCTGGCCAACACGATGAAACCCCATCTCTACTAAAATACAAAAATTAGCTGGGCATGGTGGCACGTGCCTGTAATCCCAGCTACTCGGGAGGCTGAGTCAGGAGAATTGCTTGAACCAGGACCCGGGTGGCGGAGGTAGCAGTGAGCGAGATCTCACCATTGCACTGCAGCCTGGGCTACAGAATGAGACTCTGTCTCAAAAACAAAACAAAACAAAACAAAGCAAAAAAAACAAAAAACACTTTTCTCTTACCTGCTTCCTGGCATCTTTGAATGCAGATTCAATAGTGAACTGGACTTACTCTCTTCAGAAGGTACTCCTACTAGTGGTAGAAAATGCAGCCACAAAGGAAAACCATTGTAGAGGAATTTCACTCCAGCAGAAAGAAGCAACCCCCTCATTACCAGATTGTTGTTTTCATTACTTCTGTGGAAAGTCCCTTCTCTTGTTCAGTCCTTTGCTTCTCCATTTGGCCTAATCCCCCCAACTGTAGTTTTCAGAGTCTCATGATTAGTATTAATGTTGTTGACTTGCTATTTCAGATAGCCTAGGTTCAAGTCTTCATGAGTGAAACTTAACCTTTCTAATCCATCTGCTCACGAAGGTCCCTCATGGATTCTTTTCTTTTAAGTTGTGACTTGGCACTTTGGTTTGGTCCAATGTGTTCCGTGACCTATGTACAAGCCATTTTTTTTTTCAGTTGGAAACGGGCTGTTTTTTTGGTGATCACTTACACATGTTGCTGTTTTCCCTCTGTTTCTCCGCCTACTCCATTCTAAAATCTGACACATGATATGGTGAATTCAAATGTTTTTTTGAACCAGGTGAGAATTGAACTTTGAGATTATTATTATTATTATTATTATTATTATTATTATTATTATTTTAATGGACAGGTGTTTCTAGTGAAGCATTTTCAAGCCGTTTTCTTTTGAATTTTACTCCTTTAAAATCCAGATGCTATTTAAAATTAGTAGAAGGCATTTGAACTATATGACTAAAAAAACATAAACTGTTAGTATTCATGAGTTATATATTTCTTTGAGAGATGAAGGCTCCCTGTGTTGGTCAGGATGGTCTCAAACTCCTGACCTCAGGTCATCCACCTGCCTCAGCCTCCCAAAGTGCTGGGACTACAGGCATGAGCCACCATTCCTGGCCACTTGGTGACTTTTAAATGAAAAGTATTTGGACCACAATAAATTTATGCTATTGAAGAGCATGAATTGGTGAGGATATCTGAAATAAAGAAATATCCTTCCATTCAAATTGGCTTGAACATAAGAGAAGGACCATTACAGATATTTTAGGCCTGTTTCAGTGGTGGCTGCCAAAGTGGTCTAGAAGATCCTTGTATTAGTCCATTTTTATGCTACTGATAAAAACATGCTCGAGACTGGACAATTTACAAAAGAAAGAAGTTTAATGGACTTATAGTTCCACATGGCTGGGGAGGCCTCACACTCCTGGTGGAAGATGAAAGGCACATCTCACATGGCGGCAGACAAAAGAAGAGGGTTTGTACAGGGAAATTCCCATCTTTAAAACCATCAGATCTCATGAGACCTATTCACTATCATGAGAACAGCATGGGAAAGACCTGCCCCCATAATTCAATTACCTCCCACAAGGCCCCTCCCACAACATGTGGGAATTCAAGATGAGATTTATGTGGGGATACAACCAAACCATGTTAATCCTTAACTATATGGGACTAAGGTAGAGATAATTGCAGAAAATAGAGACTTCTTAGTTTCCTGAGTCTGAGAGAAACCAGGAGAAGAGGGTTTTGAAGGTCTTTCTTGCCCATTCTATAAGCCATCTTTTTTCCACCAGGGTAAGATTCTGGAATCAGATAAATTTAATTCCAACCCCACCACCTTCTAGCTGGTAGTCTTAGGGAAGTTACTTGAACTTTCTGTGCTTTAGTGTCCTCATCTTAAAAATGAAGATGATAGAACTTATTTTATAAGGTTGTTGTATTCGTTGATTTACCTTATGCACAATGCTTAAACAGAGCTCTCCCACATGGATGGCATTCAGTAAATATTAGCTTAATTATTCATAACACCATTTCTCCTTCCTTATTCTGATCATTGTCTCACGGTCTCCTTCACTGGTACTAATTCCTCTGCTTAGCCTATAAAACCAGTGTCCTTGTCTCTTCTTGTTGTACATAATCACCTTAGATGATCTCATTTACCTTAAACCTTCACATACGATCATTAGGTGAAAGCCTCTTAAATCTCAGTGTCCAACCAGACCTCTCTCTTGAGTGCTGAGCTCTCTCTCCAATTCTTTAATGCACAATTCACCCTTGGTTGCACCAACAATACCTCATATTTAGTATGTCCAAAGAGGAATGCATCAGCCCCTTTCCTGGAACTTCAGCCACCAGAAATGAGAGCATGCCCCTCAAAGCAAAGTGGTAGGGAAATCAAGGTGTGGGTGTTTAGTGAATGGTGAGTGTTCTCCACCTCAGTTCCCGCAAGGGGTGGCTGTGGACAGGCAAAGAGGCTTCATTCTGAGAAGGTAGAATTAGCTTAGATTTTTACAAAACTTGCTTATAATTGGGAATTCCGTTCTGTAGTAAATAGAGAATTATTGAAAACGTATGATAGAACAGTTCCTAAAAAATATTGTCATATGTTTCTAGCTCTCATGTCCATGAGCTATAGACTTTACTGACATCGGGGATAATCTCCAGTCTCTTCCTTTGTATTCTATGTATCTCTGTCAAGAACAAAAAGTCTGTTGCTCTCGGTTACTCTATGAGTGGCTGGACGAGGTCCAATATGTGGATATGAATCTTTTCCACAATAGAAACCCCAAAACCAGCTCACCTGACTTCATGCCTCTTTCTGAAATATTTGGTGCAATCAGATAATCCATTTCCAGTTACAGGACATCAGGCTAGTCTGATAGCTGTTGTTTCATGGCTAGTTATGCTGTGCCATTTTAACTTACACGTGGGAGGGTATTTTTCACAGATTTCCTGAGTTATGGTAGTGGTTTACTATTAGTCATCTCAATAGATAATAGGTTGCTATTTCTTCTATCAATATATTCATGTAGAAAAAGTCCTGAGGCCAGGATCCAAAATGTATGCTCACTGGTGATAATTTAAGTAATCGTGCAGAGTTGGCAGGGATGCCTGACAACTCATAGGAAATGGCCTCAAGGCATCTTTGCTTTGTCATCTAGTAAGAAAATGTGACACAAGTCATAGAAGGTGTCCTGCCCCAAACCATCACCCTAGGGCAGTGTGCATTAGCACCAAGCAAAAGATGATAACCATGCCTGAGTGGGAGTAACGACAGGCACATTCACAGTGAGGAAGAGTAATTTCTTACTGTTACATGCCTAACACACAGAATTTACTGAGGAGGAACACTGATATTCACACCACTTCATCCAACAACTATTATTTTAGCAACTACTATATACCAGACACTCTTCTATACACCAGGAATATACCAATGAACATACAGACCAAAGTCCCCATGCTTATGGAACTCATACCCTAATGAAACTGAGAAAGATTTGAGACATGGGAGGAAGTTGGGTTGGAGATTTTTGCTTAGCTGTTGTATTGAGACCAAGTTCCTTGATCGTACATCTATGCTCTAGTATTTTTTAAAAAGAGAAAAAAGTAAAGAAAGACACCACACACACACACATACACAAATACACATAAATATATACCTATCTGTATATATTCATGCATAATCATATATATAATTAACAACACCACTCCCCTCACCCCATATTTATTTCTATGAGGGAGAAGGTATTCGTTCTCTCAGATGGTTTCACAGTTGAAAAGCAAAGCAGATGGCTCTTCTAGGGGAGGCAGCTTGCTTGCTAAAATGTCATGGATATACAGAAATAAACCAAAAATGAAATGAAAGGCAAGAAAATATTCTCATTTGAATAATGAACTATCTGATGTTTCCTTAGAGCCACAAAGCTCAGATAACAAAAGGAAACACTGTCAGACCCTTTGTTCTGCATTTACAACAAAACTGAAACCACATGTCTGTCATGTAATAAGCCACTCTGGATAATTTTTTGAAGAATAATAATCATTGTTTGATGGAACCACTTGTAAAACCCAGAAGGCACCCCAGAGAAGCTGGCACTCATAGTAAACGATCCAAGGGATAATTTGTGGCAACAAATGATACACTGAATATTGCATTTAAACTTTGAAACAATTGTTCACACACAAAAGAAAACTAATGGCTGAACTCTCACTCCGCCCCAGCTTCCTGTCACTGTTCATTTTTCAGTTTCCCCATGGTTGAAGGAAGCCCTTGGGACTCATGGCAGTAGATAGCTCAAAACGAGGCCTGTAGAGCTTTTGTAATTATTATTATGTTAAACACTTAATTTGGTTGCTTTGTTCTGTGAGTATATGTGCTTATTTCAGCCTCCTAATAGTTGCCAGATTCGGCTGTGTGATTTGTATCCTGCAATAAAATGCACTGACCACAAGTTTGCCTTTCTGCACCCACGTTTCCATCAGCACTGTGCAAACCAACAATGCCTATTATTGTCTCCGGAGTTTTGTGTAGACCTGAAGTGACAAAGGGGAGTAACTTCAGACAAATCAACAGAATGTAATTACAGGTAAGGAGTTTGGGTTTACTCCCTCTAAAGGTCTTTGAGTCCTGGGATAAATTTTGACGCAACACCAATTGGACTGGTTTTAAGATCAGTTGTTTACTTAAATCTATTACATCCAGATTTCACATGAGCCAAGAGACCCACCTGCAAAGCCTGACCAAAGTTTGCTATCTTTCCAACTACCTCCTGGGACAGGAAAATCCCCAGAAAAGATTAAGTGAAAGATATTAGAGATGTGACCTCCAGCGCTGTCAGTGTGGACTAGAACCAAGTTGTTAAGGCTCCTGGGATCTCCATGATATGAAAGAGGAGCCAACCATTGTGTAAATCCCTCTGGTTGTCGTCCCACCCTGGGATCCCTCCTCCTCAAGATTATTCTGAGAACAAAGCAATTTGCCTGCTGCTTAGAAACAAATCACCCAGGTCTGAACAAACAAAGCAGACACTTCTTTTACGGAAGAGAAGTTGAGAGACCCTAAAAGCACTGCGAGTTAGAAAGGGAAGAGGTTTAAAAAACTGATGAAATTGTTTTCCCTTAAGAGTAATTTAACTGAATACTGAGAGGCCAGTTGTTAGGATTTGAAAACAATTCAGAAGCTATAGAAATCCTTTTGACTGTAACCTCCCTTACCCAGACCTTGGTCTCATGAGAAAGAAAACTCTCTTTGCCTAGAGTCATAGCAGATAATGCCCCCCCCTAAAGTTCCCAGTAAGGGCAGATGAATGAGTCAACAGGAAGCAGCCAGTAGTGCTTTGTGCTTTGACAAATCCTGGCTTTCAAATTCAGGCCTCTCTCCTATATAGTGGAGAAATCAGATAATACATTGACGAGGTTATCACCATTAAAATTATCAAGGAGGTGTAGACAGACATTGGGTGCCTCTGGTGCAATATCCTAAGAAGGACATGACCTCATCTAGGTAGTCTTCCAACAGAACACACATAAACTAAATCTAATCACGAGGAAACATCAGAAAAAAATCAGGAGCATTTTATTTAAAAGGGGAGAGAGGCTGAAGGTTTCACAAATGGTGATGTGATAAAAGTCTTAGTCACTGAAAAGTTGAGGAACTCTTGCAGTTTAAAGAAAATTAAAGAGATATGAAAACTAAATATAATATGTGATCTTAGAGTGGATTCCACATAGAGGGGGAAATGCTACAAAGAGCATGATCAGATCACTGAAAAATTGAAATATTAATTATAGGGTAAAGTATTTAATGTTAAATTTCCTGAAGTAGATAACTGTACTGTGGTTATATAAGAGAACATTCCTGTTCTTAGGAGATACACACTGAAGTACAATTGTCCCTCAGTGTATGTGGGGGATTGGTTGCAGGACTGCTCATGTACACCAAAAGCAGAACATATGCACATCTCAAGTAAACCCCATGAAACTTGAGTGTACAAAACATCAGCCCTCTGTATACATGGGTTTCACACCCTACAAATACTGTATTTTCAAACTGAATTTAGTTGAAAAAAAGTCCATGTATAAAGAGACCTGTGTAGTTCAAACACATGTTGTTCAAGTGTCAACTGTATTTAGAATGGGCATAATGTATGTAACATAGTCTCAAATGGGCCTGAATTATGTGAGAATATATGCATACACACAGACACACACACTGCTTTCTGAACTGTTTAAGAATATGTAAGTGTGTGTGCAGAGAGGCAGATGTGATGTGATGACAAAGTGGGCAAAATGTGAACAATAAGAGAGTCTGGGTAAAGCATATAGGCGTGTTCTTTATACCACTCATGCAAGTTTTGTTGTAAGTTTGAAATTACTTTTAAATAAAACAGTTTCCTTTAAATCTCTTAGAATGTATCCCAGAGGTGTCCTTTAACAGAAGGCAAATTGGTTCCTCCATTTATATGATCTAGTTTATGTCAGAATCTTCTCAGATCAAGAGTGACTAAATGATAGAGGGAAATGTGCCTTGCGTCCAGGTACTAACTAAAATCTGTGTGCAAGGTGAAATGAACCTATTTTCTGATTATAATCTTTGGTTAAGAAAGTATTTGAGGCTGGGTGCAGTGGCTCACGCCTGTAATCCCATCACTTTGGGAGGCCAAGGAGGGCAGATCACAAGGTCATCTTGGCTAACATGGTGAAACCCCATCTCTACTAAAAATACAAAAAGTTAACCGGGCATGGTGGTGGGCGCCTGTAGTCCCAGCTACTTGGGAGGCTGAGGCAGGAGAATGGTGTGAACCTGGCAGGCGGAGCTTGTAGTAAGCCAAGATCACACCATTGCACTATAGCCTGGGCAACAGAGCGAGACGCCGTCTCAAAAAAAAAAAGGATGTGAAAGATGTTTTACAAATTTTTTTTAATTTTTTTATTATTTATTTATTTATTTTTGAGACTTGAGTCTTGCTCTGTCACACAGGCTGGAATGCAGCCGCACAATCTTGGCTCACTGCAACCTCCACCTCCTGGGTTCAAGCGATTTTCCTGCCTCAGCCTCCTGAGTAGCTGGGACTATAGGTGCATGCCACCATGACCGGCTAATTTTTTTTTTTTTTTTTTTTTTGTATTTTTAGTAGAGATGAGATTTCACCATGTTGGCTAGGATGTTCTTGATCTCCTGACCTTGTGATCCACCTGCCTTGGCCTCCCAAAGTGCTGGGATTACAGGCATGAGTCACCATGCCTGGCCCTTTAATTTTTTTTAAATGAACTCAGTAATACTATAATAGAGCATTTAGTAAATATAAATTAATTTCTAAACTTAATAATTAAGCTTCCTTCAAGCCTGTGTCCTTGTTCTGGACACCTCATTTCTCTGGGTCCTGGTTTCCTTACAGCAAAATGGAGATAATAAAGCTACCTTAACTTCTTCAGTGGTTTATATGAGATAATATATGCATCATCAGTACCTACAGAAGAATAGGGGAAATATATCTATATGGATGCATGTATATATCAGTATAACTTTTTTACTGTAAGGGACTGAAAACAGAACTCAAAATAGTTTAAAGAGTAAACCATTCATATCTCATTCAACAGGGTGTTCCAAAACAGCACATACTAGGCCCATCACAGCCCTAGTATGGTCAGAGAGCAGGGTGAGAAAAGTGAGTGATGGGTATGAGGACTAAAGACCACTGTAAAGTGGTTTTGGCTTGGTTGACTGATTAGGTGACTCAATGACATCAAGGTTCTAGATCCTTCCATTAATCAGTTGCCCACAGCTAAACCCTTCCCCAGAAATGGGGGAAAATATTTCCTCTCAATCTGAACGCCCAGTTTAGGTCTCATACCCAGCCATAATCAAAGGAGTCCTTAGGTGAATGCAATGCTCTGATTGGCTTAAGCCTAGGTGCCAGAATCCATCATAGGCAAGGAAATGGGTGCATTACCATGATAGGATTAGACTGTAGATTCAACCTCAAAGTCCACAATAAACATAAAGCACCCATCACAATTCCTGGCACAAAACGGTTACTTAATAAATCTTTTTACCCCTCCTTATTTAACAAGGCTCTGCAAAGTACTGTTCTTCATTCTGTGGACATCAAAATGCAATACATGATCTCTCCTTTTAGAGAGTGTACAATCCAGATGAAGAAGAAGAGGAATGTTAACAGAAAATATAAAATATAACCTAAGAATACAAGATGGCATGTTAAGTGCCCAACTAGTGGTATAGATATGGGGCATTTAGGATGGTGGTTTCCCAGACATGATCTATTGTGGACTGGTGAACAGAGTAAGTAATTCTACAGGTTTGGGAATTCAAATACTCACCCAGGATTGACCATGGGCTCTAAGCTGTAGAGGCAAAGAATAGCATATACTGTAGTAAAATAAATATGCATCCCAAGCACACACACATGTGCATCTTGGTCATGAAGTGGCCTCTGTGGTGTCTTCTGCAAACTCCATGGCCTATCATCTCTGTCCCTGCCACCCATGAGGGTGTGCCAGTGTTAACATCAGCCCACCAGCAGGAACATAGCAGTCATCCCCTCCAGTGGCTCACTCCTGCTCATGCATGACTACTCCAAATGCTCCTGGGCTCCACTTCCACCAACAGCTTCTGTGGAAGTGCTGAGTATTTGGGGATGTCATCCCCCTACCATCACCAGGGTCTCCCCAAGGCTGGTCCTAATCACTGGTGAGCAAGCTTCTTTTTGAGAAATTTACACTCCTATTCATGGCCACAGTATTGGAGTCCTCAGAGCACTCGGGATCTCTCCAGGTTTCCAGCAGAATGTCCACCCATGACCTGGCTAAGGAAGCCTTGAGAAAGAGGCCTGACCCACTTCTGGAGGTCCTAGGCCCATCACAGCCCTAGACTAGGCAGGCTGTAATGAACTGAAAGCAGTTGGGTTATTTTTATGTCAAAGAGCAAAATATCAAAAAGGAAGCTGAGAGCACTCCACTCTTTGCTATCCAAGTCACATCAAGCTTACCTGATATCCTATAACAATTCGCCTTGCACCAAGAAGAAAACAAACTCCCAGCAGCTAGCAAAAAATAATAAAATGAAATAAAAGATTTAAAAAAATAAAACTATGCTAGTATTTGTAAAAATGTTTAGATACAAGCTAAAGTACTACTAAATTCATTGTAGCTTTTGGTATTATACATTTCACTCAAAACTGAAAAAACAACAGCCATTGTCATAACACAATATCAAAATGCTTTTGTCCTTATAAGATATCAAACTGGAAAAAGTTGAGCCCCACTGCTTTAAAAGTTCTTAAACTGGAAGTGGTCATTGTCCCTTTAACTCTTCCCTATGCCAGCATATGATCATATGGGAATCATTTGGGCTGCTTTGTTCTCATGAGGCTGCTCTGTGGCCTGTCCACCTTATGCTGGAGCTTGTCTTAAATAAAATACAGAGAAAAGGAAGAGATGGTGGCTTGAAGGAGGTATTTTCCCTTAAAAGATTCTGCTGCCACATCCTTCCTGCTCAGCTTCCACCCAGACCACTGGTCTGGCTCACAGAGTATCCCATCTTCTCTTTAGAACACAAAAATACCCTGTCATATGTCTTGGGTTGGAGACTCACCTTGGCAAGGAACTATTTTCTGCCAACCAATCAAGAGCTATAAGTATAAAGTATCTGGGGGAAAATATTATTTTCCCTCGTTTCACATTCTCAGAAGAGCAAGGTAATGTTTTTCCTGTAGAGACAATATTCTCCCTATTTTATTCTTTCTAGAGGATTTGGAATTAGATAGATTTTTGTCTCAAATCTTGACTGTCACTTACTAGTTGCGTGAGCTCAAGCCTTACTTTCCCAGTCTGTAAAAATGGGATACACACACACACACACACACACACACACACACACACACTTATGATGAAGGATATGAATTATTTATTTTTATATCATCAAATATATAATAAATACTCAGTAAAGTGTTGAGCACATGAAAGTAGAATAAACACACATATTCCTGCATCCCAGCCAAGCTATACCATGCTCTTTTTAGAGTTGTAAAAATGAGCCTTTGGCAAATATGGCTGGGGTGGTTTTGAGTGATCCAGAGAAGATGTTCTTTTAGACCGAAAACCTCCAGCTATTCTGTTCTTGATATACATCTCAAAGAGGTTCATACACAGATCCAAGGGTACGTGTACAAGGATATGCGTTGCAGCATTATATGCGGTGGCAAAGAGATGGAACAGCCTGGTTGTCTATCAAGTAATAATGTGGTAGATAAACACCAGGGCTGTAGCTGTTAGAAACAACAGATTCAATATATACATGGCAACACATGAATGTATCTCACAACCATGGTGCTTAGGGACAATAAGTAAAACACAAACCCATTTACTTATAGTCATGCAAAGCAGCAATACTCATTTTGTAAGAAAAGCACACTAACACAAGATTCACAATAAAAGCATTAGAGAATTTGACTACAGGACAGAGAAAAATGATTAACTGGAATGGAGATGAAATAGCTAAAGAAGGAAGAGAGGAGAGAAGAAAGGAAGAAGGGGGGTAGGGAGGGAAAGAGATCCTTTGCTGTCAACAGTGATTATTATGTACCATGAACTGCAGACTGAAGGGTATAATTAATTGTTCCTTCTGCATTTAGGTCAGAAAAGAAGAAAGAAAGGAAAAGAAAGTAAGCCTGTGGAAGTAGTTCTCAAATGTTTTCCCTTCCCTTACAGAGGTCCAATAGAGTTCCATCAGGACCCTGATCCTCCAGCGCCTGGAGGAGAGGAGAAGAACGGGAGGAAGGTGCAGGTTCTAGGGTTCTAGAGCAGAGATTCTCAACATTGTGGTCTGAGAACCATCCTGTATCAGGTACACTGGAGGCTCTGGTTTACGTGCAGGTTAATGAGTGCCATCCCAAACCCACAAATCAGAACCTCTGGAGGAGAGGCCTGGGAATGCATTTTGACAAACTCCTTAGAAGATTCTCTGTCACTGAAGTGTGAGGACCACTGCTATAGAAGTATACCTCATTCATCTACTTAAATAAGACTGAGCCTTTTCTTAAGCTGAATTCAGATACATTTCTTTGTGCCCATTTTTTGCTTTAATTATTATTTTTCATTGACACAATAATTGCACATATTAATGGAGTTCAGTGTAATATTTCAATACATGTATACAACATGTAATGATCAAATCAGGCAAATTACCATATTCATCATGTTAAACACCTATCATTCCTTTGTGTTGGGAACATTCAAAATCTGCTCTTCTAGGTATTTAAAAATATACAGTAAATTATTATTAATTATATTTGCTATAGAACACTAGTGCTACAGCACTATAGAACACTAGAACTTATTCCTTCTATATAGCTGTAATTGCTTTCTGTTAACCAACCTCTGGCTATGTGCCCCATGCCCCTTCCCAAGTAACCACAATTCTACTCTCTACTTCTCTGAAATCAACTTTTTTAGCTCCCACATATGAGTGAGAACATGCGGTACTTGTCTTTCCGTGTCTGGCTTATTTCACTTAACATAATGTCCCTCAAGCACATCCATGTTGCCAGATACATTTTTATAAACTGATTTGTGTTGCCTAGCTTAAGGCTGTGAACCTCTCAAGTGAGTAGTCATAGAAGCCATCTCCTTTCATTTTTTAACTTATTTGTGTCAGGCAAGATGGAAAAAAGAGGAAAAATCCGACTTCTTAATCAGATGCAATATACCATTCCTTTATACACAAAAGCAAATTCAAGAAAATTAGTTTGCATTGGCACTTCTTGGGTACTTTAAATCACTTGACAATGGGAATAGAACATTAGTGAGCTGGTATCTGCTATAATTACACCTACTGTTGCATGTTATTTCTTCTTCCATGGAACATATGGCAACTTTCCAGAAACCTTTGTTCTGTTATTATACTGTGATATTCTTCAATATAGAGGGAAAGAGTATTTTTAAATTTTTTCCCTTTCCTTTGAAATTATTTCCCATGCCTTTCATGGACCTTGGTAATGTTCCAAAACTTTTCTAATCAATATAACATTGTATGCTGTCAAAATGGATTTTCTTTGCTAGAATTTATATGGCACTATACATTTAATATCTGTTCTACATAAATCCTTTTTTAGTATTATTTTCTTGTTTCGTGAGAGTCTTTTTTTTCAGACCTATTGAGTTATCTCCAATTTTAAAGGCTTTATTAAAGTAGCTCTAGAGTTCCATTTCTGGAAACACTGAACAGCAAAATCTTTTTGACAGTTTGCTATCATGTTACTTAGAGATTGAGACTCATTCCATTTGCAAAGTGTCTAAAAAGGGGTATTAGACATTTGAGGAGGATGAACTGCTTTGATCAAACTGGTTAGTACATTCAGTCATATAACCAGTGAATCCTGGTAGCAAGCTTGATGATTGGGGAATTGTTTTTTGTTCCTTTAGTATATTGAGTGACTGTCTTAATGAATTTATGAAAACATTGGAGTTTTGTTTGGTTGCTTGCTTTTTGTTATGACCTCATTGTAGTCCATAACCGTAAAAATAACCCCTGATTGAACACAAAAATAAAGCTTAACATTGAACAGTAATAGCAACTCAATAATAAAGCAAATTAAAATGGAAAAAATCTAGTCTGATATGTACCAAATAAAATATTATTATTATATAATGTCTTCTTAGCTGGGCAATTACAATTATGATTCAAGTTCTATACTGTGATATTTCAGCATTTTAATAGTTTTGTGTTTCATTGGTTGTTTTTCCAAGAATATACATTGAAAAATATATGCAAAATTACATATATTATTTGCATTTATTAATGCCCACCAACCAGTGGGAAGATGTGGGAATGGAGATGTACTGAAGTTTAAAGCACTTACCTTTGTGCTATTCCTGTATTTTAATACGGAAAGGAAAAAAAAGGAAATCAACATTAAAGACTGGGTGATGTACTAAGGATAATAGAGACCAGCCAGGTCAGTGCTCATGACTGAGTAAAACTATTGGTTATTTTGCAAGATAATTCTTTCTGCTAATTTGTTTCTAGGGCTAAATGGCACTATATAAATACATTGAAGTTAGAATGCTGACAGAGTGAAAATGTTTTGTTTTCTGAGAATGCCACGGACTATTTCTGAAACATTTAAACTTTGGCATTAACTACATTTTCCAAGCACCTTTCCCCTATTTCAGAATATGAATACATATAGCCCATATGTTTCGGATTCATTTGCAACTAATTTATCAAAATTGGCAAGACCTATTTGCTAACCACAAGGTCTAGGAAGCCAGTTTTTTATGTGTTTGTGTTTTTAAAGGTATTCTTAAATTTTCCATTCGGACCACTCAGTTAATTCAGAGGAGATTCAAACTTTGATTATGAGAGTTTCTTAAAAAACAGAGAAGCCATTGAGTGTTTCCTTTCACTGTATTTTTTCTATCTGATCTATTTTGCCAATCTGAGAGACCCTTTTTTCCTTTGGTTTCCCTGTTCTCAAGATAAGTGGAACATGTTCATTAATAAAGTAATAACAAATTCAAAAAATATTTATTCCGGATAATGCTTCCATTCCCCATGGATCATATATTCTAACAGAAAAAACATCATTATTAATAGAAGTCAACTGGCCAGGAATGGTGGCAGACACCTGTAATCCCAGAACTTTGGGAGGCCGAGACGGGTGGATCACTTGAGGTCAAGAGTTCAAGACCAGCCTGATCAACATGGCAAAACCACATCTCTACTAAAAATACAAAGTGGCTCATGACTGTAATCCCAGCTACTTGGGAGGCTGAGGCAAGAGAATCGCTTGAACTCAGGAGGCGGAGGTTGCAGTGAGCCAAGATCGTGCCATTGCACTCCAGTGACCGCAACAAGAGCAAAACTCCATCTCAAAAAAAAAAAAAAAAAAAAAAGTCAACTGTATAATACATTCAGTGCATTTGCTTTTAGTTTCTTTCATACTTAACTGACACTGTGTTTCAGGACACATGTCTTTTGCTTACACTTTCCCCTGAAGACCCAATACAGAGACTGAGCCTACACATTAGCAATTAAACACTTGAATATCTACACATCAATCTATCTGTTAATTAATCAGTTAAATATTGCAGATGTATTTCCCATATTATCCAGTCTCCCAAATGTATCTAATCATAAACTTACCTGGGCATTTATTTAACACACAGAATCCCAGGTCCCTGCTCTGGAGGCTGCGGACTGTGGATGTTTAAATAATATCCCAAAGTGATTCTTAGCAATCTGGGACCCATACACACTGTGCTGGCTAATTATGCTTTCTGTAACACAGAGTTCTCATATGGCCCTGATTTCAGGTCATTTTCATCTTTTCAACAATGATAACATTTTCAATGTGTAATTATATGTGACTTAATATTTAGACATCGTAAGACCTTTTATATTAATATATTTACCAACAGAAAAATTTTCTTTGTCAGACTACTTGTCATAATTTTCCTTCAGAAAAGGATCCTTATAATATTAAGTGTGGTCTGTTTCCTTAAGAAGATTGAATGTGCTGTTTAGAAAGGAGACAGCAAATGATGGTGACAGTTACAATCTATTTTTGTGAATTTTGGGGCAAGTCATTTAATCTATTTGAAGTTTATCTGGATTTTAAGGCAAATATCAACATCAGAAATAAGTTTTATATTATTTGAAGAAAAAGCAACTCTTTATGTCATTGCTTTGATTTTTTTTTTGTCAAAATATTTTATTTTATTTTAGGTTACACCACAAAAGGGTAAATGTATATATTTACATTTATGAAATGGGGTGTGGATTAAAACAGATTGAAAAATATTAGTTTAAAAGGTGTATTCATTTTCTATCGCTGTAGCTAATTACCACAAATGTTAATTAATGTTGACAAATGTTAATTAATCAGTTAAATATTTCAAAGAACACACACAGTTTCTGTGAGTCAGAAATCTAGGCACAATTTAGTTGGGTCTTCTGGTCAAATACTTATCAAAACCTCAATGAAATCTCATAAGGCTGCATACAACGTGTTGGTTTGATTTGAAGACTCGGCTAGGGAAGAATCTACTTCCAAGCTCATTCCGGTTGTTGCAAGAATTACTTTCTTTGTGGTTGTGTGACTGAGAAGCCCTCGCTTCTTATTGGCTGTCAGCTGAAGACTGCCTACAGTTCCCAGCCCTCTCAATAGGCAGCTCATACCATGGCTGTTTGCTTCTTCAAGACCAGCAGGAGATTCTGTCTCTCCAGTCCACTAAGACAGTCTTACATAACAAGACAATCACAGGGGTGATATCCCATCACCTCTGCTATGTTGTATTGGTTAAAGGCAGATCTCAGGTTCTGTCACTCAAGGGGAAGGCACCATATACTAGGGCTGTGAATCATTAGAGATGATCCCAGGGTGTAATTGGACTTCATCAAAATAAAAACTTCTGTGCCTCAAAGGACACTACCAAGAAAGCAAAAAGACAGCCTACAAAATGGAAGACAACATTTACAAACCTTGTGCCTGATAAGTCCTTTATATAGCTTACTTTCCAGAATATATAAAGGACTCGTCCAGCTCAAAAACAAAAAGACAAATAACCCAGTTGAAAATGGGCAGAGAATGTGAATAAACAGTTCTCCAAAGAAGGTATACAAATGGCCAATGAACACATGAAAAGATATTCAACATCATTAGTCATTAGAGAAATGCTAATCAAAACCTCAATGAGATACCACTTTATACCCACTAGGATGCCTACAATCAAAAAGACAGACAAAAACAAGTGTTAGTGAGGATGTGGAGTTGGAACTCTTATACAGTACTGGTGACAAGGACACCCTCCTTGGTCAAACTTTAGCCAGCCTCCTCTTAGCCTTCTTCTCTATTAGGCATTATTGTTAACCTGCTCTCCTTGGTCTGCTGAGCCCACTTTAGCAAAAAGTGTGCCAAGCCAGTTTAACAAGAATCACTCACCCTTTGTGTCCAACCAGGTTCCTCTTGGTACTTTTCTGTCTGCAAACTCCCTCACTCTGCTCATTGCTATAAATCTCCAGCTGCCCCTGTTGTATTCAAAGTTCAGTTCAATTTCTCTTATTGCAATAGTCTTGAATAAAGTATTTCTTGTCTGTTTAATTCTATTCAATGGAATAGATTTATCATTGCGTTACAAATGCATTTTTACCATCTAATGTAATTTTTTATGACACTAGTGAGAATTTTAAATCATGCAGCTTTAAACTGCTTCTTTAGAAAGCAGTTTAGCAGTTTCTCAAGTGGTTAAACATAGAGTTACTCAGCACTTCCACTCTTAGGTATATACTCAAGAGAATTGAAAATATGTTCACACAAAAACTTACATGTGAATATTCATAGAACAATTATTCATAATAGCCAAAAAGTGAAAACAAATCAACTAATGGATAATCAAAATGTCCATAAATAACCATAAATGGAATATTATTCATCCATAAAACTAAATAGTACTGATATATGCTAAAACATGGATGACTATGAAAACATTATGGTTAGTGAAAGAAGCCAGACATAAAAGGCCATATCTTGTATAATTCCATTTGTATGAAATGCCCAGAAGAGGATAATCCATAGAGACAGATAAGAAATTGGCAGTTGGCAGAGTTGGGGGAAGACAGAAATTGAGAGAGACTGCTCATGGTTATTATAATAGATTTATTTTTCTGGTGATGAAAATGTTCTGGAATTAGATAGTGGTGATAGTTACGCGACCTTGTGAATACACTGAAGGTCTCAGAATTTTACACTTTAAGAGTGAGAATTTTATGGTACATGAACTTTATTTTAATCTGTTAGAAGCATAGGAGCCACGGGAAAACTTTCTCTTTACCCTCTGAAGTTTCACTGAAAATCAACTGAAAGATGGCATATTCACAAGAGAAAAGACATACCAAATTTGTTAATGTGCACCCAAGAGTCATAAAAAATAGGAAAACTCAGAGAGGGCCAGATGGTTGATACTTTTATACCATCTTGAAGTTACAGAAAGAACAGGGGCTTGAAGCATGGCAAGACAAGTTACAGGAGGAAGAGAGAAAAAAGGCATGGGGCAAAGGCAGTCCTGTGATGCAGAGGAAGCCTCACAGGTAGCAGCCCTCAGAAAGAATAGACAGTAGCCTGTGGTTGAGTTAACTTTTTCAAGATCTGGACACACCAATGCAGATTTTCTCTACAGATGCAAATCTCCTCCCTGCAAAAAGCATTTTTTAAGCTATTCTGTGTTTCTTGACACTGTGAATACTTACCTTGAAATATGTCAAAGAATTATATTTTGGGGTAAAATATTTTGGGGTGGTTCATTTAAAAGTATACAAAAAAAAAAGCAGTGAAAAGGCATCATTTTCTAAGTGAACTTACTCCATTTTATGTTTGTGTGGTGTGTGATTGTTAAAAATTAATTGTAATTATAATGCTAAAATATAGAATAAGAAGTGTTAATATTTCTAAAAAAGTACAACATCAAAGTTAGTTATCTTTGCTCAAGCACTAAACATAACATTGCAGTAAGCTTTTAAGGATTCATCATTCCCAAATAGTCACTAGTAAATCGAACAGTAACTAATGTGTAATGAATAAAGCAGTTCTATAGCACATTGTCAAATATATATGTATTTTCTCAGGTATATAGCTTATCTCACTGGTGCTTCTCTGAAGGTTTGTGTTATCCAGTGGGGAAGGAGGAGGGGGTGGAAGGAGCAGAGAGGGGAAGAGAGGAAAAAAGAAAACAAGAGGAGAAGAAATGATCATTAAAGCTCACCCCTGATTTCTATCTTAGGGCTTTCAAGCTATTGCTGTTTTTCTCCAGCACCTAACTGAGATTAAGCATTTAGGTTGTAAAGCATTCTGTAAATTATTTTGCAGTATTAATTTGTACTGGTTGAGCTGCCTATCCAAGAGTTGTGAAGGAGACCACAAAACCCAGAGAGAAATAAACTGCTTTGCACAAGAAAGAAACAGGAAATTCATGGGTGAGGGGCACACAGTTAAAAACAGCTTAAAGAGAAGAGGGAGAACCTATGGAAAAAGCAGAATCCTGGTAAAATAGTGAAACATCTGGCTCTGCCTGGGGTATTGGAATGCAGAGGGACTTTTTAAGAATGTAAATACCTAATGTAAGTTTAAATCACTTGCTGAGTGGTACTACAATTAACATTACTTTGGCAGACTTCAAAAACAAGTGATGTTATTTTGCAATACTAATATTATAATCATGAAGTTTAAATCACTTATATCCTTATAAGAAGACTAAAAAACAAAACCATGAAAATAATAGCTACAACAATTTGTTAAGAGACAGGCAATACAAAATGCAAATTGTGACATCAAAATTCAAAATGTTGGGGAGAAGGCAGTTAATGTGTGCAGTTTTTTGTTTGTCTCTTTTTTTGCAATCAAAATTAAATTCTCCCATTAAAAGACAGAGTGGCTGAATGTATTAAAAAACAACACCCAATTATATGCTGCCTACAAGAAACTCAAACCTACAAAGACATACATAGATTGAAAATGAAGGGATAGAGAAAGAAATAAATCAAAGGCAAGTTATTTGCTTCTAAGATTCAATGATGGAACAGACATTGGTAGACATTCCCATTCCAAAAGGAAAAAAATAGCCAAAAGCAGGGGTAACAGGGGCCATGCAAGTATGGAACCCAGAAGAGCAAATATTTTAAACTCTAAAATACTCAGTTTAAAACTCTAAAATAATCCCTCTTGACTGCACATTCTGTATCCAGGGCACACTGGTGAGAAGAGTGGGCACCCATGGCCTTGGGCAGCCCTGTTTCCATGGCTTTGCTAGACACAGCCTACATAGTCATTCTCACAGGTTGAAGTTAAATGCCTTTGGCTTTTCTAGGCTGGAGGTGCACATTGCCGGTGGCTCTATAACTCTGGGGTTTGGAAGGTAGTGGCCCTGCTCCCACAACTCCACTAGACAATTCCCCAGTGGGGATTCTGTGAGGGCTCCAATCCTGTATTTCTGCTCAGCATTGTCCTAGTTGTCTTGACATGGGGACTTTCCACCGAAGTAGTCTCTCTTATGGTAGTCTTCTGCCTGAGCACCCAGGCTTTCTGCTATATCCTCTGAAATCTAGGTAGCAGGTGCCAATTCTCCACCACCACTCCTGCACTCTGCACACCTGCAGACCTAACACCACATGGAAGCTGCCAAGGCTTATGGCTTGTGCCCTTTGGAGCAGTGGCTCCAGTGGTACCTGGGGCCGTTTGAGCTGTGGCTGGAGGCAGAGTGGCCAGGATGTGGAGAGCAGAATGCCCAGGTGGCAAAGGACAGCAGGACCCTGGGCCTGGCCCTTGAAACCATTCTGTCTTCCTAGGCCTCTGGGCCTTTGATGGGAGGCTTAGCCTTGAAAATTTCAGAAATGCTTTTGGGATCTTTTTCCCGTTGTCTTGACTATTAGCACCTGCCTGCCTTATATCTCTGCTAATCTCTCTAGCAAGTGCTTGCTTCCCAATACCCTGTGATTTCTCTCTTGGAAATGCTCTTTTCTTCTCTAACACATGGCCAGGATGTGAATTTTCCAAATTTTTCCACTCTGTTTGCTTTTTCTCTACCAGTTTACCATAAGCAGTTAGAAGTAACCACACAGCAGCCTGAGCCCTTTGCTGCTCAGAAATGTCTTCTGTCAGATACCATAGTTCATCAGTCTTAAGTTCAGCCTTCCACAAAGCCCAAGGGCATGCACACAGTGTAGTCAAGTTCTTTGCTAGGTGTAACAAAGATGATAGCTGCAGTTTGCAGTAAGTTCCTCATTTCCATTTGAGACCTCATAAGCATGGCCTTTCCTGACAGGATTTCTATCAGCATTTTGATCACAACCGCTTAACTAATCTCTAAGAAGTTCTGAACTTTCACTCAAATTCCTATCTTTTTCTGAGCCCTCCAAACTCTTCCCATCTCTACCCATTCCCCAGTTCAAAAGCCTCTTCTGCATTTTCAGGTATCTTTAATGTAACACTCCATTTCTGGATACCAATTTTTTGTCTTAGTCTGTGTTGCTTAAAGGAATACCTGAGACTGAGTAATTGATAAAGAGGTTTATTTAGCTCACAGTTCTGTAGGCTGTACAAGAAGCAAGGTGAGAACATCTGCTTCTGATGAGGGCCTCAAGAAGCTTCCAATCATGGTGGAAAGTGAAGGGGAGCCAACATGTGCAGATCACATGGTGAGAGAGGAGGCAAGTGACAGGAGGAGGTGCCAGGCTGTTTTCAACAAACATTTCTCAGGGAAACTCTCATGGGAACTAATATAGTGAGAACGCAGTACCACAGGGATGATGCCAAGCCATTCATGAGGGATCTACCCCAATAACCAAAACATTTCCATTAGGTTCCACCTCTAACGTTGGGATCAAATTTTAACATGAAGACTGAAGGGTCAAATATCCAAACTATAGTCAGGTAGATCAATAGGTGACAAAACTGGAAAACGGCCTAATAGCAAAGTTTGAATTTCTTGTTGTAAACAATAGATGAGGGTAGCAGGTGGGGAATGCGTCTTGTAGTCTGCTCAGACTGCCATAACAAAATAGCAAACACCAGTATTTTTGACTTAAACAACAGACATTTATTTCTCACAGTTTTGGAGGCTGGAAAATCTGAGATCAAGGTGCTGACATATTTGATTCTTGGTGAGGATCCAATTGCTGGCTTGCACATGGTAATCTTCTCACAGTATCCTCACCTGACAAAGAGAAAACACTCTGGTGTCTCTTTCTTTTGTAAGGGCATTAATGCCATCACTAGGGGCTCTACCCTCCTGGTATTATCTAAACCTAACTATCTCTCAAAGGCCTCAATTTTCTAATGCCATCACTTTGGAGGTTAGGGTATCAAAATATGGATGTGGGGGGCACACAAATGTTCAGTATATAAGATGGCTAGTGAGTTGGCCAGGTCTTGTTAGAGTCATAGTTGACTATCCAGAATAGTTACCCTGTAGGCAATTGTGTGCACCAGCAAAGACTTACCTAAATTCAGAATTTGGGTTTTTTAAGTCATCAACCTAAAGATGATAGTTTAAACCAAAGATGTACCTAAGGTGACACATGTAGACAGTATAAAGTGAACAAGGAAGCGGGCCAAAACCCCTGGATGCTCCAAGGGACACAGAGAAAAAGGAATCTGCTTAGGAAACTAGAAGGGTAAGTGGTGGGGTCCTGTAACATCTTTCTGGTGACCACAGAAGGGACTATAGTGTAGAAACTTGACCCAACAGCTACCTTTGGGGAAGTGCTGGGGTCCTGTAACATCACCATCAGCAAGTCGCTTAACTCTTCAGAACCACAATGTTGTCACCTACAAATGGAAATATTTCTAGTCACATCTTCTCCTTCACAAGGTTGTTGTGAATATTGGGTAAAATCGTATTGTGCAAAATGATAATATTTCAAAAGTCTCCTGCTAAGCTGCAATACCTCAACTGAGAAGGGCTTATTATCATCCATGATCACATTCATGGATGACTAATTCACATTAGCTTTCTCTCAGAGATGGAACATATGCTCGAGTGATCTCAGGAAATGTCCGCGGCAGGAAACACAAAGCTGGACATCAGAAGGATGCTGAGAAGAGGGATGACAACAAAGGACAGGGGGTGTTGAAGAGGAAACTTGTCCAGGACCAGAATTACTGGGAACATGAATTTACAGCATTCCAAAGTCCCTACAGTTTAATGAAAGGAAAGGCAGTCCTTTGAACTCCAGTTTTAAAGATGTTACATTTAGAAGGCACATGCAACAGAATAGGCCCTTTCAAAGAAACAGTAGCTTAAGTGCTGGCACAATTACCAGCAGGTTTTCTGTGTTAAATATATATTCTGAAAACAGAAAGGACATTTCATACAACTTTTTCTCTAACCAAACAATCAAGAAGCAAGTGGTACAGCTCTCAGACCTTCAGATGACAATTACTGAACTTGAGGAGGAAAAATGTTTCTTCCCCTGGGACCTCTAAAATTACTGGTAACATGACTATGGAAAATGTGTCAAATAAACCAAAGCACCAACTTCAGAGACTGAAAGTCATTGGCTTCCCTGTGAAAATATCAAATATTTCACAGTTACTTGGCCAAATGTATGCTCACGTTAGGTAAAGAGAACATATTGTAACATTTTTCATTTATCTTGTTCTGCATGTATTAACACATTACAAATAAAATGAAAGTGATAGGTAGGAGAGAGTGCAGAATAGATGTCTTTATGGTCTAATTAGTTTTGATGAAGGCAGTTGCTATAAGGGACTTTCCCATTCAGGGGTGTAAGTCTTCCAGCCTTGGGCATAAGGAGCAGAAGAAATCCTTGGTGTAGAAATAAATAAAGAAAGCAAGAAGAATAAGGAGATGCTCTGCCAAGTGGAGGATTCTAAGAGCCAAATTTTCTTCAATTTGTTTACTCATTCAAAAAAGGAATTCACACATCAATTATTGGTTGAAACCCTTTAATGTGCCGGACACACGGAGGGGGACACGTAGCAGGGAGAGCAGGAGGGAGGTGGATGCCGCCCTTGCTCTTAGGAAGCTTCCAATCTAGGAGAGAAGACTTCTATTAAACAAGTAATTAAACAAAGCACCACATCACTATTTGGATAGAGAATGGGTATTGCAGGGAGATGAACAGAAACTCAATTGGGGCTACAGATACTACATTAATGTCTTCAACGCCTTCTTTTCCTCAGATTGCTATATGCCTCCATGCTTTTGATTCTTTCTTCCTTTCCCTCTCTTCCAGTCTTCCGTTGATTTTAATAACAATGAAAAAAAAAGAAGGGGGGCAAGCTTTGGGTTGTGTGCCAGAAGCTGAAGAAACTCCTTAGCTCAGCACAGAATCAAATGCTAGCTTCTGTGGCAGCCAAAGTGAATCCGTCACACTAATGACATTCACGGTCTACATTGTGCTTCATTGTAATTAACCTTAAGTGGTTTGGGTAAATCACTTTAATTTATTACATGTTGGCAGAATCAAACTACTTTTTTTTGCTTCTTCTTCTCTTTCCCTTTTAATCTTGTTTATCATTAACATCATAGCTAATGCTAGGAAACTATTGGTGGAAGCCCCTGTTTGCTACTATCTGAAATTCCTTCCACAATGGAAAGAAAGGGCAGTGGTGTCTTGCATCTCAACATGATAGCCGGAATGAATGAGACCGAAGAGCCTCTTTCCAAGCACTTTTTGTGTTTTTAATTTTGCATTCTTTTACTTGAAGAGGGCCCCCAAATCTTGGATACACCCTCAAATGATATTAAGACTAAAAAAGTATATAACCCATAAGAATAAAAAATGTTGACTAAAATATATTGATATCATATCAGTGGGACATTGGACTAAAAGACATATTTGCGTGTGAGACAGAATAATAAAGGGAAGAAAAGGCATAGAAATAAACATAGCTGGGCTGGGTGCAGTGGCTCATGTCTATAATCCCAACCCTTTTGGGGGCTGACAGAGGAGTATCCCTTGAGCTCAGGAGTTTGAGACTAGCCTGGGCAACATGTTGAGACCCCGTATCTACAAAAAATAAAAAAATAAAAAATTAGCTAAATGTGGTGGTGCATGGCTGTAGTGCCAGCTACTCAGGAAGCTGAGGAAGGAGGATCACTTGAGCCTGGAGGTTGAGGCTGCAGTCAGCTGTGATCACACCACTGCACTCCACCCTGTATGACAGAGCAAGACCCTGTCTCAAAACAAATAGATAAGTAACTAGTTTATTCTACCTTTGGTTGGGATGGAGCATTCTTCAAACATTCAATGAATATTTAGAGTGCACTCCTGTGTGCCAGGCACTGTTCCAAAAAAATGAGATACATCCAGAAACAAAACAATCAATAATGCCTGCCTTGTGGAGCTTACATTCTAACAAGGGAAGATAGACAATAAACACCAAGCATATTAAATAAGCATATATTGCATTAGAAGGTGATAAGCATAATGGGGGGATTGAGAGTTTGGGGTAAGGATACAGAAGATTTGAACAACACAATCAACCAACAAGATAGATGCCACACTCTATATATGAACACTCCACCCAACAATAGCAGCAGTCACATTTTTTTCTTCACCCATAGAATTTCAAGATAAACCACATCCTGGACAATAAAATGAACTTTGATAATTAAAAAGAGAAGGAAGACATTTGGTTTTTACTGAGAATGAATTGAGACTCATTGTAGGGTGTTGAACAAAAGGGACCTTGTAAGGCTGTTCTGGCTATTGCATTTCCTCTTGTAGGGGAAGGGAGGCACAAAACTAGAGGCTGAGACATCAGTTAGAAGGCTGTTGCCACCACCTGGGTGAGGGATGGTGGTGGTTTGGGGTCAAGGTCTTAGCTTTAAAGGCAACAAGAGTAGCGTGATTTGCTAACATTCAGGGAAGTATAATACAAACTTGTTTTAATATTGCTATCATTTGAAAGATTATGGGGAATAGTAACAGACTGCATCTCAGAATAGAAGCACTGTTATGTCTTTAAAAACTTTTTTTAAATTTATTTATTTTATTATTATACTTTAAGTTCTAGGGTACATGTACACAATGTGCAGGTTTGATACATAGGTATACGTGTGCCATGTTGGTTTGCTGCACCCATTAACTCATCATTTACATTGGGTATTTCTCCAATACTATCCCTCCCCCAGCCCTCCCTACCCTTATGACAGGCCCTGGAATGTGACGTTCCTGCCCTGTGTCCATGTGTTCTCATTGTTCAACTCCCACTTACGAGTGAGAACATGCAGTGTTTGGTTTCCTGTCCTTGTGATAGTTTGCTGAGAATGATGGTTTCCAGCTTCATCCATGTTACTGCAAAGGACATGAATGCATCCTTTTTCATGGCTGCATAGTATTCCATGGTGTATATGTGCCACATTTTCTTAATCCAGTCTATCACTGATGGGTTGGTTCCAAGTCTTTGCTATTGTGAATACTGCCACAATAAGCATACATGTGCATGTGTCTTTATAGTAGTATGGTTTATAATCCTTTGGGTATATATCCAGTAATGGGATGGCTGGGTCAAATGGTATTTCTAGTTCTAGATCCTTGAGGAATCACCACACTGTCTTCCACAATGGTTGAACTAATTTACACTCCCACCAACAGTGTTGTTTCCTGACTTTTTAATGTTTGCCATTCTAACTGGTGTGAGATGGTATCTCATTGTGGTTTTAATTTGCATTTCTCTGATGACTAGTGATGATGAGCACTTTTTCATGCATCTCTTGGCTGCACATATGTCTTCTTTTGAGAAGTGACTGTTCATGTCCTTTGCCCACTTTTTGATGGGGTTGTTTGATGCTTTCTTGTAAATTTGTTTAACTTCTTTGTAGATTCTGGATATTAGCCCTTTGTCAGATGGGTAGATTGCAAAAATTTTCTCCCATTCTGTAGGTTGCTGGTTCACTCTGACGGTAGTTTCTTTTGCTGTGCAGAAGCTCTTTAGTTTAATTAGATCCCATTTGTCTATTTTGGCTTTTGTTGTCATTGCTTTTGGTGTTTTAGTCATGAAGTCCTTACCCATTCCTATGTCCTGAATGGTATTGCCTAGGTTTTCTTCTAGGGTTTTTATGGTTTTAGGTCTAACATTTAAGTCTCTGATCCATCTTGAATTAATTTTGGTATAAGGTGTAAGGAAGGGATCCAGTTTCAGCTTTCTACTTATGGCTA
>NW_016809494.1:54810-87250 GCF_001698545.2 Rhinopithecus bieti | reverse complement strand
TTTTGGGTGGGCTATTTATTATTGCCTCAATTTCAGAGCCTGTTATTGGGCCATTCAGATATTCAACTTCTTCCTGGTTTAGTCTTGGGAGGGTGTATGTGTCCTGGAATTTATCCATTGTCGAGACCAGCTGGGTCAGGAAGACCCTAACCCAGTGGCGCTAGAGGAATTAAAGACACACACACAGAAATATAGAGGTGTGAAGTGGGAAATCAGGGGTCTCACAGCCTTCAGAGCTGAGAATCTCAAACAGAGATTTACCCATGTGTTTATTAACAGCATAGCAGTCATTAACATTGTTTCTATAGATATTAAATTAACTTAAAGTATCCCTTATGGGAAACGAAGGGATAGGCAGAATTAAAGGAATAGGTTGGGCTAGTAAACTACAGCAGGAACACTCCCTTAAAGACACAGATCACTTATCCTTTTGTTTGTGGCTTAAGAATGCCTTTAAGCAGTTTTCCACCCTCTACATGCTGCTTTAAATGTGTCCCAGAGATTCTGGTATGTTGTGCCTTTGTTCTCATTGGTTTCAAAGAACATCTTTATTTCTGCCTTCATTTTGTTATTTACCCAGTAGTCATTCAGGAGCAGGTTGTTCAGTCTCCAGGTAGTTGTGTGGTTTTGAGTGAGTTTCTTAATCTTGAGTTCTAATTTGATTGCTCTGTGATCTGAGAGACAGTTTGTTGTGATATCTGTTCTTTTACATTTGCTGAGGAGTGCTTTATTTCCAAATATGTGGTCAATTGTGGAATAAGTGCGATGTGGTGCTGAGAAGAATGTATATTCTTTTAATTTGGGGTGGAGAGTTCTGTAGATGTCTATTAGGTCTGCTTGGTGCAGAGCTGAGTTGAAGTCCTGGATGTCCTTGTTAACTTTCTGTCTCGTTGATCTAATATTGACAGTGGGGTGTTAAAGTCTCCCATTATTATTGTGTGGGAGTCTAAGTCTCTTTGTAGGTCTCTAAGGACTTGCTTTATGCATCTGGGTGCTCCTATATTGGGTGCATGTATATTTAGGATAGTTAGATCTTCTTGATGAATTGATCCTTTTATCATTATGTAATGGCCTTCTTTGTCTCTTTTGATCTTTGATGGTTTAAAGTCTGTTTTATCAGAGACTAGGATTGCAACTCCTGCTTTTTTTGTTTTTCATTTGCTTGGTAGATCTTGCTCCATCCCTTTATTTTGAGCCTATGTGTGTCTCTGTACATGAGATGGGTCTCCTGAATACAGCACACTGATGGGTCTTGACTCTTTATCCAGTTTGCCAGTCTGTGTCTTTTAATTGAACCATTTAATCCATTTACATTTAAGGTTAATATTGTTATGTGTGAATTTGATCCTGTCATAACATTACCTGGTTATTTTGCCTGTTAGTTGATGTAGTTTCTTCCTAGCATCAATGGTCTTTACAATTTGGCATGTTTTTGCAGTGGCTGGTACTCACCATTCCTTTCCATGTTTAGTGCTTCCTTCAGGATCTCTTGTAAGGCGGGCCTGGAGGTGATAAAATCTCTCAGCATTTGCTTGTCTGTAAAGGATTTTATTTCTCTTTCACTTATGAAGCTTAATTTGGCTGGATATGAAATTCTGGGTTGAAAATTATTTTCTTTAAGAACGTTGAATATTGGCCCCCACTCTATTCTGGCTTGTGGAGTTTCTGCTGAGAGACCTGCTATTAGTCTGATGGGCTTCCCTTTGTGGGTAACCCGACCTTTCTCTCTGGCTGCCCTTAACATTTTTTCTTCATTTCAAACTTGCTGAATCTAACAATTATGTGTCTTGGGGTTGCTCTTCTCGAGGAGCATCTTTGTGTTGTTCTTTCTATTTCCTGAATTTAAATGTTGGCCTGCCTTGCTAGGTTGGGGAAGTTCTCCTATATAATATTCTGAAGAGTGTTTTCCAACTTGGTTCCATTCTCCCCGTCACTTTTGGTACACCAATCAAATGTAGATTTGGTCTTTTCACATAGTCCCATATTTCTTGGAGGCTTTGTTCACATCTTTTTACTCTTTTTTCTCTAAACTTCTGTTCTCACTTTATTTCATTAATTTCATCTTCAATCACTCACTGATACCCTTTCCTCCACTTGATTGAATCGGCTAGTGAAGCTTGTGCATGAGTCACGTAGTTCTTGTGCATGGTTTTCAGCTCCATCAGGTCATTTAAGGTCTTCTCTACACTGTTTATTCTAGTTAGTCATTCATCTAATCTTCCTAAGCTTCCTTGTGATGGGTTCAAACATCCTCCTTTAGCTCAGAGAATTTTGTTATTACCAACGTTCTGAAGCCTTCTTCTGTCAACTCGTCAAAGTCATTCTCCATCCAGCTTTGTTCCGTTGCAGCGAGGAGCTGCGATACTTTGGAGGAGAAGAGGCATTCTGGTTTTTAGAATTTTCAGCTTTTCTGCTCTGGCTTCTCCCCATCTTTGTGGTTTTATCTACCTTTGGTCATTGATGTTGGTGACCTACTGATGGGGTTTTGGTGTGGACGTCCTTTTTGTTGATGTTGATGCTATTTCTTTCTGTTTGTCAGTTTTCCTTCTAACAGACAGGTCCCTCAGCTGCAGGTCTGTTGGGGTTTGTTGGAGGTCCACTCCAGACCCTATTTGACTGGGTATCACCAGCAGAGGCTGCAGAACAGCAAATATTGCAGAACAACAAATATTGCTGCCTGATCCTTCCTCTGGAAGCTTCGTCCCAGAGGGCACCTGCCTGAATGAGGTGTCAGTCAGCCCCTACTGGGAGGTATCTCCCAGTTAGGCTACATGGGGGCCAGAGACCCACTTGAGGAGGCAGTCTGTCTGTTCTCAGACTTCAAATGCCATGCTGGGACAACCACTGCTCTCTTCAGAGCTGTCAGACAGGGATGTTTAAGTCTGTAGAAGTTTCTGCTACCTTTTGTTCAGCTATACCCTGGCCCCAGAGATGGAGTCAACAGGCAGCAGGTCTTGCTGAGCTGTGGTGGGCTCCGCCCAGTTCGAGCTTCCCTGGCTGCTTTGTTTACCTACTCAAGTCTCAGCAATGGCTGATGACCCTTCCCCTGCCAGGCTACTGCCTCACAGGTCGATCTCAGACTGCTGTGCTAGCAGTGAGCAAGGCCCCATGGGTGAGGCACCTGCCAAGCCAGGTGCCGAATATAATCTCCTGGTGTGCCATTTGCTAATACCATTGGAAAAGCACAGTATTTAGGAGGAAATGTCTGGTTTTTCCAGGTACAGCTTATCATGGCTTCCATTGGTAGAAAAGGGAAATCCCCTGTCCCCTTGCACTTCCTGGGTGAGGCGATGCCCTGGCCGCTTTGGCTCACCCTCCTTAGGCTGCACCCACTGTCCAGCTAGTCCCAGTGAGATGAACTAGGTACCTCAGTTGGAAATGCAGAAATCACCCATCTTCTGTGTTGATCATGCTGGGAGCTGCAGACTGGTGCTATTCGTATTCAGCTGAGAAGCACTATTATGTCTTACATGACACAACTTGATTTACCTTTCCCAGATGAAAATTAACAAGGGTTGTACCTCAAGATGGTAGTAAAAGGTCATTGCTTTATATTTAATTTTTCTAAATTCAATTATTCTGTCTTGGTAAAAACAGATGAAAGGAGGAGTTGGTCAAACAGAAGGAAACAAATCATTTAAATTGGGTCACAATTCTGGCCTGCCATTTCACTAAATGACCATGAGATGAAAAGCAAGTCTGCTCTTCTCAGATCAGGCTAGTTCTTGGTGCCTGTCAACATGATGTTGTTTTAAAATGTGGCCTTTTGGTGTGACATGGTCCCTACAGGCAAACCTGCTATACTACTTAATGTTCAATCAGAGAAATCAACAATTTGTTTTAACATTGAAGGAAAAATTGACAGTGCTAGACATATTGAGAGGTGGGCTGTGGGTCTCCAAAAAGGTCACTTCCAAAGGACTTTCCAGAACTAGTTACATTTAAATTCATTTTCCTTACTGATTGTCAAATCTAATCACTAAGTAGCAATATAAATCTCTTGTATTGAGATATAATACCATTTATATTGTATGCCCCGTGCTAGTATGTTAATTTGTTCAATCCTCATAATAAGCCTATACTTATATTTATACATCTATACTATCCTATGAACTTTTCATTCTAATTGTGAAGGAACTGAGGGACACAGAGATTTGACAACCTGTCAGCATCATACATTTGGTAAGAGTAGAGCTTGGGTTTCAAACCCAGGCAGTCTGGCTCTGAAGTCTGAGCTTCTTTAAGACTAGGATATAATTTTATGAATAAATATAGACTTACTTTTTTAAAATTTCTATTTTTTTTTACATGAGTGCCCAGGCTTAGGGATTGAGGGGAGCAGGTGCTCAGGGAAGGGGCTAAATATTGACTTTAGCAACCCAAAAATGGTTACTTCCAAGCAAAGGAAAAATTCCTTCCCATCTTCTACCAGTCAGTATGAAGACACCGAATTCACTATGTAGCCAGAAAGGTAATAAAATATTTGAAGACTGAAAAAAAAAAAGTATAGAATGGACAGATCACTGCTGCTGAGAAAAATGAAAAGCTCTTAAAGGCCACAGGCAAACCTTCATTGGCCTCCTCAGGGGCCCAGAGGTAACCCTACTGCTTTCTGGGAATTGATGGTTTGCGTATTCTTCATTGTCCATGTCCTTCCCCACCTAGACCGTGAACATCTCAATGGGTAGAACTCTGCTGTCTTAATCATACTAGAATCTAAAGTGCTTAGTACAGTGCCTGGTACATAATAAATGCTTTCAAATGTGTTGAATGAAATACTAAATGAATGAAAAAGATAATAAAATTGTAATTCATATGGTGACTGGATTTTTGTTCTTCTTTGTCTCTCTCTAATAGAGCATACATTATTCAGTAACCTTGAGGCTGATGCTTTTTACTCTTACAAGCCCCAGGTAATTATGCTGTCCTGAAAACACCCATTAAGGCCGTTATGCAAAATCCTCAGATGTTTATCTCTAGGGGCCGTAAGCGACCTAAGGCAATTTTTGGAAGCAGTGATAGTGCCATTAAAACTAGTAGAAAGTGGTCACTCTCTTTTCTGTATGTGATAAACTTACTGTCTTTATTGTCACCTTCATAGTAAGAGAAAATATTTCACTTTATTTATTTATTTTCTGAAGGGTGTGGATAATGAATTGGTAAGAGAGAGGCTAAATCCTTTGCTGACTTCTAATGATGAGCAAAAAAGACAGTTCGAGTTCAAGGGTGTTTTCTCTGAGACAGAGTTTTTCACCTCAGGGCAATCTATGCTTCTTTGTGAAACCAAACCTGCTAATTGGTATCCTCCTCTGACAATGCCTACATTGGGTCCCTGGAACCCAGTAAGTAAGTATCTAGGGCCCCCGGCTATCTAGCAATCATGGGAACAAGAGGGGAATAAATTATCATTAAAGACTCATTGTTCTCCACAGCTGGGAGTTTGGGCATTTAAAAGCGTCAAAATGTGCTAGGTCATTTAATAATTTACTTCCTGAAGTAGATTCTAATTCTAATTGAAATGTATGTTTTACTTATCACTAGGTGGGAAACGTAGAACCACACTTTTGAAGGGATCTCTTTGAAAGCTGCTTGCTTTGGTTTTATTGAATAGCTTTGCCTTCAGCTTTGCAACTTTGTATTCTAGTTCATATAGTCTTTATAAAGATAACTATTCTTGTAAATCTGGCATAGGCTTAGCTTTTTTCCCTAGGCTTTGCTCACAGAATTCAGACGCCTGACTCTGGAACAGAAAGTGAACATGCGTGCTTTGCAGATGATTCTGACTTAAACATATGGCTATTATGATGTACATTTTAAAAATGATATTTAATGCAGCAATTCCTGCTTTCCATATGGTTTGATTTTGTTTTCCCCTCCCTTCCAATCCCATGTAGGTTAGTTCTTCACCTACTACGTCACAGCCTTGTGGGGATGTGTTCATCAGGGGCAGAGCATGACAACATGTCAGCTTGCACATTGTATATAGCTGGCACTCTTTTAGTTGGAAGCAACACAAGCTAGTTTAAACAGTTGGGACAATTATCATCTCACTAAATGGAAAGTTCAGAGTCAGGGCAAACTCCATGTTTAATCAGCAGCCTAGTATGGTCACCAAACCCCTAGGATTTTTCTTTCCATCCTGCTCATTTCAATGTCATGTTCATCCAAAGCCTGGTTCCTCTCATAAATCCCAAGAAGGCTCATGGGTTAATCAAACCTTTATTCTTTCTTGTTTTTGCCAGCAGGAGAGAGAAAGATGATCTTCCAACAGGAAAGATCTTTGCTGTCAGCCTAGTTGGGCCATCAGAGGCCTCACACCAAGCATAGTTGTCAGGGGAATGTGAATTGGGTTCGACCGTCAATGTCCAATATGGTGGCCACTAGCCATACTAAGCCCTTGAAATATGTCTAGTCCAAAATGACATGCACTGTGAGTGAAAAAGATACACTGGATTTTAAAGATGTGATATGAAAAAAAGTCATATAGCTCATTAATAATTTCTATATTGATTATATTGACAATATATTTCAGATAGATTAAATAAAATACATTATTAAAATTGATTTGCCTGTTTATTTTTATTTTTTAAAAATGTGACTGCTAGAACACTTTGAATTACATATATGGCTTCCCGTATTTCTATTGGACGGTGCTAGCTAACTAATCGAGATTCCCTCTGAAGTAGGAGTGAGCTACACACTCGAATGAAATTTAAGGTTTTCTTAGAAAAAGGAAAGGAAGAATCAGTAAGTAAGCAGCCACGTGGTCTACTTTGTCTGGAGGAGCATTTTTTTAAATTGCTCTCTTGTTGTTTTTATTCTAACTTCTAATTGGTGGCTGGAGGATATAAGAAAATCAGTAGTAACATGTGGGTTTCGTTGGGGACCAGGCCAGGTTTTTCCAAGCATTCCAAACTATGTACTATGTGGGAATTTTGAGAGAGCAGAGATGTCATATACTGTTCTTGATTGCCAAGTAAGTTCACTGGGAACAACACTGGGTTGAGCTCTCAGGCCTGAATCCTTTTCCACTGCTTAAACAATTTTATTTTGTTTCATGTTCAGCATTTATTCTGTTATTAAAGCAATATGTCACAGTGGCACCAAATATGTAAAAATGATTAATACACTGTGGGACACAGGGAATCTTTCCTGGTGTCAGTTGCTTGTTGCTTGCCACTCTACAACATTTCTCTTTTTTTTCATTTTTGTTTCTTGCCTTACACTCATAGGCAGAAGGACTCCTTTTCACACTTACCTTATTGTAGGTAACCTCTGTCTGTTTCACAGCTAATTGTGCAACGAAGAACAAGGATTTCATAGCGTTTGTAGAATAATCGGGAAGCCTGTAGACATTAGTGAAGAAAAATCGCGTGAATTCTTAACAAATTGTACGTTACTGTCAAGATGGCCAATTGTAAAGCCAAGACTCTTCCATGAGAAAAGTCTCTCATCATCAAAGGTGTGTATGCAGGGCAGGATGATATTCTACTTTAGGTTCAACTCACCCCAGGGCTGGTATTCTCCTTACACACAGCAGCACACCCTACACCAGGAGCTGCACTATTGAAATCCTTCTGCAGAGTTACTAAATAGCCACTGCCCAAAACCCCCAATTCCTTTCTCACCACCCTGGCTTTTCTGGCCTCTTCCCCTGAAATCTGGCAGTGAAGATGCAGAAGGGACCTCCAGGGTCATCTTGGTGCGGAAGGGACTTCCAGGACGCTGCCACACTTTTAAACAATGCTTCCACTGCCCAACATTTAAACCTGCCTTACACTAGTGATCAGTTTCCATCTTAACAAAGAGACAAAGGAAAACAAAATATCTGGAATGAAAACTAAGAAGGCGAAGGGCCGGGCGCGGTGGCTCACACCTGTAATCCCAGCACTTTGGGAGGTCGAGGTGGGTGGATCACGAGGTCAGGAGTTTGAGACCAGCCTGCCCAACATAGTGAAACCCCGTCTCTACTAAAAATACAAAACTTAGCCAAGTGTGGTAGCGGTCACCTGTAGTCCCAGCTACTTGGGAGGCTGATGCAGGAGAATTGCTTGAACCTAGGAGGTGGAGGTTGTAGTGAGCTGAGATAGTGCCATTGCACTCCAGTCTGGGCAACAAGAGTGAAACTCCATCTAAAAAAAAAAAAAAAAAAAAGGAAAGGAAAAAAAAAAATCTAAGAAGGCAACTTAATGCTTTCTTTGATGATTTCTAATAAAAAACAAAATCATTGTAATTTTTTATTAATATACACCATTTAAAGACTTCTCTTGAAGAGTCATAGTGAAGCAGAAAGAAGACTAGCACTTTGTGATATGATAACTAGATTCCAGTTTTATCCTGACACTGGCCACCTGTGTGAACTTGGTAAGTTTCATCATTTCTGCAAGCCTCACTTTCTCATGAGTAAAAAGCAATAATGCCAGTTCCCACTTCAGAGTTATGGGGGTAAAAATCAAATAAAATATGAAAGCAAGCAGCCCTGTTCTTGGCACATCACCAATGTTTGATAAGCTCTGGTCGAATTAGAATTTGAGAAGCTGGAGAACAACTGCATGAAAAGATTTTTTGTAACTTTGTATTGAAGTAAGACACACAGGCAGAAAATGCAAATTACTGTATTTAGTGTAATGAATTCCTGTAGAGAGAACACATGTAACCAGCACCCCCATCAGGAAATTAAACATTATCCATACCCCAGGAGTCCCCTCCTGCCTCCTTCCAGTCACCCATCCCCAAGGAACTTTTCATGCCAAACTGATTGTTTTAATGTGGGAACCGAATATTGCACATGCTCTGATGGGCTTAAGTGCTTAAAAACAAACAAAAAGGGTTCAGGTGAGTTGTTCTGCAGATTGAATGGAGAACCTGTGATAGATTAAGTAGAGGCGCGTTAAAGACAAGCACACAATCTCTCACTCACTCATACACTCACACAATCATACGCTGCAAATGTGTAAGGACTTTCTGTTCTATGAACAATGCCAGGTTAGGGATTATGGCATTTGCAAACATGCTCCGGCTTCTCCAGGGTTTTTTTTTTTTTTTTTTTTTTTTTTTGAGAAGAAGTCTCACTCTGTCACCCAGGTTGGAGTGCACTAGAGTGATCTCAGTTCACCGCAACCTCCACCTCCCAGGTTCAAGCAATTCTTCTGCCTTAGCCTCCCAAGTACCTGAGATTACAGTTGCATGCCACTGCACTAAGCTAATTTTAGTAGAGATGAGGTTTTACCATGTTGTGCAGGCTGGTCTTGAACTCCTAATCTCAGGTGATCTGCCCACCTTGGCCTTCCAAAGTGCTGCGATTACAGGCATGAGCTACTAGCACCTGGCCAGGATTTTTACGAAAGGAGCAGCATAAGCAAAACGGGAAACCACTGTCTCGGGATCAGCAAGCCTGGTTTCTCTTACTTTGCTAGTGAACTGAAGCCTAGGGTTGGGATAGACCAGAGAAGGCATGAATGCCAGGCAAAGGATGTCTGCAGGCAGTATGGAGCGACTGGATGCTTTTGAGTGCAGGGTGACAAGGCGAAAATATTTTTATTGTGGAGGATGTATCTGGGAAAAGAGGGACTAGCCACAGAAAGTCAATGAGGAGGCTCTGCAAAACAGTCTAAGCCAATGAAGCCTCAGAATCACCTAGAGAGGCTTAAGCCACAGATTGCCGGGATCCTTCCCCAGGGTTGCTGCTTTAGAGGGTCTAGTTAATCTGAGAATTTATATTTTAAGTTTCCAGGTAATACACTTTGAGAATCACAGTTCTGAGCCAAAAGTTCTCAACACTCACAATACATTAGACTCATCTAGAGAGTGTTTTCCAAACACCCATGCCCACATCCCACCTCCAAAAAAAGACTAGGGTTTAATTAGTCTGGGGTAAAGCCTTGGCATTAACATTTTCTAAGAATGATTCTATCGCATCACCAACTTTGGGAACCACTTATCCAGACAGGGATTCTGGAATGTGGCTCCTTATCAGAATTACCCAGGGAGCATAATAAATAGATTCCTGGGCGCCACCCCAGATAAAGGACATGTAGAGTGGAACCCTGGCATTCCTATGCTTGATCTTCACAGACTGGTCACGCTGATACAGATGGTTCCCACACTGGCTTTTGGGAACTGCTGGTCTGGAAAGGCAAATGAGGACACAAACCCTAAAAACAAAGTATGACGAGTGGCAATAAATGAGAGTTCCTAGGATTTTCTGACTGTTTAGATGGGCAGACCATGGAATGGAATTGAAGCCCAGAGGGTGGGAAATCTATATGTGGGTCACAAGAAAACCTTGTGTGGCCGTCAAGGCCATAGAAGATTGCTGGTCGCACAAATAGCCACAACTTGAATCAGTTATCTTCCTGCCAATAGCCTGACACATCCAGACACCCCATCTTATCAAACCCTGACAATTAGTGGGTGCTAATTCATGCTGACTAGGCCCTAGGAGGTTCAAGTCTCTAACATAGCATGGCAACTGTTAATTTTCACTGAGAAACAATAACAACCAAGGTAGCCAAACACTTGTATTCTTCCCATGGGTAAATTACACAGAAAGCCAAATTGTCATCAGAAAGTTACTGGGTAGAGATGGAATCACAGCGGAGAGGAGTTAATTGCATGATTCAAATGTTCAGGGGCATCAGGTTGTGATAGCTGGGTGCCTCCTTCTCTACAAGTAAATATTTGGAGGAGTCTGAAAAGACACAGCCTCTAATGGACAGTTCCTAATGGCCACAGCCAGTATTTGCCCCAGTGACTCGACTGGGTTTATGCTCCACCATCCACAGGCTAATTAATTCATTAAGTCTTTAAATATATGAATATCCTCAATCAAATGAGTCTCATCTTGCTCACTTTTGAGTCCCTGTGTTTCTTAGGGCGATTTTGCATATCTCTCACCTGCACAATGATGTAGTTTACAGTGTAGTTCTCAGAGGACAATTCCATTTTCCTTAATACTACACTTCTGGAGTGGTAGTATTAGGAAAATTACCGTTGCCACATACAGTTCAATTTCACTATTTTAGCAACGATTAGTCTTATTTTATGTGGCAGAATTACAGGCTAATATTTTAATTATTTTTATGTTTCTTCAAAGCATAATATACTGTCATGGTTAAAAGAGACCTAGTTAACCCTGAGCACATGAAGCCTTTAGGCTCAGATCATGAGGTCACAATACTGGGTCACTTCTCACCTACTAAGAGCTTCCTCGAAAAGCAGGCAGGCAACTGTAGTTAGAAAACAAAGAATTCAGTTCTGCAAGTGTGCCTGGCAACCTAAACCTGCAAAGTGATGGCAAACGTCCCAACCATATTTTAGCTTTACAATTATGTTGATGATGAAACAGGCTCTTTGTGAGAGCCAAAAGTAGAACAAAGCATTTTTATCATGCTTGATAAAGATAACAAGAGAAATAAATCCAAACCATAGGATTTAGTCGACTTCTTGAGGAGAGAGAAGGAGTGGGAGTGATGAGATGTGGACTCCCCAAGTGCACATTTGTTGCTTAGTGACACGAAGAGCAGCTCTTTACCAGGAGGGGGAAGAAGATGCAGGTGGGGAATCCTTGAATCTGCTTTCTATAGAAGCAGACAGGATGTGTCTTCTCCGACCTCTTGGTACTCTTCTATTTATGTCAGGCCTTCTGGGTGACTGTGCTCAGATTCTTATTTAAATCCAATTAAATCTGGGACTTGAGTAAACACAGATGTATATCGTGCAGAAGATAGTAGTGAAGGATTCTGCATATAGGCCAGAGCAGCTGTATCTTTTCTGCTATTTAAGGTTTGGGTTTTTTCTTAGTATCTTGGAAAGAAAAAGTGACAGTAAATATTGGCGGTTTTAAATTTATACAAAACCAGAGTCTCTCCTTTTTCTAGCCTTTCCCCTTGGCCTAGGCCAGATTGACTTTATTAAAACAATCTGATCAGGCCCCTCTCCTTCCTGTGGCTCCCCACTGTCCACAAAAAAAAGTTCATTCCCAAGGGGACCTCAGACTTCCTTCATGACGGGTTCCCCCTTGGCTACATAGCCTAACATCCTGCCACTTTTCTGTTGGCATAGAATATTCCATTCAATGCAGACTTTTGGGGTGTCCCCAGTTCAGAGCTCTTTCACTTCTGCACACTTTATCTACCTCCTTTACCTTGCCTGAAAGTGAGAATTACAGAGTCTGGAGCAAAACTGCCACCTGTTATGGCTCTGCATCTTCATTAGTGGTGTGACCTTAGGCAAATTAATCTCTCAGTGCCTCAGTTTCCTCCTGTCCAGTAAAAAGGATGGTAGTGGCTAACCTAGGCTCACAAGGTTGTTGGTCTTAAATGCATTAATGCATAAAAAATGCAGAGCAGTGCCTGGCACATAGGAAATCGTTAATATTTTTAACTTCTACATATGCTGCAAGACTAAGCCTAAACATTATTTTCTGTGGGAAGTCTTACACTGTCAGATGTAAGATAATTCTCAACCAAGGGTGATTTTGCACCACCACCCTCCCGAGGATTTTTGGCAATGTCTGGAGACATTTTTGGTCATCTCAAACAGTAGAATGCTACCAGTAGAGGCCAGGAATGCTGGTTAAAAATTTTAAAAATCTACATTGCACAGAACAGCTGTTCCACAGCAAGGAGTCATCAGGCCCAAAGTGTCAACAGTGCCAAAGTTGAGAAATTCTGACAAAAGGCATATTATGACATTTCTTAATATTCAGTCTATTCATATTTGTTCTTATGTCTTTATTGAAGACAACAAAACGTAGCAATAATACCTAAGTTTTATAAACTATATCTCAGTGACTCATGTTGAATTGTAGCCTCTTTTTTTTTGAGACGGAGTCTCGCTCTGTCGCCCAGGCTGGAGTGCAGTGGCCGGATCACAGGTCACTGCAAGCTCCGCCTCCCGGGTATACGCCATTCTCCTGCCTCAGCCTCCCGAGTAGCTGGGACTACAGGCGCCCGCCACCTCGCCCGGCTAGTTTTTTGTATTTTTTTTTTTTTAATAGAGACGGGGTTTCACCACGTTAGCCAGGATGGTCTCAATCTCCTGACCTCGTGATCCACCCGTCTCGGCCTCCCAAAGTGCTAGGATTGAATTGTAGCTTTTCAACTCGCCATTCTGGCTATCTTAGTCAGCCAGCTGTTAGTATTGAGCCAGGTGTCATTCTATGCACTTTACCTTTATTAATTCATTTAACCCTAACAACAACTCTATAAGGTAAGTGCTTTATTGCCCTTATTTTACAGACGAGGAAGCTAAGGCAAAGTGACAAAGTAGGGTTTGAACTCAGTCTTCCTCCAGAAATTATGCAGAGTCGGTTAAGACTGAGTCCTTCCACGCTGGGTCCCCCACTAGAAGTCATCTTCCTGTCTTAAATGATTTATAATGGTTATTTTCTTTTTATTGTCATCTTTGGCAGAGAAATTGACTCTGGCTTATTCAGTCTTCTTAACAGAGGACCTACTGATTTTGAGATGTTAGGCTGATTAGAGAGGAAGATAACAGCAACACAAAAAGGGGAATAAGAAAATAAACCTCTGAAGAATTTGATGCTTGAGTCTAGTGATGTATGTAAAAGCACTTTGCAAGTTGTAAGGCAGTGGTTTTCAAACTGTGATGTATTCAAACTATGATGTATTCCAGAACAACCAGGAGAGCTTGTTAAAAATGCTGACTTCCCAGTGTCACCCTCAGAGATTCTGATTGCATGAATCTGGGGCCTTGCCCAGGAATCTGCCTTTTTTTAACAAGCTCCCAGGTGACCTTGATGCAGGTGGTCCACTTGCTCACCTTGGAAACACTGCTGTACATATGGGGCTTAGAAGCGAGAGCTAGCAAATCCCAGAAGAATATTTGAGTTTTTGCCTGTAGAATAATTCAAACCACCTGAGTGGTAGCTTATTAGTGCTTTTCTGGTTCCCTGGTAACTCACTAGCTTTAGGCCAAGGAGCTTGATTGAGAGGGTATTGATGGGGAGGAAGGAGAGGAAAAGAAAGGAATAGGGCCAATTAAAACCACCTTCCCACTGAGGTGATTGTTTCTCTGTGGACAATGAAGGAGCTGTGGAGCACCTTCTTCCTTCAGTGTCTCCCTAATTGGCTGTTGTGACTATCATTCTGCCCTGAGGGAGGTTAATAGAAACAAGAGAGAGAAGAAAAGGATGCCAAGTAACTTAGAGCAGGAACAAAAAAGGAGCTGGCGCTCATTTCCACCAGGACAGAGAGAAGCCTGATTGGTCTCTTTCCCTAAGGTCCTCTTTCATGCATCTCTACGACCTTTCCCCTCCTTTTTTCTTTTCTCCCTCAGAGGGACCAATAAGCATGGGTTGTCTGGACAAGCAGTGCTTTATTAATGATCCAGGGAAAATTCTGATGACCCAGAATTCTGCCATAAAGTGATATCTTGTTATTGCAAAGTGATCGTGTTCTTAACCTTCTTGCTGAACCACGTTTTTTTTTTTTTGGCAGGGGGGTGGGATGAACAACAGCCAGAGGCTCTTTTATTCTGAGCATCTTTCCAAGAGATCAGTTGAGTTATTTGGATTTTCATACTGGACCGTTACATGACATGCATTAACAACGTGTGCTATAAACAACTTACCTTTCACTGAGCTAACTAATTTAAAGTAATTTTAGCAATATCATATGGCATCGTGATTAAGATTTCCTAGCTTCAGTCCTAGCTCTGCAAATCACTAACTGTGTGTCCTCGAAGGTGACTTTACATCTCTAAGCTGCAGGTTCCAATCTGTAAAGCTGAGATAATAATAGGACCTCCCTCCCAACATGCAAACACACACATACAACAGCAAATTGTTATGACCACCAAATGAGACAATACACGTAAAATATAGCGCCTCACCCACAGGAAGCCCACGATAATGTTGGCCTCCATGTTCTTTACTTTTCTGAATTCTCGTTTGATATTTCTAACCTAATAACTGCTGAATTGCTGGGAAAAAAAAAAAAAAAAAACAAGAAACAAAGTAACATTTTTAAAAAGTGTTTCCTCTCTATTAGCATTGAACTTCAAATGCTCATAGCACATTGTAAGCAGAGCAACAGATGGATTCTATCCAACGGGAAGGACACACAACTTAGAAAGCAAACAGACATAGGAGAGCAAGATAAATCACTGAGTTGCTTACCACACACATTGTGAGACACTGTGTATTAGAAGTTTCTTACCAATAGTTGGGCCTCCATTTCTTGAATGGTTTTATATTTCCAGACTGCAAACAAATGATTGTATGTGTGAAAAAAATATGGAATAGGCAGGAGGACAAATTCAAGTGAACCAGAATACCAGGGGCTCTGGTGTTCTCTTGGAGCTCTCTGCACCGGGTAAATCCTCTGAGTGTAGGCTTGCTGACAGCGGTCTCATTCACACGCAGGTTCCTCCCGGGTATAGCTCCGAGAGCAACAGCCCCCAGTCAGTGCAGGGTTACTAAGCAACTATACTCCCACGGAGGTACGCAATAAGAGAAAATCTTGATTTTAAAAACGAAAGAAAACCAAAAGCCCTGGTAAGCAGAGCTAATAATACAACCTGCTCTTCTCCTTTGAGTATACTAACCCTCAAGCTAGTTTACCTTTACCAGCGTATCACAACCACCTGGAAATCAAATTAGAAAGCATGCTGCAATTGTATAAAGTAACTTCAAGCAATGTTTTAAATTACTGCTAATAAATTTCATGTTAAAATGGCACCTCATATAGTGAACCCTTTTGTGTGTATGATCTCTCAACTGGGCACCTTAATGGAGGGTGATTGTCATTTGAATAATGGTTTTAGCAACTAAGTCAATGTTTAGTTTTAGACTTAATTTTTTTATTGTTTTTGTATTATCTAAGTTATACATTATTATGACAAAATTATTATTTTGAAGTAGCTAGTATAAAGATGATGACCAGTAATCATTGACTGGATCTTTAGAGTTTAAGGATTACAAATAGATCTGTACATGTTTACGTGTTCCCTACATATCCCCTTAGGATGACACAGGGAAACACTTCCTTGTTTTGATTCTTACTTTGATTAACATTTGCTAAGCACTCAATTTGTGCAGAGCACTATGTGAGACACTGGAGTTGAAGAGGGAGAAGGAAGAAGATGTACAAAGAGACAATACAAGGTCCAACCATTCAAAGAAGTGTTGTATAGTTTTAATGAAGGAGATAAAATTGTACACAGATACTACAGAAGGCAATGAAAGGAGGAATTAGGATACTCTGAATGATGTAATAATTATAGAAATCACTAGCTTCAAATTGCCAAATTAGAACATTACAGTTCTAATCTACTGGGATAGGGCAGGAGAGCAGTACAGAGGGAATGTTAAAGAATTAGAACTCTCAAATAGAAATGAAGCTGGATCTGACAGCTTTCTATACCTTCCAGCCTTTTCAATATCATGGTGTGTGTGCATGGATAGATAGATAGATGATAGATAGATAGATAGGCATAATTTTATTTTTACAATGCATCAAGGCATAAAGGATTTGTGTTAGAGGAAAACAAGTCACCAGCGACCTAGGCCTTGGCCTTGTCCAGCTGCTTCCAAGGTTAACAGGACTGGTGCCCCTGAGGCCCACCATACCAATTGAGGAACTCTGCGTATTTGAGACATGCTCCTTACATGGATTTGCCCACTAGAGAGTCAGAATCTCAAATACAATATGAAGGGATGTTGGCCCAGCACAGTTGATGTGGATGTGGATGTGTGATGTGCCATGGTTAGCAAGGCAATCTGAGTCAGGATGGAACTCCAGCCTGAACACCCACTAGCTTCCATCACCTTGGCAAGTTAGTTCACTTCTCTAAGCTTCATGGAAATGTCACTAATAAAATGGAATGCCCTGCTGAGCCATGTTGGAGCCTGAAACGAAACGAAGACTGCGTGTTCCTATATACCTTATCAAAATAGCCCCTTTATTGTGAATCAAATGGGAATAGTTAATTGAAGTTTTCAGGGACAAACCATGACTTCTGTTTAAAGCTCTGCATTGCCCAATCTGTTTGCATGACATTATCAACCCTAATAAACTGGCTGGTGGGGCATGCTGTTGATTGGAAATGACTGCTCCTGTTGCACAATAATACAGAGTTGTAGAACAAAACAGCCTGTTTTTATTTAAAATTATGATGGTGTTTATGCTTAGTGAATGCTTGGCATTAATTTTTTTTTTAAATATTACATTAAAATATTATTTACACTGAGTGCTGAGTTTTTTGGTTCCCCATTAAATGTTGCTTGCCCCTGTGGTGAATGCCTCACTCTCCTCCCCCTAATTGGGATTCCAAAAAATGTACTTTGAAGGACCACTATAATTACAAATAAAGATTATAAAATATCTTCATAAAATCTGTACTTAAAAGTAATAGTCATTGCTATCTGATTTTATAATACCTAACAGATTCCTTAGCTATTACTGAATGTGTTTTCTGAGAGTCCCTGAAAAAGCAGTGTGAATGAGAACAATACGCAGTTTATTCAACATGCTGAAAAGATACACAGTGAGTTCTGAAATCTGCCTCCGATGTTGTCACCAAGGAAATGTTGATGACCCTTAACCAGAATATACAAGGGAAAGGTGCTGGCCCAGCTGGGATTTCTCTTCTTCCAAGTTCTGGGAACCCTCTTGTGTATCCAAGACAATCTGCTCTCTGATGTCCCCTCTGTTGCTTTAGACTCCCAACAATTACACTCAGATAGCTTTTAGTCTTTGCTTGTACCAAAAATGCTTGAAGTACTGAATTTACCAATAGATTTCTATACAAAACTCTGATTCCCTCCTTTAGGTTCAGCAAAATGCTAAAGGACAGCTTGACTAATTGTACCATCATTCCTTCTGTCTTCCTCATAGGTAACTCTTCTTTCTGGGCCAATATTGATTCTCTGTGGACAGACATGAGGATTTTAAATTCCCCCTTTGGCAGGAAGAATAACTTCCTGCCAGGAGTGTGACCCAATGTGTTTCCCTGTTAGCACGTTTGCAGTGGTGGCTTCTTTCCTCAGCAGCAGCAGCAGCTGGAAAGCATTCCTACTGAACCACTTCACGCCCAATACTGGGAGAGCTACAGAAAATAAACTAACATGAAACATCATCTGCCTTTGCCTCTGAGAATGATACCCCAGGGCAATTTGATGGCAAACACAATAAAGTCACCAATGTGCAGTTGCATTAAACAAATACGGAAAAATTAGCACATTGACTATTTCTAATTATCTCCATTTATTCTGTAATGTGGTGTCTAGAGGAAACGGTTCTGTGGTAAATCTGCAAGATGTTGCTTTCAGCCTAGGAAGACAAATAAATAGGTACTACTTTAGCTTTTCATTCTCTTGGTCATTCACAGAGTGAAAAAAAAAAAAAGAAAACCCCAACTACTTTAAAATTGAAAAAATATTACCCATCAAAAGAGAAAGTGCTTACAAAAGGAAAGACTTGACAAAAAGTAATATGTAGACACAGCACCAGGCTTCTCACTTCTGATGAATTTGCAGCCTAAATACTAAAATATGCTGTTTCCCATTTCACCTTGTTTCCACAGAGACCAGGGCTGACAAAGAGCCCGTCACCAACAGTTACCGCCCTTTGTCTGCCCCGGTTGCTGAAGGCTGCATGAGCAGAGAATGAGCAAATGTGGGATAAATGTAAGCTGCTGATTTTATTCACACTTGGAACCTTATCTGTCTCACATCTGAGTCACTAAGGAGCTCTCAGATTTGCCTCAATCTGACTTATTTTATGCTCTGGCTTTTCTTCTATTTACCTTTTCTTCTTTGCGTGTAATAAAAATAACACAATAACACATGGAAAGATAGAAAGCAAAAGTTAAGAATCACTGATAATTTTCGAAACAATTTTAAATCATCAAAAAATAAATACAAACTAATATTTGGATATAATTTCTTCCAGATTTTTCCCTGGCTCCTTCTCCTTATGTGTGTATTCTCTATGTTCTTTCCCACTTATCTGAAATACCAGTGAGGAAGTGAATTCCCAAGTATCCTTAGATCTGTTTCTAGACTCAGTTTCAGTGACTTTTTTTTCCATATTAACTTGCAGAGTTCTGAGAGCTCATTAGATCCTTCGTAATGTGACTTCAGTGGAATTAGGGAAGAAGATCAGTCTGCTATGAGCACAAGGACTAGGTCTCCCAGCCTTCCTTTTGTCAGACCAGCTTTTATTTTTTGAAAAACTTTGGACTTCTGTGTGAGATTCTGTTTGAATAAAGGGTTTTGTGGCAAAACCAAAATAAAATAAAACATCACATATTCTGTTCCATTTTGTGTAGGGTACATGAAATTTTGATGTTATGCTTTTGTAGCAGCCATTCGAATGTGTCAATATTGATATTACTGTTTTCTAGTGACAATGCTTCCATACAGACTAAAGAGCAATGATACATATAAATCATATGTGAGTATTATGTAAAATAGATTCCCTCACCTACTTCCTGAACCAACTCTGGCCATGGTCATCCTCTTCTGATGTTCCCTATGATGCCTTCATCCATTCCAGGGAGAGAACAGAGTTCTCACAAGGCCTAGGCTCATCCCTGGCTGCTCTCAAATCACTAGTAATGGGAAATCCAGCTGTCCTCCCTAAGACCAGAGAAATCCACAGTGGCTGAACCCAACTTGCTGCCTAGAGACTGACTCCCCACATGCTGCACTATTCCTGTCATAGTAACTTCCAAATGCAAAATACGGAACTTCCGTGGCCCAATTGCTCCATGCCTGTCTTTGTCACCACCCTACTGCTGGACCCTTCTCCCTCACATTCCCCATACTCACTAGCGAAGCTCTTTATGCCTCTCCACACTCATTTTCTGCTCCAACAGTAATCATTTTCCAGGATTACTGAAAGAGAAGGACTATTCTTTCTGGATTGGTAAAATATCCACTCTATAAACCAGCATGTGGCCTTCCCTCATGACCCAAGCAAGAAAATAATGAAAAAAATTTTACACTGGCCTAACCTATTACCTATGTATATGTAATATGCTTTATCTATCCTATCCATGAATACTTCATCAGAGAAGCCAAGGAAGCAAAGAAATCTGCTCATCTTCTGAGAGTTTGACTCATGTATATATTAAATGGTCTGGCCCTCAATACTGTGATTTCTCTCTTGATGTGGCTATGTTCTTGTTCATTTACATTCAATTAGTAAATGATTTGGCTGTTTACTAATGACATTTACTGAAGATCTAAAAGATATACACTTCTGTTTTTGTGGAATTTCTCATTATTCTAAATCTAGTTGAATGAATGCAAAGTAGGTACAGTGGGGCAGTAGATATTGGAATGGGGGGATATTCAGACCGCATACAAATGATGGCTATTTATTCAATACTTTCAATACTTATGTTAATTATATTAGATTTATAATCATAGTTGATAAGGATAAAATATATTATTGGAGGCTAAGTTATTATAGGCTTTTGAAATAGTTTACTGAGTTAATATGACTGTAAAATAGATATATTTTAATTTTAAAATGCCAACAGTGTGGTATTAAACAAAGTAAAAGTCTTTCCTCATTGGTATAAGGGGTAAAGATAGAATAAGGGTCAAGAATGTTTTCAATAGAACATTTCTTGGTAATAAAATATGCATTTTATACTCTAGCAGGGTCCTTTTGGTGTGATTATGTAAAAATATCTCAGATTGGAGGTCTACACCAAAATCACAGAGTTTTAACTACTGTAGTTATATGAAACAATGTAATATCTAGCAGGGCAAAGCCATACTATAAAATAATTCCTCTTATTTTTTCCTTGGGATTTTATTGGTGGATCTTACTTGCTTATTCTTCCAGATATACTTTAGAATCATTTGGTCTATAAATGAATTAAACTTTGACTTTACAGAAATAGTATTTTGGGCAGCTAAGAGAAATCACAACATCTGTAGGCACGATCTTTAAATGCAACTCTATTACATGCTGTCGACATTCTGCTTCAGTGAAGATCACCAGAAGCTCTGCTGACCGTTAATGCCTAACATTTGTCCTCATGGTAAATTAGAACTGGTGAACACAGTTGGTGGTTCTTTCTATTTTCACACTCTATTTTTTCCAGAATGTCTGGGAGGTGTGAGCAGGTCATCCTGATCCATCAGCACCTCATGAAGGTGAGGTGTCATTAGACCCTCAGTTGACTGCCGCCCTCTTTATAGGGATCATATGGTATAAGCTGTTGTCAAGGAAAAGCATAGATGTGGAAAGGAGGAACAAACTTTAAATTACAAGTTGGAAGGTGGGCTATGAAAGACTAATTTTGGTCTTCCTGCTGGTTATTCTTTATCCTTTTAGAAAATATATTCAAACATATGTGTACATGTAGTTTCTGGATGGCATCACAAACTTACCACCTGTTCACTTGCCTCTTTGTCTTTGTCTTATGTTGTTGTAGGTGGCCATGAACAGGAACACACTCAAGTTACCTTAAGGTTATGGAATTTTATTTTAAAGAGTCCTGGTGAAATGAGAAATCATTCAGCTCTTTCAGGTTCCAAGAAAATGAGAACGTTGTAGTTGTAGTTAAATATAAAGATGCCCATTGAAATAAGAATGACAGAAAATAACGAGTTTTATACTAATATATATGTATTACATATTTGAAGTGTGGGTTATCTGTCCTACCTATAGATACTTTCTCACATAAGCAAAAAAACAAAAATCTTGGGCATTTTCTGAAAATATACAAATGACAATATGCATATTACATGGTCCACCTCCTGAATACTTTGATTTCCCTCTTGACTTTACCATGGTCTTATTCATTTACATTCGACTAATACATTATTTGACAGTTTAATAGAGCTGCTCACTCGGGCTTCAAGGAACTAGAACAGGATTTAAAGTGGCATCAGAACACAATGCCTCCACTCTAATATACTGTCCTAGTAGTGATTCAAGTTAATCTGCTTGCACTTCTTCTGAGACTATTGACCCCTTCAGAAAGTTCCCTCTACTCTTATCTACTTCCCTTTTGGGCTTCTTCTTACTTATGGCAAGTGACTGCATCAACACCTTCTTTCTCTCTGTCTCTCTCATCCTGTGCAACTCCACCCTGCCAAATCTTTCTGGATGTCTGGCCTTCAAACTCACCCAGAGAGAGAATCTGATTAGTTCAGCCAGTCACCATCCTTACTGAAAAGTTTTGGTCGTGGCCTTTAAATGGGCTATCTTTGTTTGTATCAAGTATCAGTCCCTAGTCCAATTAACTGTGGCTGGGACAGGGTTACATGGCGGAAAACATGAGTATCTGTGTCCAGGGAATCCTACCCCCTGCAGCTGCTTTTCTCAGAAAGACACCATGCATGTGTCAGGCCTTCAGAGTGGAATGGCCTGTTTAGTATGGGAAAATTTTAGATTTTCGTTCCTTATTGAAGACATCAACTCTTGTTCTGCCGTAAACATTGGTCTTGACATTGGTCATTGAAATGACAGAACACCACAGAATGCAGCTCAAAGCAGCATGTGTTGGCAGCAGAGATTTCTTGACCTTAGCCCCTCAAACAGAATCAGTGAGTGACTTCAGCCAGAAAGGTATAGCTGCTGGTATGGTACCTGTTTCCTGTGTTTCCTAAGTCATACCAGCGTGGAGGTGGAACATGAAAATCACAGCCAAATAATATTTTTCAAGGTCCACCCTCTCGTGCACTGAAATAGCTGCTCTCTCTCCCTTAAAATTTTTACCAGTGGAGCTGTAGTTCCCAGAAGGTTTCTCCTATGTGTGCTGAGAAGTAAGCCTCTCAATTGCCATGGCATTCCTGCATTCTATACCTCCTTTGTCTTGAATCCTTGCAATGAACACCCTGGCTGCAGCTGATGCCAACAGTAGTAGCTGTGTCTCCTGCCAGAAACACCACTGCAGCTGCTTCTGCTGCTGCCACTGCCTTTCAGGCTGAGACTACTCCTACCTGCAGAAAAAGAGGTCACTAGATAAATATTAAGGGTAACTATGTCCAATGTCAAGAGCACTGACATCCAGTCACAGCTGCAGCAAACTCTGCTTCCATGAAAGTTACTGCTTTCATTGCCAGTTCTGCTGTCACCACCATCAGTGCCTCTCCTGGTGCCTAAGAGCTTGATGCCCCAGAGACATCTAAGGAAAACAGCTTTTAAACTTGTTCTTTCATTAAAATTTTACCTTCTACAAGTTCAGTCATGAGTCTACAGAAATTAAGCCAGAGTATAATCTAGGTGAAATTTCGGTTCAGAATTGCCCCTCTTCTTCAGTATCAGTGCCCTGGCTTCTCTCCCTCCCTGTATTTCTTTGGGATGAGTTCTTTCCCACAAACTTCTTGGTTCCTCATGAGTATGAGAACAGATAGGTCTCAGCCACCGCACAGAGTAGCAAAGTGATTAGCTACTTCAGAGTAGTTAACTCTACCTAATTATGTAATTAATTACCCCATAGTCACCCAGGCTAAAAAAAAAAAAATCTACAAGTATGTGTTTTAGGAGATTTAAGGATATCCTAATATACATAATTGATATGAAGAAGAATTAAAATTTTATCAACTATACTCTTCAGTCTAAAGAAAGAATACAGAAGGTAGGTGATCTGTCTCAATTACAGAAATGGGAAGATCAATACGCAAAATTTTATATTTTCATTCAATATCATCAGAAAAAGAAGACACAGAATCTGGTAGACAAGAAGATCCCAGTCACTAAAAATGTGTAGTCTGCTTTAGCACAAATACCTCATTATACATCACCATGGCCTCAGAACATTTCATCAAGATTATTAAAGTATTATTGTGATATTTATATCTTTATTAAGATGCACTTGTGTATTATTAAATGAGTTTAATCTGAGCACTAATAAATTTGAGGCAGTACAAATCACCCAAATGGACCTGTTGTGTAGATACTTGGATATATAGGAAGAGGACTAACCTAGAGATATAAATTGGTGCATTTCACCATGTAGATGAAGGCAGGAGAGTAGATGAAATCATCTAGGGAAAGAATGTAAAAAAGAGAACAGGGTTTCTAATCAAGCCTGAGGGAACCCCAATATCTAAATAATGAATAGAAGGGAAGGATCTGGCAAACACAATCAAGAAAGAGTGGCCCAGTGAAGCAGGAGAAAGATTAGAAAAATGGAATGTCATGGAAATTAATTTAAGGGACTGTTTCCAGCTGGAGAGAGTGGTTGGTGCTGTCCATGCTCTTGAATGACCCAAAAATACGATTTTCTAAAAGTTAAAAACATGACTTTCATAAAACTATAAAATTGGCCCAAGTCAAATAATTTATTCACCTCATTCATTAAGGAAGAAAACAGTATGTCTGGTTCAGAGGAGAATGTGAAGGTCAGATATTTGAATAGTCAAAGGCGTAATAAAATTAATCTACTACTAAACAAAAAATTGGTTAATATCCTACAGGCCAATAAACTGTAATGGTTGGGGTTACCTTTTCTACCTGATGAAAATAAATTGCATCTCTTCTAAACCAAATTACTTTATTGCAGTAGGCAGGAATAATATCCATTTCTGTCAGCCCACAATCACTTGCATTAATACCAGTTTTTCTCTATAAGTGTATCACTATTAAGTTGCAAAATAGCCTGGTCAATAAAAACTCAATCAAAGTTGCATACCCCTATAGAATTGTATAATACCCAGATGAGCTAGATAGTGACTACATGACTGGTTCATTTCACTTCATATAATGACCTCCAGATTCATCCATGCTGCTGCAAATGACAGATTGTAATTCGTTTTTATGACTGAATAGTATTGCATTGTGTATATATACTATGTTTTATCTATTTATTCATTGATGGATACTAAATTTAATTCCATATCTTGGCTGTTGGGAATAGTGCTGCAATAGATACGGAGATGCAGGTGTCCCTTTGATAAACTGATTTCCCTTCCTTTAAATAAATACCCTTAAGTGAAATTGTTAGATCATGTGGTAGTTTTAGTTTTTTGAGAAATCTCCATACTATTTTATAATGGCTTTATTAATTTTACATTTCCACCAACATTATCCTTTTCTTCCATTCTACAGGCTGCCTCTTCACACTGTTCATTGTTCCTGTTGCTGTACAAAAACTTTTGGTTTAACACAATCTCATTTGTCTCTTTTGTTTTGTTACCTGTGCTTTAGAAGTCTTAGTCATAAAATCTTGGCCTAGACCTATGTCCTGAAACATTTTCCCCTGTGTTGTCTTCTAGGAATTTTATATTTTGGGGTCTTATGTTTAAGCCTGTAGTTCATTTTGAGTTAATTTTTTTCTCCTACTTTTATATTTTTGAGTCTTATGTTTAAGCCTTAATTCATTTTGAGTGGATTTTTTTATATGGCAAGAGATAGGGTATTAAATTTTATTCTTCTGTATATGGATGTCTAGTTCTCCCACCACCATTTATTATAGAAGGTATCTTTTCCCCAGTGTATGTTCTAGGTACCTTTGTCAAAAATCAGTTGGCTGTAAACACATGGGTTTACTTCTGGGTTTTTAATTCTGTTCCATTGGTCTATGTGTTTGTTTTTATACCAATATCATGCTGTTTTGGTTACTATTGCTTTGTAGTATATTTTAAAGTCAAATAGTGTGATGCCTCCAGTTTTGTTCTTTTTGCTCAGGATTGCTTTCATTATATAATCAGGATCTTCTGTGATTTCATATAATTTTCAAGATTTTTTTTTCTATTTCTGTAAAGATTATCATTGGTATTTTGATAGGGATTAAATTGCTTTAGATAATATGGTCATCTTAGTAATATTAATTCCTCTGATCTATGAGCATGGGCAGCCTTTCCATTTGTTTGTGTTCTCTTCAAAATTTTTCATCGGTGTTTTATGCTTTTCATTGTAGAGGTCTTTCACCTCCTTGGTTAAATGTGTTCCTAGATATTTTTACTCTTTTTTGTAACTATTGTAAATGGGATTACTTTCTCAATTTCTTTTCCACTAGTTATTGGTTTAAAGAAGTGTTACTGATTATTGTATGCGATTTTTGTATCCTGCAACTTTACTGAATTTATTCTATCAGTTCTAAGCATTTTTGTTGGAGTTTGGGTTCTTTTAGTACACAAGATTATATCATCTGCAAAAAAGTACAGTTCAACCCCCTCTTTTCCAATTCGGATGTCTTTTATTTCTTTCTCTTGCTGGATTGTTCTGGCTAGGACTTCCAGTACTGTTTTGACTAAGTTGGTGAAAGTGGGCATTCTTGCCTTATTCAGTTCTTAGAGGAAGGTCTTTTAGCTTTTCCCCATTCGGTACAACATTAGCTGTGAGTTTGTCATATATATCCTTTATAATGTTGAGGCATGTTCCTTCTATACCTATTTTGTTGAGAATTTTTATCATGAAGGGATGTTGAGTTTTATCAGATGTTTTTTTCTGCATCTATTGAGACGATAATACAGTTTTTGTCCTTCATTCTGTTAATGTAATATATCACATTTATTGATTTGTATATATTGAACTATCTCTGCATCCCTGGGATAAATCTCACTTAATTGTGGTATATTACCTTTTTGATGTGTTGCTGGATTCAGTTTGCTACTATTATGTTGAGAGTATTTTTTGCATCTATGTTCATCAGGGATATGACCAGTAATTTTCTTTTTTGTTGTTATGTCCTTGTCCGTTTTGGTATCGGGATCATACAGGCCTTGTAGAATGAATAGGAAGCATTCTTTCTCCTTCAATTTTTTTTTTTTTTTGAATCATTTGAGAAGAATTGGTGTTAGCTCATTATAAATTTGGTAAAATTCAGGAGTAAAGCCATTCAGTCCTGGGTTTTTGTTTTTTGAGAGGCTGTTAGTGATGCAACCTCATTACTCATTACTGATCTGTTCAAGTTTTCTTTCTGGTTCAATTTTGGTAGAGCATATGTGTCCAGAAATGTATTCCATTTTTTTCTAGGTTTTCCAATTTGTTAGTGTATAGTTGTCCATAGCAGTCTCTAATAATCTTTTGTATCTGAGTTGTAATATCTCCCTTCTCTTTTTTTAAATTTTATTTATGTAGGTTGTTTCTCTTTTTTCTTGGTTAGTGTAGCTAGCAGTTTATCAATTTTGTTTATCTTTACAAAAAATCACCTTTGATTGATCTTTTATATATATTTTTTTGTCTGTATTTCATTTAGTTCTGCTCTGGTCTTTGTTATTTCTTTTCTTCTATTAGCTTTGGGTCGAATTTGTTTTTGCTTTTGTAGTTCCTTGAGGTATACCATTAGGTTGTTTATTTGAAATTTTTCTATTTTGTTGACGTAGGTATTTATTGCTGTAAACTTCTTTCTTACCACTGCTTTTGCTATATCCCACAGGTTTTGTTATGTTGTGTTTCCATTTTCATTTGTTTCAAGAAATTTTTTATTTTATTTTTACCTTTTTCATTGACCTAATGGTCATTCAGGAGCATATTATTTAATTTCCATGTATTTGTAGTATTTCCAAAGTAACAAAAATCTTGTTATTGATTTCTAGTTTTATTCCATTGTGCTCTCAGACGATACTTGGTATAAATTTGATTTTTACAGATTTGTTGAGACTTGTTTTGTGGACTAACATATGTTCTATCCTGGAGAATGTTCTGTTTACTAATGAGAAGAAAGTGTATTCTGCAACTGTTGAATCAAATATTTGGTACATTTCTGTTATGTTCATTTGGTCTATAATACATATTAAATGCATTGTTTCTTTGTTGATTTTCTGTCTAGACTCTCTGTCTAATGCTGAAAGTGGAGTGTTGAAATCCCCAACTATTACTGTACTGAAGTCTATCTCTCTTTTTAGCCCTAATAATGTTTGCTTTATATATCTGGGTGTTCCCTTGCTAGGTGAATATATATTTACAGTTTTTATATTCTTTTCCTGAATTGATCTCTTTTATTATTATATAAGGGCCTTCTTTGTTTCTTTTTCTCTAACATAAATATAAAGAAAGTCTGTTTTCTCTAACACAAATATAGCTACTTCTGCATGCTTTTGGTTTCCATTTATATGGAATATTTTTCCATCCCTTCACTTTCAATCTGCATGTGTATTTGCAGGTGAAGGGAGTTTCTTGTAGACTGGAAATAGTTGGATATTAAGTTTTTTCAAAATCCATTCAATCAGGATGTATTTTAGTTAATGGATTTAAACAATTTATATTCAAGGTTGTTATTAATAGGTGAGGTTTTTTGTAGTGATAACATTTGGCTTTTTTCTCATTTGTATATATGTTCTACCCATGAGTTTTATGCTTTCATGTGTCTTCACAATGGTAGATATCTTCCTTTTTGTTTTCAGATGTAGAACTCCCTTGAGCATTTCTTGTAGGTCTGGTCTAGTGCCAATGAATTACCTGTTTTTGCTTTTTAAGGAAAGACTTTATATTTCTCCTTTAGTTTTGAAGGATAGAATTGTTAGGTAAAGTATTCTTTGCTGGAAGTTTTTTCTTTCAGTGCTTTGAATATATCTCTCCATTCTCTCCTGGTCTTCAAGTTTCTGCTGAGCAATCCATTGTTAGTCTGATGATAATTCCCTTTTATGTAACTTGATGCTTTTCTCTTGCTGCTTTGAGAATTCTCTTTGTCTTTGACTTTTGAGAGTTTGACCAAAAGGGGTCTTGGAGACCGCTTGTTGTTTGAATCTATGTGTAGATCTTGGAGCTTCCTATATCTGGATGCATATATCCTTTGCAGGACTTCATAAGTTTTTAGCTATTATTTCATTAAATAGATTGTCTATGCCTTTTCCCGTATCTTCTCCTTTAGAAACTACCAAAATTGAAATATTTGATCACTTTAACATGTCTCATATATCATGTAGGCTTTCTTTTTTAAAATTCTTTATTTTTTGTCTGACTAGATTCTTTCAAAAGTTTTTTCTTCAAGTTTAGAAATTCTTTCTTCTACTTGATCTAGTCTATTGTGAAAGTTCTTGATTGTATGTTTAATTTTATTCATATTATTTCTAGCTCCAAAATATTGGTTTTGTTCTTTTTTTATTATTTCAATCTCTTAATTAAATTTCTCATTCAGAACATGAATTATTCTTTGTTCTTTGTATTGGTTATCTGTGTTATCTTATATCTCACTGGTTTCAAAATACTAATATTAGTATTTTGAATCTTTTTCAGGCATTGAATAGACTTTCTTTTCTTTGGAATCTTACTGGATAATTATTGTGTTCTTTTGGATGTGTCATGTTTTCTTGCATTTCCATGTTTCTTGTGTTTTTAAGTTGATAGCTATGCATCTGTTGTAACAGTAGCTTCATCCAATTTTATGAATTTGCTTTTGTAGGTAAAGACATTTTCCTGTAGGTATATTAGGTTGTTCTTGCATTGCTAAAGAGAAATACCCGAGACTCGGTATTTATAAAGAAAAGAGGTTTAGTTGGCCCACAGTTCTGTAGACTTTATAGGAAACCTGATGTTGACAACTGCACAAATTCTAGGGAGACCTCTAGAAGCTTACAATCATGGTGGAAGGCCAAGGGGAGCAGGCATGACCTGTGGTGAAAGCAAGGGAGGGGAGGTGCCACACACTTTTAAAGAACCAGATCTCACAAGAATTCACTCACTATTGTAAGGATAGCACCAAGGAGATGGTGCTAAATAATTCAGGAGAAATTTGTCCCTGTGATCAAATTGCCTCTTACCAGGGCCCTTCTCCAACACTGAGGGTTACATTTCAACATGAGATTTGGGTGGGGATAAATGTACCAACTATATCATGTATCTATAGTGTTAGTTGGGTAGGGTGCTTTGGCTTTGATTCTGGGTGGACACAGTAGTGTAGTCTCTGTATTTCTTTGGTTGTAATCAACATTATTGATATCTGTGAGTTCCTCAGTGGCTTAGGCTGCAGCTCTTAGTGAAGACTGTGGTGAGGCTTTACTGGGAAGATGGGCACCAGGCTGATCAGTCCTCTGGCACCAGTGATGGCAGTGATGGGCCAGGTGTGTGGTCCTCAGGCTCCTTGGTGGTGTATGCTGGCACTGGCAGTTGTGAGCCCAGAAGGGGTTGGTCCTGCATCCACCAGGTAGCTATCGCTAAAGTGACAGCAGCTGCCAGGGGGCAGGCACATGGTGGGGGTGCCTGAGGACCCCAGGCAGCATATTGGTGGGGCATTAGCCAGTGGCAGTAGGTAAAAAAAAGCATTGACAGTCCCAAGCCTTGGGCTCCTAAAGTGTCTTCATGTGGGCACGCAGTAGCAGTGGGCTGGGCAGTTCGGTCCTTAGGCCCCAGAAGGCATGTGCAGGCACTGGTGGTAGACTGGACAGGCTTGTCCTTATACCCTTGCACTACGAGTATATGAGTCAGTAGTGGCAGTCAGAGTGAGCCTATACCATGCCTCCTAGACTATGTACATGGGCAGTACAGTGGGCAGGTTGGTAGTGGGTGGGGAGAGTTGCTCCCCCATCCTCCAGATGGTGCACATGGGTGCTAGCTTTGGTGGTTTTGGGAAGCGTAGGCCTGTCTTGAGGTCCCTGCATGCTGCTCATGGGTGCCAGTGGCAGTGAGAAGGGCAAGTCCATTCCAAAATCCCTGGACAACATGCACAGACACTGGTGGTGGTGGGTGGGGCAGGTTGACCCCTAGGCTCCTGGATGATCCATTTGGGTGCCAGCAACAGCATTTGTATTGGGCCTGCCATCAGCTATTTGAGCAATTAAAAATTTCCTTTTTTGGTTCATTTCTGACTTCAGAATCTCTGAAAAGTTCTGTGTTTTCTGCACAACTCCCATAGCAGCTGTGACAGAGAAACAAAGGAGTATGAGTTTCTATTTCTCCAAGAGATCCTCAAGCCACACATCCCTTAAGAAAAATGATTACATGACCCTGACACCCTACGTGCTGCTAATTAGATCAAGAGTAAGTTTCTGAACTAGGAAGAGACAATCCATAGGTTGGCCAATAACTAATAAGGTAACTTGGTATAAGCACTCTCTCCAGCAGAGTTAATACCAACTACCAGAACCAAAAGATCTTCTTGGAAAGACTGAAAATGAGAAAATATTCAGCAGAGGAAATGAGTGCTTGGAAAGGAAACAAAAAAACTGAAATGCACAAAGAAAGAAGAAAAGAAGCAGCTGTGATGAAGTGGAAGTCTAAAAAAAGAAAGAAGAGATTGGGGAGTGAGAGGAGTATTGGCAGAGAGAGCAATGGTAAAGAAAGAGATCAACTGCATTACAAGTACGGTGAAATTGCTATGATAGGTAACACCAGTCATGAGCTTCTGAGAGGACAACTACCAGGATTTCCCTTCTCTGAGTCTCCAGAGTGGCAGTTGCAAGTACTGGTGTTAGAGATGCTGGAATATAGTAATTTCTGACAGGAAGATATCTTTTTTATTTTGAGGATTAAATGATATTTTGTTAAGGTGTTTTACCCTAATCAAGGTAATTTATTAGTCTGATGTAACTAGGTTTTCCAATAACAATCAAAGTCTTTTGTGTTTAACTTTTGTTTTAGGTTCAGGGGTACATGTGCGGGATTGTTATATAGGTAAACTGTGTGTCATGGGGGTCTGGTGTACAGATTATAAACATAGGACCCAGGTAATAAGCACAGGACTTGATAGGTAGTTTCTTGATCCTCTCCCCACTTTTTAATGGGGTTGTTAGTTTTTTTCTTGTTAATTTGTTTTAACTCTTAATTTAACTTTTTAAAATTTGTTTCAACTTTTAATTTGTTTTTTCTTATAAATTTGTTTAAGTTCCTTATAGATTATTGATTAAGTTCCTTTGACAGATGCATAGTTTGCAAATACCTTCTGTTCTTTTTGTTGCAATTGCTTTTGGCATCTTCATCATGAAATCTTTGCCAGTTCCTATATCTAGAATGGTATTTCATAGATATCTCCAAGGGCTTTTATAGTCTTAGGTTTTACATTTAGGACTTTAATCTATTTTGAGTTGATTTTTATATATACTATAAAGAAAGTGTCCAGTTTCAATCTTCTGCATATGGCTATCTGGTTATCCCAGCACCATTAACTGAACAGGGAATCCTTTCCCCACTACCTGTTTGTGTTGACTTTGTTGAAGATCAGATTGTTGGAGGTGTCTGGCATTATTTCTGGGTTCTCTATTCTGTTCCATTGGTCTGTGTCTGATTTTGTACCACTATCATGCTATTTTGGTTATGTAGCCCTGTAATATTGTTGGAAATTGAGTAAGTGATGCCACCAACTCTGTTCTTTTTGCTTTGGACTTGCCTTAACTATTCAGGCTCTTTATGGTTCCAAATGAATTTTAAAATAGTTTTTTTCTAATTCTGTGAAGAATTTCATTGGCAGTTTGATAGGAAAAGCATTGAATCTATAAATTGCTTTGGCCAGTATGGTCATTTTAACATATTGATTCTTTGTTTAACATATTGATCCTACCCATGAACATAGAATGTTTGCCATGTGTTTGCGTCCACTCTGATTTCTTTTTTTTTTTTTTTTTTTTTTT
>NW_016809494.1:40683-53246 GCF_001698545.2 Rhinopithecus bieti | reverse complement strand
CCCAGGCTGGAGTGCAGTGGCCGGATCTCAGCTCACTGCAAGCTCCGCCTCCCGGGTTTACGCCATTCTCCTGCCTCAGCCTCCCGAGTAGCTGGGACTACAGGCGCCCGCCTCGTCGCCCGGCTAGTTTTTTGTATTTTTAAGTAGAGACAGGGTTTCACCGTATTAGCCAGGATGGTCTCGATCTCCTGACCTCGTGATCCGCCCGTCTCGGCCTCCCAAAGTGCTGGGATTACAGGCTTGAGCCACCGCGCCCGGCCTCTGATTTCTTTAAGTAGTGTTTTGTAATTCTCATTGTAGAGATCTTTCACTTCCCTAGTTAGCCATATGCCTAGGTATTTTATCCTTTTGTGGCTATTGTGAATGGGATTGCTTTCCTGATTGGGTGCTCAGCTTGGATGTTGTTGTATAGGAATGTTGCTTGGATATTGGTGTGTAGGAGTGCTACTGATTTTGGACATGGATTTTATGTTCTGAAACTTTGCTGAAGTTGTTTATCAGATCAAGGAGCTTATGTTCAGAGACTATGGGGTTTTCTAGAATCATATTATTTGCAAACAGGAATAGTTTGACTTCCTATTTTCCTATTTGGACCCCTTTTTGTTTGTTTGTTTCTCTTGCCTGATTGCTCTAGCCAGGACTTCCAATACTACAGTTGAATAGGAGTAGTGAGAGAAGCAATCTTGTCTTTTTCTCATTTTCAAGGGGAATGCTTTCAGCTTTTGCCCATTATAATGTTGGCTGTGGGTCTGTCATAGATGGCACTTATTATTTTGAAGTATGTTCCTTCAATGCCTAGTTTATTGAGGATTTTTAACATAAAGCGGTGTTGAATTTTACCGAAAGCTTTTGTTGCATCTATTGAGATAATCATGTAGTTTTTGTTTTGGTTCTGCTTATATGATGAATCACATTATTGATTTGTGTATGGTGAACCAACCTTACATCTTACGGAAGAAACGTACTTGATTGTGGTGGATTAACTTTTTGACATGCTGCTGGATTTGGTTTGCTAGTATTTTGTTGAAGATTTTTGCATCTATGTTCATCAATGATATTGGCCTGAAGTTTTCTTTTTTAAATTGTGTCTCTGCTAGGTTTTGGTATCAGGGTGATGCTGACCTCATAGAATCAGTCGAGAAGGAATTCCCCCTCCTCAATTTTTTGGAATAGCTTCAGTAGGAATGTTACCTGCTCTTCTTTACACATCTGGAAAAATTTGTCGGTGAATCTGACTGGTCCTGGCTTTTTGGGTTGGTAGGAACTTTTACATTATTACTGATTCAATTTCAGAATTTGTTATTGGTATGTTCAGGGATTCAATTTCTTCCTAGTTCAGTCTTGGGAGTTTGTGTGTGTCCAGGAATTTATCTGTTTCTTCTAAATTTTTTAGTTAGTGTTCATAGAGGTATTTTTAGTAGTCTCTGAGGGTATTTTGTATTTCTGTGGGGTCAGTGGTAATGTCTCCTCTGTCATTTCTGATTATGTTTATTTGGATCTTCTTTTCTTTCTTTATTAGTCTAACTAGCAGCTTGTCTATCTTACTAATTTTTTCAAAGAACCAACTCCTGGATTTGTTGATCTTCAGTATGTTTTTTCGTCTCAATTGTCTTCAGTAGTTCAGCTCCGATTTTGGTTATTTTTTGTCTTCTGCTAGCTTTGGGGTTGGTTTGCTCTTATTTCTCTAGTTCCTATAGTTGTAATGTTAGGTTCTTAATTTGCGATCTTTCTAACTTTTTGATTTGAACATTTAGTGCTATAAACTTCACTCTTAATGCTGCCTTAACTGTGTCCCAGAGATTCTGGTATGTTTTATCTGTGTTCTCATTGGTTTCAAATAATTTATTGTTTTCTGCCAGAAAGATATATTAAACCACTTTTAACTGATCATTTTTCCTCAACCAAGAACTGCAATTGCATAGTCTGACAATAAATGTATGCTTATAGGTTCAAATGTATGAAAAAAGAACTATTCAGAAAAATTTATCCTCATGCTTAGTGTTGGACAGTTTTAGCTTTCTGTATAATATTAAGGACACACTATATTTAATGATCATTTTCTACTTTAAAGTTTTAGAAAGTTACTCAAACTAAACACTTCTGTGGGAACTGTGAACACTCTTCATTCACAAATATCTTTATCTTCCTAAATTCATCCACCTATGTATGATACTTACTTTAAATGGGAAAGCAGAGAGACATTGCCTAGTTTCATGAAAAAATAATTTTTTGGAAACTCTGAAGTTTCTTTTGTGAATAAAAAACGTATTTATGCTTTATTCCTCCCTAGGACTATTAAACACTGTGTGGTAGTCCTTTATCAGCAGTGTTTATACTGCATGATTTTGTTTACTTAGATGGTTGTAGAGTGTAAAATTACAGGTTTGGTGGTTTGTAACCAGAATTTTCTTCTCCACTTTCACCCTCCTTTTACTTGAATTTTAAAGGTTGATTTATGCTTTGGTGGGGTGGGGATATGTTTTTGTTTTCCTCTGTAAAGCAGATGAAGATTATGTAAACTTCCCAAGGAATGTCCCATTGATTGATAATTGGGAAGAATTCCTCTTCACTGTGGAGCTGCACAATTTTCAAGTCAAGTCATATAAAATCTTGGGTCCAGCTGCAGAGAGGATTTGTAATATCTACAGCTTTTACATACCGTAATAGTTCATTAACTTGTTAATCCTTCTCAGAAGGGATCCTATTCTCTTTTTAATTTAGGAAGCAATTTAGGAAGGCTGATTGACTCAAAGCAGGGGAGGATATCAATTTAGTTCATTTATTCTCTGTGTGAGACACATATAAATGTACTTTGAAAGAAGAATCTATAACGGGGTTGTTCACCTTTAGTTCTCTAAATAGGTGTGTTGTTACGTACGCTATGTCAAACTCTTGACTGTTCTCAGCTCATCTTAATTTTGTGCTGTCCACACTCTTAAATTTCATGGACTCTTGGAAGCTAAAGTCAATCTTCCTTTCATAAGTCTGTATGGCATTATAATTGTAGAATCCACCCAGCCCATGCACATCTATGTGGTATCAATTATATTAGTTCTTATCTGTATTTTTGTTTTGGAAGGCCAGGAAGTTCTGACTTTTTATTTTGTTTCCAAGTAACAGAAAATCAACTTCGATTAATTCAGACAGCCAAAATAGGCAAAGGGATGCATTGGTTAATGAAAACTAAGGATTGAAGAAACAGGAAGGATGCAAATGCATCTGGCCTTAGATCAACAGGACATCTTGGCCTGATTTTTGCAAGATCTCTTCTGTCTCTCTCTCTCTCTCTCTTCCTCACCTTGACTCACTTTTGCTCTTCTCAGGGGATTAGTTCATTCTCTTTCACTGAATACTTACCTTCTTCACGAGGTAAGCTGGAGGTGTGGGATGTAAGCTGACAGCTTCTCAATTTCCCATTGTGTAGTTCTTATGCACTAGAGAGGTACTGAGTCTCTTCTTTACCTGAGAGTTGAAATTGCTCAGGAAAGAGCTTTGAATGACTCAGTCTGAAGAAAGTGTCCATCCCTGAACTAATTTAAAAAAAACTAATCAACAGTGCTGCCTTATAAGAACTTTGTGGCTTTCACAGGAACCACAGGCTGGACTGAAGAGGGGAGAGGAGATTAGGAAAAAAGTTCCAGAGGAAGAGGAGGAACAAGGGCAGTTGGTATTGACAGAAAGAGGAAACAGTACAACAGTACATGCCCACTAGAGAAACAATATGTGTCCGTGTCGTATAGCTATCTGAATACAAGAATATTCTTCATCTTTGTTTAATTAAATGAGCTGACATATGCTAATTTCTCACTACCCTACATCCACTTCAAAATTGTTTTTTTCTCCTTTTATTATGTGGGGAAAAAAATAGGCTTATTTGTATGTACTTGATAATTCAGACCTTTTTATGTTATAAAATGTTGTCTCATCAACTTCAACTTTTTCCTTCATTTATTTGTTTGTTCATTGACTGTTCCTGGCTCCACAAAAAAGTTTGAAGTGATTTAAAGAAAACACATTCAGACCCCTTCCATTATGTTAATGTGCTAAAAGTAAAACAAATCCTTCACATAGCCTGGGCTGAAAATAAACTATGATCTCAAATGCAGACTCAAAGCATCATCCTGAAACCCACCCTGCAGAAGTCTCATAAAACTGCCATTTGAGTCACTTTTTATTTCTTCAGACTTTACTCTAAAGGTTATGTAAGCATTGTGCAGCCCATGGCTCATCTCAATAATGGGTAAAGGAAAACTTCAAAAATCTCCCAGGAATTTCCTTTGGTTATAAATTAATAGAAAGGGTGGAATTTTTGACAGTCAATGGATAAATTTGACAAAGGATTACTCATTAAAAACACAAACAAAAGGAAACCAAAGCCACCCTGGTTTTGAGAACTGACCTCGCTAGCAAGATTTTTTTTTTTCCCTTTTCTTCCCCTTTTGCCCTTTTTTGGATGGCTCTAAAGCATAAGGTACTGTTGAAAAATTGAACCAAGCAATTATTTTAGCACACCTTTCTTGCTTTGCTTTCTCCAGCATTCATCTTTTCAGGAATAGTTGCAGAGTCTGTCCTGATAGGCAGAGAACATTGCCACTGGAGGGCATTTTGGCATACTTTATTTATGTAGTCGACCTACACTCATGAGAACCTACTGGGTGGTGGGTACAGTTCTAGATGCTGAGGTTACATTCTGGAACAATCAGAGCAAGTCACAATCTCCATAGCATTCATAATATTCTCTGGCTTCTCGTCTTCCTTTTTTTTTTTTTTACTTGATCTCGTTTGGTTATCACATACAAATTTCCAAATGTATAACTTCCAAATATGTAGCTCCATGTGTCTAATAGAGTCCCATAAATCTGATGGCATGGAAATATGTCTGCATTTCTAGTTGCCACTTCAAATTCAGTATTTTCTAAAAAGGAATCATCGCCACTGCCTTCAGTGTCCTCCTTCCCTAATGTTCTCTACATTTGGTAGTTATGGCTTCTCCATCCCCAGCCCGTCACTCAGACTTAAAATCCCAGACACCATTCTAATGGCTTCAGACAGGTCTTTTTATCTCCAGTGTTTCATCTCTCTGCTCCAGATTAAATATTGGTGCCAGAGGAAAATTCATGACAAAAACAATAGCTAAATTAGAGCATATATGGGAGATAATTTTGTAAACTTTGAAAGAGTGTCCCATGCTGGCTTTTGTTTGCTTGTTCGTTTAACTGACTATGTTACTATCCAGCTGAGGGATTTTCAAAGTCTTGATCTGGATGTTTGAGGCCCTATAAGATCTACTCTTTGTCTACATTTTAATTTTAATGATTTGCTTTCAAATTTTCTATGAATTGGATGACTTTAATTGTTCACTGTATCCTTCACAGCCACAGTGAAGACACTTCTTGCTCAGATCATGCTTTTCCTTTGTCCTGGAATTCATATCTCCCAATACACTTCTTCAATACACCTCTTGCCAGCAACCACTTAATTCTGCCAGAAAGAGAGGCCATGTAGTAGGAGTAATGGAATTCCACGGGGCACAGGATAACTGTGGCTTCATGGGTCAGTTAATGTAAATGTAAACCTTTATCTGAAAATGTCAGTTGTAAGGAGGCTAGAAAGAAGTGTTCTAATTTGGGGAAGGAGGGTGAGGTTTTATGAGACGTTAGTGGTAAGGGGCCAGTCCATGAACACTAGTTTCAGACATAGGACTAAAGAGATTGTTCTTGCAGTGCGGATATTTGGACAGTCTGGAGTTTATTGAGAGTGGTGGGGAGGATGTGTTAGGGGCTAAGGCCATTTGCAAGAAGCAGTGGGGAGAAGCAATGCAGGGAAAGAGGACAGGAGGGCCGCAAGGGAAAATTGTCAGGCCTCAAGTTCTTCATGGTCTCTCACAATGCACTCCTATCTCCACTGTGGATTTGCCTTAGGGCAGAGAGCTAACAAGATCGCTTCCAAATCTCAGAGACTAACCTCAAAATTTCCAGTAAAGAGAAAAATAAATGAAAGTCTGTGTTGTAAAAATTTTTTGTGGTTGATTTAACTTGCACAGACAAAGAATAACTGAAATCTTGAAATTTCCCGAAGATTTACTGTTTGTGCTTGTCAGTACACCTGAGCAAAATCAAACTCTTAAGAATTATCTAATCTAACTTTACAGGTGGCTTCAGGTAGAAATAAACATCTAAATGCTTAGGGGCAAGTCAGGTGTAAAATATGCTTTGTGCAAACGCCTAATGAAGTTTGACATGACATGCTTTATTATAACAATGGATGATCTGATGGTAAGGGCCCTTGGGCTTTTGAGGCTCATTGGTGTCAATTTTGGGAACAAGGGTAAAAGATTTTATCTTCAAGCTTCACTATTATGCTTTATTTTGAGGATCTCTTTAGAAATGTTTTAGTTGTCATGCAACAAAATACAGAAGACCTGTCATAGCATTTTTATAGGTAAGATCCAGGATTATCATTAAGCTATAAATTTATCTTATGATATTTAGTCTGTATAAACTCAATTTTTGGAATGAATATAATAAAGCTAGATGTTTATTTCTTGGTTGCTCATATAAACTTTCCATTTGTATTTGTAACAGATTTCTCAAATTTGGAATGTTTTATATTGAACTCCTGCTCTGTCCACCAACCTGAAGACATTTCCATCTCAGAAAATGGCACCAACCTCTTCCAGTTGCTCAGGCCATAACCTTGGAATCATCCTTGACTCCACTCTTTCTCTCATGTCCCAGCATTCAAATGATAGGCACATCCTGTTGATTCTCTCTTCAAAACATATCCAGAGTCCAGTCACTTCTCATTCCCTTCACCACCACCTTCCTGGTTCAAGCAATCGTCACCGGTGGCCTTGTTGATAGTAATGGTCTTATTTTGGCCTCCCTGTTTGCTCTTACACTATAGTGTCTACTCTCAATAGAGAAGTCAGAGTGATCCTTTAAAAGTCTCATTTCTTCTGCTTATAACTTTCCAAGAACCTCCCATCTCTCCCAGAGTAAATAAAAGTCCTTCAAAGTCTTCCAAGGTCCTAGAAAATCTACCTGCTTCCCTCAGCATCTCATTCATCTCTCTGTCCTCACCTCCTGGTACTCCTTCCCTTGCTGGCCTTCAGTCACATTGCCTTCCTTGCTCCTCTTCCATTCTGGAGGTGCTGGTGGCAACCTCTGTGGTTCTTTCCTCCATCCTGAGTTTTCTGCTCCTGACCCCATAGGACTCAGCATAAGAACTAGCAGTCTTCAATCTAGCAGTGTACTGTCACCAAGAGAGAACCGTTCCTATCACACTCCTTTGAAGTACCCTGTTCAAGTCACATGTTTCCTCTAAGCATGAAGATTGACTAAATAATGTGTGATGAAGACAAAGGAAAGGAAAGATGGGGATGCCTAAAAAAACTACAAAGTAATGAGAATGGAGCCATAGCTGCTGATGAGATTACTTCTAAAAGTGCCTCATATTTATGTTTTAATCTCACTTTTCATTAAAGGTAGGAATTTCATGTGAGCCTTTCTGTACCATTTAGAAGAGAGGCAACCATTTGAGATTTCCAGCAGATAGCATATTTTAGCCAAGCTCTTGAAACACAAATATATGAAGAATATGGTTACTAGGCATCCAACAAAAGCTGCCAGGGCAGGGTTTCCTTCCAGTTTCTGAGAAACTCTGGTTAGCTTTGGCAGCTAGAAGTGTTTTCATCATTGACACCTCTAGCCTATGCAAACAATTGAATAGAATCATGAATTTTAAGGTCTTAGAATCTGACCAAAGAATAAAATAAATCAAATAGCTAAAATAAAAAAGTACAATGTTCTGTGAGGCCCAAATTGAGAAGCACTGATGAAATTCACCAAAACAAGCATTGTTATTTTAAATGTGTATTCTATTTTTTTTTCTTCTTCTTCTTTTGAGACAGGCTCTCACTCTGTCACCCACTTTAGGGCAGTGGCACTCATGCAATCCTTCAACCTCAGTCTCCCAAGGAGCTGCAACCACAGGCATGTGCCACCATGTCTGGCTTTTTTAAATTTTTATTTTATTTTTTATTTTTTGTAGAGACGGAGTCTCACTATGCTGCCCAGGCTGGTGTCAAACTCCTGGGCCCCAACAATCCTCCCAACTCAGCCTCCCAAAACGCTGGGATTACAGACTTGAACCACCATGCCTAATCCCACATTTTCTTTTTCTTTCTTTTTTTAACTTTTACTTTCAGTTCAGGGGTACATGTGCAAGTTTCTTAGATAGGTAAACTCGTGTCATGAGGGTTTGTTAATTAAAGAAGAGTATAGACAGGATCCATCTCTAGTTGCTTTTCAACAGTGATTCAGGATAAAGATCAAGTTTCCAGGACTGACTACATACGTGCTTATCCTTTGGGAACATAGGAAAGGAACTCTTACGATACCAAACATTCACAGAGAGCAGCCAGGAATGAAAGAGCCCAGAAGAAGAATGAACTGGGCAGCAAAAGGTACCCCAAAGTGCTTAAAGTTACTAGTTGAACATCTCCCCAAACTAAGCTTGATAATTTTAAGAGGTAACAGAAGTAAAACTGATTGACATTAAACCTCACTTGTTTTCAGATGCACTGTGATTTTGCTTGACTATATCAATAAAAGCGTTATCTCTGTCTCTTATAGTCAATTACTAAATCATTTTAAAATGATCAAATTTTGTCAGTGCCAGAAATTGGCATTCCTTCTCCACAGTTTTCATATTTTGCCATACTCTATAAGTTATCCTGAAATTCATAGCAGAACATTCCCTGGCAACTTAGTGTTAATTTTTATTTCCTTGTTAAACATATGTATTTTTTAATTTGAATACATTTTTAATCACATAGTAAATTCCCCATGTGTAAAAAATATTTATTATTATTTATTTATTTATTTATTCTTTATTTTTGAGCAAGACCTGAGTCTGGCTCTGTCGCCCGGGCTGTAGTGCAGTGGCCGGATCTCAGCTCACTGCAAGTCCGCCTCCCGGGTTCACGCCATTCTCCTGCCTCAGGCCTCACCGAGTAGCTCGGGACTACAGGCCGCTGCTCGCCAACGCTCACCTGGCTAGTTTTTGTATTTTTTAGTGAGAGACAGGGTTTCACCGTGTAGCCAGGATGGTCATCGATCTCTCCTGACCTCATGATCCACCCGGTTCTCGGGCCTCCCAAAGTGCTGGGATCACAGGCTTGAGCCACCGCGCCCGGCCCACAAAAAATATTTATTTTTTAATAAAAGTAATGCATGTATGTGATTAAAATAGAAAACACTATAAAAGGGTTTAAAATGCAAAGCAACAGTCTCCCACTCTCACCTCCCACTCTGACTCCTCCTTTACCTTCCTTGATGCTCAAAGAGAACCACCTTTACTTCTTCCAGGTTCCTTGTATAGCTTTAGATTATAATCCTACATGCTAGTTTTTGATGTATTAGTTATAGTCATAATCTATTATTAGCTTCTCAGTCTGATGTATTATAATTTAGCTCCATTAGACATTTACATTGCCAATTTTTGTTTCTCTCTCAGTTGCTTTTATTTTGTTTTATTAACTATAAGCCTTATCTCTTGACTCCAATTCACTATTCCTCCCCACTTTTAGTCATTTGTATTTATATATTTATATTGCCAAATTTGATAATATTTCATTTTTGTTCTGTGTCAATGAATACTTGTGTGTGTTCTTGTTTCAGCTGACCCCTGTTGAGACCTTACTATTACTTTGTATAAAGTAGCTCATTCAAGCCTCACAAGACTATAACATAGATAACTATTGTTATTCTCATGTTACAGAAAAGAAATTGAGTAACATAGAAATTAAGTAAATTTCTGGATGCCCACACAGCCAGTATGATTTTTAGAGCCTGTATTTCTAATAATTGTATAATATGAAATCTTCACATTGTCTATTAAATTTGAAAGTCAGTAACCACTATTTATACTTTAATGGCAATAAGTCCACCTGTAGCACCAAGCAGTGTACTATCATTACATTTAGTTTCTTACTTGGTTTGTTTTGTTAAAAGTTCCTAAATGCTTTTCCTTCTTACGTTGACTGCCTTTCTGTCTACTAAATTATTTTAATACAAAAATAATATTAAATCTCCTTTTCCCCCCTTGATATCTTTCTTCCAAAGCCTTTCATTATCCTACTCCAAGTTGTTCTAATTTCTCTTTATTGTGCTTGTTGCCCAGGCCTCTTCTGGACGGGATCATCTTTCTAAAGCTTATGTTTTCCTTTATATTGGTTTAAGATCTCATCATGCTACAACATACCCTTCAATAATATTCTAAGAAATGGCAGCAGAAAGTATCTTCCAGGGGCCTTAAGGTTTACAAAATGTGTCCTTCTTTGGACAGATAGTTTGACTACTTATACTATTCTAAGTTAAAAGTAATTTCCACTCACAGCTTCGAAGATATTGCTCCATTACCTTTTAGCCTTCAAAATTGGTGAATGGATGACTGATGCCAAATTTACACTTATTATGTTGTTGATGTCCTGTTTCTTCCCCTGGAAACTACTAGGATAACTTTCTCCTTGGGATTCTGGAATTTTTAACACTATGACAGTGACAATAAGAGCAGGCTCAAACAGTCAATGTACTGAGGACCACTGGGCTTTTTTAGTCAAAGGACATTTATCTCCCACTCTGAGAAATCTCTTCTTTTTATTTCCTTCCGTTTTCTCTGTTCTCTTTCTGAAATTCCTAAATATAAGATGTTGACCTTTTAAATAAATACAGATGTTAGTATGTGTCTCAACTTTTCTCTTATATTTTTTTCTTTTGATGTTTATCTTTCTTCTAGGTTTACTCAACAATCTCTTCTAATGATTCAATTTTTCTTTCATTTCAGAAAACATTTTTTAGGTATCTAGAGATATTTTTGTTCTCTAATTGTTCTTCTCTTTTTTTGTAGCAGTCTGCTTTTGTTTTGGATGTAAAATCTCTCATTTCTCTAATATTAATTACAGGATTTTTTCCCCTAAATTCTGAACTAACTATGTTTTCTCCAGAATCACTTTTTTCTTCTTGTTAATTTTGATCTTTCTCTTTGTTTATTGCAGAATTTTCTCATTTAGTGAGCATTGTTTGCTTGTTTGTTTGTTTCTATTGAAGCTGGAGGCCATAAAACAGTCCATCTATGGGCTCTATGACAGTGGGTGGGGTTTACCAATCGGCAAGATACATTAAGGGTGAGTGGTTTTGGAACCAGCTGTCACACTAGGGGTCTTCAAAATGGCACTACACAGAGGGCATTTGCTCCAGTGCGCTTCCTGGTTGTCTGGTTCTCCTTAGAGTGTTCACTTAACACCATGAGTAGAGACCTTTCTTCTTTGTTTGTTTGCTGCAGAAGTACATCCCTAGCTTCCCGGAGTGCTGCATACAGGGGAGGAGAGGGCTATGTCAGGGTAGGTTGTTCTATATTTGGTACTTTTATTAACCTCCTATTCTGTGTCTCCTGTTTCACTCCCATTTTCTGCTCTCCCTGTAATCCTAAGAGCCACACTTGTCTGGTGCTGTGCAGGACCAATGGGCATGCTTCTTGCCTACAACCCTCTCCCCTTGCATCTCGGGCTTCAGCTTCTTCTCTTCCACCTTAACAAACATCAATCATCCTTACACTTCTGGAAAAATGCTGACATCTCTACTGTGATGATGGCTCCCTTACTGCTCTCCTCATCGTCACAAGCTTACACCTTTACTATTGATGTTCAGAGACTACAGTCTTCACTAGCAGAATGTGCTGGGTGCTGTGGGTTGGCTACTGTACATTGTATGTCAACTTTTTTCCTCAAAATGTAACCCTCTGCTGGTACTGAAGATATTCCTTTCCAGTTCTCATTGTTCTTCCACCTCCATTTAAATACATCAGAATTCCCAGTGGGGAGGCTTAGGTATGAAGTTTTGTTTTTTTTTTAATTCTGTGGAGGATTGTAATATGCAACTGGGGCTGAGAACCACCAGTCCTGCTGTAGACACAGAGAAGGCAAATGGCAGACCATCTCAGGTCTGATATTTGTCTCTTCGTACGACCTAAATCAAATTTCCTGACTTTACAGACATTTGTGAAAGACTTACTTAATTATATATTAATAGCCTAACCAAAGTTTACAGAGTTCCCTATCAAGCTACTTAAGTGTTATTATCAAGTTCTGTTAGTGGTCAAATACAAGTAAGTGTGTTTAACAGTCATAGGATGAGGACATTGCTGAGTTCCGCAAGTCCATGGTGTGATGAAAAATCTCCCGTGGTGCACATTCACAGGAAACTCAGGTCTCTGTGGACACTCATGAATGAAGTAATGTTACATTACTTTTAAACTTTATGTAAGGAAAAGTATGTATTTCTTACTTTAGGCATATATCTGACAATGCCCAGTCAATTCTGCCAATGAATTACTAATATGATTAAACTCCCACAGGATGCTATTGTAAACATATATTTTTAAGTGTTTAAGTTTACAAAACTTCTACTTGGAGCATGATTGGTTTCCCTTGGCTAGAAAGTTCTGAGTCTCTGTCCATACCCCACTTTTTTTTTTTTTTTTTTTTTTTTTTTTTTTTTTTT
>NW_016809494.1:31977-36687 GCF_001698545.2 Rhinopithecus bieti | reverse complement strand
TTACGCCATTCTCCTGCCTCAGCCTCCCAAGTAGCTGGGACTATAGGCGCCCGCCACCTCGCCCGGCTAGTTTTTTTTTGTATTTTTTAGTAGAGACGGGGTTTCACCGTGTTAGCCAGGATGGTCTCGATCTCCTGGCCTCGTGATCCACCCGTCTTGGCCTCCCAAAGTGCTGGGATTACAGGCTTGAGCCACCGCGCCTGGCCTCATACCCCACTTTTAAGTGAAACCTGCTATTCTCTGAAAGATAAATTTTCTCAGTATGAAAAAATCCTGGAATTCTAGTGTGCATCACCTGGTGGATTTATTGGGAATGCAAAATCTTGAGCCTCAACTCCAGAAAGTCAGATTCAGAAGATCTGGGCTGGGGCCCAGAAATCTGCATTGTATTAAGTTGTCCATATTATTCAGATGTAGAGAGTACTTGGACTTTCCTTTGAAAATGCTACTCTAAGGCATCAAAGAGAAAGAGGCAGATTAATTAATAAGCATGTGCCTTCTGATAAATAATAGGAAATAGATCAGAGAAAATCCATATGTAAACATCTCGAAAGTACCTAAGTCCCACTGGGGTTAAGTTGGTGGTAATTGCTCACATTATACATATACATTATATATCTGAAAGGATATTGATATCATTATCAGGTTAATTTCATTTTTTTGAAGAAAAACTTATTTATTTAGGTAAAGAACTTGCACCTATCAAACTACCAAACTTTGAAATGACAATATTTTACTTTGATATGTGAAATACGAATTCCACAAAATAATGCATCTTCTGCACACTGATCAATTTGTCTCTCCTAAACACAAAAGGTATGTAGCCTCAATCCATCCTTTGAAAATAAATTTCAGTTTTCATACTTGCCTTTTTCCAAGAGTATCTCTTATATTCTGCACCCTTTTGTTCTAGTGCATTATGTCAGGGTAAACTGCAGACTCAAAAGTGAGCAGAGAAGCATGTTGAAACTAGAAGTCTTTTTTTTTTTTTCTGTCAACTATTTTCCTGAGAGAAAAGATCACCAAAGCGAGCTCTTTGGTTGAATGTAAATATTTAAATAAAGGCAAGATTACATTTAAGCCATTTTATTCATTTTCTGAAAACCTGCTCTTTTCACTGTGTTATAAATGTAGGCAGGCAGAAACCTGCAAACATGAACTCCGAGGCGAGAGAATGTGACAGAAGTCTTTGTTAGATTCTTGAAGAAGATTGGCCCATCTTCCTCTAGTGTCTATCCACCAGACAAGTAGTTATGATGGCTTTATAGATATTAATTTCTGCAGGGAAGTTACTCACCCTGATTGAAAAGCCTCATGTGATTGAACTCTAAATAACCATGGCCAGACGCCAAGTGAAATTTCCCCTTTCTCCTTCCGTCTTGCCCATTTTCACAATCCTAGACAAGGGCTGTTTCAAATTCTACTCCCCACCCACTCATCCCTCTACTAGTTAAAGCAAATGCCCTTGCTTTCCCTCCTTTGAGTTGTTTTCCCTAGCTTGCATTTCTTACTGAACTATGTTTGTGGCCAGTATTCAACAGCTGAAAAGCAGACTGATTTAGCAGGGTTTAGATCTGCTCAGCTTGCAGTTAAAAAATGTTTTAATTCAAAATGATTAATCTCTTAGTATGCCTAAAAATTGTCCCTTTTTTTGGCTAGTCACACAAGAAAGAGGAGAAAAAAGAGGAGGCAAAGTGAAAAAGAAGGGGTGCCTGGACAACCTCCATGATGAGGCCAGCCCTGGGTCTGTCGTTGAACCCTTGACCCTCCTGTAATCTACCAGTTTGTTCACTCTTCAGAGCTTAGAAACGGGCTTAGGTTTTTCTCTCTCCATTATTTATCTCATTATTTACTTTAAAAAAAAGAATCAATTTATCTACAAAAGATTATGAACAAAAAGTAAAATTAAAATCAAGACAAAAAAGTTGAATTATTCACATATATTTAATAGAGTGATGAGAGTATGCTAAGTCTTAAGCCAAGCGTATATTAGTATGTCAATCATTTTTATTCATTAAAAAATGCATTTACATATTGTTCACTGTATGCCAGGCACTGAGTTGAAACACAGGTCCCCCTGATTCATCTCATCCAAACTTAGGAAACAGTGTAATCTTCATTTCTACCTGCCACTTGTATTTATTCACTTTATCCTGCAAAAAGTTTTTCATTTTCTTCTCTTTGCTCTGACAAAAGAATATTTCCTATGTTTTCAAAATCTTTTAGAATGTCACAATGTATAATCAATTCTTAGACTGTGGTGTCTGCTGGAATGGGACTGCCATCCAATGTCTCAGTCTATTTGGAGGATAGAGGAATCAAAATATCACAATCCAGTGTTGTAATCATATTTGCAATTTCAAGTTGAGGTTTTTTTTGGTTTTTTGATTTTGTTTTTTGTTTTGTTTTGCCTGATAGGTAACAATAACAACAACAACAACAACAATAACTATTTCCTACTTTTTTTTCCTGGGCACTAATGGTATAATGTGAGTACAGACAACAGAAACTACTGATAATCAAAATATTTCCATTTGGTTTTAATTTTTTTCTTTTATCTACAATAGAACACAAGCTTGCCTTTGTTTTACAATACTTTGAATTACAATATTTCAAATCTATGAAAATAGGTTGGTTCTCTCTAGTCCTATGATTGAATTCTCTGGCCCAGGAGTAGGAAGGGGCTGCTCCATCACAGGCTGCTGCAAGCCCCACAGCAAGCAAAGCTGACATGGAAAGGTATTGATGAGGTAATTAGGCTTATGAGTGAGGACCAAATAGTGTCAAATAATTTCATGTTATCCTTTTTCGCTAATCTTTAAAAGCTAGGGGATGGAGTTTTGACCATTTCCTTCTAGTACCCACAAATTACAAGGGTTGCATTCCAAACTTCTGTTGCCAGCCTAGGTTTACAAAATAACTCAGGGATTAGATTAGCAATGAAAGGTTTGGGAATATGACCTAAAATTTTGACTAATTGAACGCTCTTTCCATTACAATACAATATCCTGATATTTTGCTAGAATTTATTTTTTGTAGGTTATACAGGTAAATAAAAGGATCTTTTATGGAATCCCTAATAGAATCCTTTAGCTTTAGTCTTCAAGATGCGGCCGGGCACCGTGGCTCATGCCTGTAATCCCAGCACTTTGGGAGGCAGAGGCAGGTGGATCACAAGGTCAGAAGATTGAGACTAGCCTGGCTAACATGGTGAAACCCTGTCTCTACTAAAAATACAAAAAATTAGCCAGGCAAGGTGGCATGCGCCTGTAGTCCCAGCTACTCGAGAGACTGAGGCAGGAGAATCGCTTGAACCTGGAAGGCGGAGGTTACAGTTAGCCGAGATCATACCACTCCACTGCAGCCTGGGCGACAGAGCAAGACTGTCTAAAAAAAAAAAAAATTAAGAAAAAAAGAAAAAGATACAAGTCTGAGCAGCTGTCACAAGCAGCCAGTTTTCACTTAGAGATGTGTATGGACACAAAGGCAAGGCAGAGGTTGGAAGAAGTAAGAAGGAATGTTTTCCTATTCTTCCCTGTTCTGCCCCAGGCCAAAATGTATCCATGACTCTCTCATTTCAATATCAATTTTGAAGGAAAAATTAGCACCTGCAGAATAGCTGAATATTCACAGAAGCACTACTCTTCCTTTTAGCACCTGCACAATCTGAAATCCAAAACAATTAAAATCTTCGTTCATTAGATCAAACCACAGGGTTTAAAAACAGCTTTATGAAGAGAGAGGCTAAACTACTGCTCTAAGTCATTTCCTAACCTATGCTACAATCAGGTCACAAAACCTGACAAATTTAAATGCAGTTTACCTTGCTTTCAAAATCCAAATCACAATGAGATATCATCTCACCCCAGTGAGAATGGTTATTATCAAAAAGACAAAAAAATAGCAAATGCCAGGGAAATTGTGGAGAAAAGGGACCTTTTATACATCATCAATGGGAATGTAGTATACAGCCACTGTGGAAAACAGTGGGGAGAAACCTCAAAAAAACTAAAAGTAGAACAACCATTTTATCCAGTAATCCCACTGCTGGGTATTTATCCAAAGGAAGAGAAATCAGTATATCACAGGGGCATCTGCACCCCCATATTTATTGCAGTAGTATTCCCAACAGCCAAGATATGGTATCAACCTCAGTGTCCCTCAATGGATAAATGGACAAAGAAAATGTGGTATATATACACAATGGAACACTATTTGGTCCTAAAAAAAGAAGGAAATCCTGTCATTTACAGTAACATGGATGACCTTGGAGGACATTATGTTAAGTGAAATAAGTCAGGCACAGAATGATAATTATTACATGTTCTAGTTCATATGTGGGAGCTAACAAAGTTGAGCTCATAGTATAGAGTACAGCTGTGGTTACTGGAGGCTGGGAAGAGTAGTGGGGAGGGAGTGATAGGAAGAAGTTGGTTAAAGGATACAAAATTACAGCTACATAGGAGGAACAAGTTCTGGTGTTATACATCACTGCAGGGTGACTACAGTTAATGATAACTTATGGTATATTTTCAAATAGCTAAAAGATAGGATTTTGAATGTTCCCAACCCAAAATAATGATGGATATGCCAATTACCCTGATTTGATTATTACACATTATATACATGTATCAAAATATCACTCTGTACCCTGTAAATACACACAATTATAATGTGTCAATTAAATTTTTTTTTTTTTTTTTTTTTTTT
>NW_016809494.1:0-31588 GCF_001698545.2 Rhinopithecus bieti | reverse complement strand
CCACCTTGCCTGGCTAGTTTTTTGTATTTTTTAGTAGAGACGGGGTTTCACCGTGTTAGCCAGGATGGTCTCGATCTCCTGACCTCATGATCCACCCGTCTCGGCCTCCCAAAGTGCTGGGATTACAGGCTTGAGCCACTGCGCCCAGCCAATTAAAATTTTTTTAATTTAAAAAACTTGCTTTTACTTATTATCATAAATATACAATAATTATTATATTCCTGGTTCATGACAATCTTTTCCCTTTAAATGCTGCATTCTATTGAAATTTAAGAAACACTAAATGCACAAAGTTCTCAAACTAAGGGCCAACCAAGCACAAATATTTACTTTAAAATAATTACTTTTGTAGAAAAAAAACTAAATGATCTAATGAATATGAAAGATGCTTGAAAAGTTTTTAAATGCTAACAATGAAATGTCAGTTGCTTGATCATCATTGTCAGAAATGTCTTCTGGCACAGCACTTATCACTTGATAAGATGTACATAGATGACTCAGAATGAAGTTACCCTGAACTATGAAAACATGGAGTTATGAATAATTAACAACAACAACAATGGTGATCCTATGAAATTAGTTATTTACATTCTGCAAACATACACTGTAAGTGAGGAGAATGAGCGCTTGCTAAAGAAGTTGAAGGAGAGAAAGGAAGGAAATATAGGAGTTTGGATAGGACTATATGAACATGGTAATATTAAAAAATAGAATAGAGAGAGTGCAAGTCAGAATGTAGAGTGAACAAACTAGTGAGAGCAAGAGAGTGAAGGAAGGAAGGAATTAAGGTTTGTCTTTTGTTTTTAATGCAATCAGAAATGCAAGGTCTGTGTGCTGTTTTGGGATCTGCCCAGTGTTGTATTTCTGTGTACCCCATTCTTAATACACTATATTTTTTTCTCACATTTCTGTAGGTTCATTGATGGAAAGTATGGTAGACCAACTGCAAAAATATTCCCAAATCTTACCTTTTTAAAATATCTATGTCTTTGGAATATGGATTGGATATTCCACACATTAAGACTTGGAGTCTATTTCCTCATCACTAGAATTGGAATTGGTCCTGTGACATACTTCAGTCTATAAAACCCACAGAAGTAATGGTTGATGGTGCCAGTTCTGAGCCTAGGCCTCAAGAGGCCTTACATACTTCCACTTTCTTGAACTCTTTTGCTACTATATCAACAAGCCTGATTTATCCTGAGAGACCTAGTCATCACCTTGTTCCAACCAATAACCCAGACACAGCTGACTGCAGATGCTTGAGTGAGCTCACCCAAGATTGGCTAAGCCTGGCTCAGATCTTCAGCACTGCCTAGACAAACCATAGGCTGGTTATGGTTTGTCTATAATATGTCTATAAACCATAGGCTGGTTATGGTTTGTCTAATAACAATAATACATCTTTATTGCTTGTGCTGCTAAATTTTGGATTGGTTTGTTACACAAGAGCTAACTGATAGAGAAAGGCACAGGTTTCTAAAGATTATCAACAAAGAGGGTAACAAGGACTTCTGTTATTTATTCAAGTATTTATTGAAAATCTACTGTGCATCCACGTATGTTTATTGCGGCACTATTCACAATAGCAAAGACTTGGAATCAACCCAAATGTCCATGAGTGATAGACTGGATTAAGAAAATGTGGTACATATACACCATGGAATACTATGCAGCCATAAAAAAGGATGAGTTTACATCCTTTGCAGGGACATGGATGAAGCTAGAAACCATCATTCTCAGCAAACTATCACATGATCAGAAAACAAAACACCACAGGTTCTCACTGTTAAGTGAAAGTTGAACAATAAGAACACATGGACACAGGGAGGGGAACATCACACACTGGGGCCTGTAAGGAGTAGGGGGGAAGGGAGGGATAACATCAGGAGAAATACCTGATGTAGGTGACAGGTTGATGTGTGCAGCAAATCACCATGCCACTTGTATACCTATGTAACAAACATGTACATTCTGCACATGTAATCCAGAACTTAAAGTATAATAATAAAAAAAAAAAAAAAAAAAGCCAAAAAAAAAAAAAAAAGAAAATCTACTATGCATCAAGGACTGTATTAATTTGTTACAAATAAACCTGGTATTATTCTCTGTAATTGGCTTAAACTGCAAATTTTAGTCCATCTAATTTTCTCCTAACTTATTCTAAATTTTTATATTATTGTTTCATTTGTCAGGGAATTTTGCATGTTTAAGGCCTATTTATATTATTATTTTAAGAGTGACTTGTTGATAGTTTTTCCTTACTTTTCTACTAAGCCATCAATTTTTTAAATTAACTTCTAAAAACTCCTTATATATTAGAGAAGCTGTTGTTTGCAACACAATGGTGGTATTCTCTGAGATTGTCATTGTCATTAGAATTTGCTTATATCTTTTTGACATAAAGATTTTTTTATAATGTTATTTTATTTTATGTGTTTGAATATATTATGTATTACTTATGTTTTGTGGCATCTATATTGTTAGTCATAATTTTAAAATTCTCCCTTATTACAAGGCTCAAATGAATTCTTCTATAGTAGTTCTTTACACTTTCATGTTTGACATCAAGTATTTCATTTATTTTGCATTTATCCTGGTGTTAATGCGAGACATGAATTCAACTTCTGTTATTCCTTTCTAGTTTAATTGCATTGTAAGTGAAGTGTGCTGTAGGTACTACTCCACCTTTTAGAATTTACTGTAGTCTTATTATGGCCCAATATTTTATGAATGTTCTAAAAAAGAAGGCCTAATCTTTCTTTTTAGTGGACAGAGCTTGGTAGGTATCACTCAAAGGTGTCTTATTTCTCATATTATTTTGGTCTTTCATATCTTTATTTTTTGTCTGTAGAGATGTCACAAACTGAAAGAAATAAATAAGATTTCCTATTGTTTGTGTGTTTCTACTGATCCACAAATCTCTTTTATTTATGCTTTTTAAATGTTGCTGCTTAGTTATTGAACCATAGATACTATTATTAGTTTTATCTTCATTAAATATAAACTGACTTTTCTGTTATAAAAGCCCTTCTTTGGTTCATTTAATGTTTTGGACTTGAATTTCAAATTGACCACTACTTTATTTTGTTGTCACTTGCCTGGCATATTGCTACCAAATCTTTTATTTTCAATGTTTTTGAGTCTTTTTTAGAAAAGTATATTTGTTTTAAATATTATGGAGTTGAGTTTTGCTATGTGATCCGATGTGAAAATATGCTTTTAAAAATAGGCTTTTTCAGGCCTATTATTTTAAACAATATAGTAGGTTGGTTTGGTCTTGATTTCTTTACATTATTTCATGTTGTATTGTGTTTTAAGCACCGTGACTATGTCATCCCACTGTTTTCTGGCTTCTATGGTTCTGGATGAGATGTCAGTTGTTAATCTTATTGAGGAACCCTTGTATGTGATGAGTTACTTTTCTCTTGTTGCTTTCAAGATTCTCTCTTTGTCTTTCAACTGTTTGTCTAGGTGAGCATCACATTGAGTTTATCATATTTGGAGTTTATTGAGTTTCTTGGATGTGTAGCTTTTTCATCAAACTTGAGAGCTTTTTGACCATTTTTTCTTCAAATATTCCTTCTGCCCCCATCTATCTGGACTCTTTCTGGACTCTCATTGTGTGCATGTTGGACTCCTATCGATGGTGTTCCTTAGGTCTCTGAGGCTCTCTTAAGTTTTCTTCATTCTTTTTCTTTCTGTTCCTTAGACTAGATAATTTTAACTAACCTACCTTCAAGTTTGCTGGTTCTTTCTTCTGCTGGTTAAAATCTACTATTGAGTGCTTTTAGTACATTTTTTCTTTCAGTTATTGTACTTTTCAGCGCCAGGAGAGTTATTTGTTTTTTTTGTAAAAAAAAAAAAAAAAAAGAAAAAAAATATATATATTCTATCTCTTTATTGATATTTCTTATTTGGTGAGACATTATTCTCAGATTGTCTTTTAATTCTTTATACATGGTTACCTTTAGTTCTTTAAACATTTATAATAGCTAATTTAACATCTTGCTTAGTAAGTCAAATGTCTTGGCTTTCTTAGTGACAATTTCTATTGATGACTTTTTTCTTTCTGTGTATGATCCATACTTTCCTTTTTCTTTGAATGTATCATGTTTTTTGCTGAAAACTGAACATTTTAAATCATAAAATGTGGCAAATCTGGAAATCAGATTCCCCCTTTCTCCAGCATATATTGTTTTCACAGTTTGTTGGTTTAGTGACTTTCGTAGGTTAATTCTATAAAGTCTGTATTCTTTGTCATGTTTAGCCAGTAAAGTTTGTGCTAGATTAGCTCAGTGGTCAGTTAATAACTGGACAGAGCATTTCTCAAATTTCCTTAAACCACACATTTCCTATCCTTTGCTAAGAGGCTTTGTGTATATGTTAAAGTATGTTTTCATTGTTTGGCAAGCAGTTTATAGCTCTCCATTAGCCTTTACTTCCTGCTTGTGCAGAGCATCAAAGTGATGCAGAAGTGAGAGAAGAGAGACTTTTAATCTTCCTTGGGCATTCATACAACCTTATACATGTACATAACCTACTAGATTACCAGGGATATGTCAGAGCTTTTTAAGGCCCCTAAAGATATTTTATTCCCTTTTTTCCTTGGAAGTTTTTGGTCAGCCTCTTGTTAGCTCTAACTAGTAATGCTGTCTCAGGCAGCCACCATGTTAAACAATAACTACTGGTTGTTTTCAACAGATTCCCTGTGGGCAGATGTTAACAAAAGGTGAGCTCTGAGTGAGGTCAAATAAAGACAAGCCTTGAGAACAGAGATTTTCAGAAACTTGCCAGATAGGTCAAAGAGTGACAGTTTTCTGTGGTGAGGCTTTTGGTGGGAGTTCCAAAACCATTCTGCTGCCTCCAGTGACTCCTGGTCTGCAAGTTTTTACAGCTAACATGGTTGCGAGGCTGTTGGTTATCAAGGCTCCCATAGAGCTGGGAGAGGATGATGATAATAGGGAAGTTAAAAAGCCATAAAACCCATTGTTCTTACTTAGATTCAGACATTTTTCTTGTTGGTTGCAAGTCTTTGATTAATTTTATGAGCTCTAAAACATTGATTGTCCTAGAGTTCTTTTGATCTTTTGGAGAAGGGAATTTTGGGAGGTTTTACTTTACCATTCTTGGAGTCTGCATTGTGTTTTAGAGTTAAAAAAATCAAATCTCTTTTATGATGCGGTCTCATAGTTTTGCTTTGTTTTACTTAATGCAGTAACTATAAAATTTAGGAAGTTACATATTTTTAATCAGGGATTTACTTTTTTAAGTAACATTCTTATATGTACTTACTTTTATATGTAGTACTCTTTCTTTTTTTTAACTCTTTAGACAGTATATGTTAGCTTCTTCTATAAGCAATGCAGGGTTGGCATTTTCTTCTCTTTCCTCTCCCTTCCATTCCTCTACCACCCAAGGTTTTATTGTTTAAATTAATAAACTTTATTTTTTAAAACAGTTTTAGATTCACAGCAAGACTGAGTAGAAAATATAGAGTACCCATATATCCTGTCTTCTTCCCCCATACACATAACCTCCCAAACTTTTGATATCACATACCACAGTGGTACATTTGTTATAAGTGATGAAACTACATTGACACATTATCATCACCCAAATTCTGCAGTTTACATTAGAGCTCACTATTGATATTGTATATTTCATGGGTTTAGAAAAATGTATGATGATGCATCTTTACCATTATAGTATTATATAGAATAATTTCACTGCCTTAAAAATCCTTTGTGCTCTATTTATCCCTCCCACTTCATAGCCCCTGGAAACAACAAATCTTTTTACTCTTTCCATAGTTTTACTTGCTCCAGAATGCCACATAGTTGGAATCATACAGTATGTAAACTTTTCAAATTGAGTTCTTTCACTTAGTAATACGCATTCAAGATAAAAAAGTTATCCATGCATTTTCCTCAATAAAATTTGCTATAAATTAGTTTGGCCACAATTAGGATTGTAGCAGAAATCTGTAGTTTCCAGATACAGTCTCACCAAGCTTATACATCTAAAATATTTTAGAAAGTTTTGCTTTTATAAGGTCTATATTTTATCATGAGGAAGGGGGATTATATGCTTATAAAAATTATAAGAATGCTTAAGTCTTTTCTATATAAAACATAGCATAATGAAAATATTCCAGGGGCTTTGAGTGTCATCTACATACCAGATGATGTTTACTCAGAATAGCAGATGAGAGTTCCCAATGATTTCACAAAGTCCAGCTGTTTCCTAGAATTGGTCCTTAAGAGCGGCATATAGAGAAAAAATAGAGAGAAAAGGTATTTTCTTTCTGGTTTAAATAAAAAAATTTTCTTAAATGATTTGAAGAGGTATTTCTTCTGGGGTAATATGTGTTAATAATCAGGTAAATGAAAATAATGCTCATTCCTCTTCCCAGTCATTTTCAGATGTTTGGGAAGGGATAGTAAAGGGGGATACGTATTTAATTTTATAATAATATAAACTGATAATTAATAAAAATAAATTAATAAATATGTAATAAATGTATGTTATTAATTGTATTAACAGATACACTTCAGAAATCCTTCCGTGTCAATGCATGTGAGAAATATTTTACAAATACACTGAGATCCATTGTTGCATAGTATTTAGCTTTATAAATGTATAATAATTAATTTAACCAAATCTTTACTTGGAAACATTTTATTTTGTATGTATGACTTTTTTCATTTGTATAAAAATTAATAAAAGCTAAACTTCTGTAAGTAGCATTGCTCGACCAAATTTTTATGTGTATATGTGCATAAATATATGTACATGATCTATAATGTGTGAGAGGACACTTTTCTGATTGGAATAACAAGCAAGGTGGAAGCAGAAGAAGGAGATTAGATAAGAGGGGCAGAGTGAGATAGAAGAGAAGAGCCAGATCATGCAGGCCTTTGAGGCCACTGTAAAGACTATCATCAATCTTTTTAATTTTGCTATCTTAGTTCAGGCTGCTACAACAGAATACCATGTATTGGATGGCTGAAACAACAAACATTTATTTCTCACAGCTCTGGAGGCTGCCAAGTCCAAGATCAAGATACCAGCAGATCTAGTGTCTGATGAGGACAGTTTGCAGACAGCCATCTTCTCCTTGTAGTCCCACCTGGTGAAGAATAAAAGCTCTGGTCCTTTCATCTCCTCATAAGGGCACTAATTCATTATGGAGGCTCCACTCCCATGACTTAATACAACCCGAATTTCCTCCCAAAGCCTCACCTTCAACTACTATCAATCACCTTGTGTGTTAACACTTTAACATATGACTGCTGGGGAAGCACAAACATTCAGCACATAGTACTTGCTGATCTGAGATATAAAAAAAGACTTCTCACAATATATGCATTGCTCATTTGTATGCCTTGGTATATAAATTACTCATTTTACCTCTGTTTTCTGTTGGGTTGTTCATATCGCTCTTTTTTATTTATAAAATCATTTTTTGAAATATTAGAAATATGAGCCTTTTGTATCTTATATGTTACCACAGTTTCACTATTAATATTTTTTCCATTCTAAAGGATCTTAAAAGGTCTTCCTTATTTATGACTTACATTTAAAATATATCTTTGGGGCCAGGTGCCGTGGTTTACACCTGTAATCCCAACACTTTGGGAGGCTGAGGCAGGCGGATCATGAGGTCAACAGATCAAGACCATCCTGGCCAACATGGTGAAACCCCGTCTCTACTAAACATACAAAAATTAGCTGGACATGGTGGCACATACCTGTAGTCCCAGTTACCCAGGAGGCTGAGGCAGGAGAATCACTTGAACCTGGGAGGCGGAGGTTGCAGTGAGCAGACATTGTGCCAATGCACTCCAGCTTGGGTGACAGAGCGAGACTCCATCTCTCTCTCTCTCTCTCTCTAGATAGATAGATAGATAGATAGATAGATAGATAGATAGATAGATCTTTCCAAAGATATAGATAGATCTTTGGAAATTAATTTAAGAGCATTTTATACCTATTCTTTGCTTTTCGATGTTTATCAGTTATAGTACCTGGCATCTAATTACTAAATGTAGTTTGAATGAAATTAACACACATATTTGCTAGATCCTTAGTCACTGATGAGGATTAGACTTTTTGGTTGTCATTTGTGGTAGGCAGAATAATGCTCTTCCCTCCAAAAATGTCCATGTCCTACAATCCCCCAAACCTGTGAATGTTACTTTACGTGGCAAAATAACTTTGAGTTTGTGATTAAATTAAGGATTTTGAGATGGAGAAGTTATTCTGGATTAGCCAGGTGGGACAAATGCAATCACAGGGGTCTGTATAAGAGAGAGGAAGAAGTGTCAGAGTCAGAGAAGAGACAAGACACCAGAAGCAGAGCTCATAGAGGAAAAAGATTTGATAATACCATGCTGCTGGCTTTGAAGATGGATAATGGGGCCATAAGCCCAAAACTGCCAGTAACCTATAGATGCTAGAAAAGGCAAGGAAATGGATTCTCTCTTGGGACCTCCAGAAGGAACTCAGCGCTGCCAACTCAGTTTGGGCTCCTGACCTCCACAACTCTAAGATAACAAATTTGTGCTGCTTCAAGCTTGTGGTAATTTCTTACAGCAACAATAGGAAACGAATGCATTACTCTATTTACTGACCTGGATTAATTACTTTACTACTTCTTGATGTATCAGTTTCTTCATTTATGGTGTGGAACTTCTATGATATTTTATTAGTCCTTAGATTCCTCTCAGATGAAGCCCTGAGGGGTTGTATGTTTTGTATAATGAAGCAGAATGCAGATTTGTCACTCTCCTCACTTTATCATTCATAGGAAGGAGGCAGTGTGTTCACTATAATGCCCTCGGGGAATTTCTACCATGTGAGTTTGGCTCTGGTACACGTTGCTTGCTCTGCTCTACTTAGTAAATAAAAGCCTTGTAGAGTCATGATTATAGGGGACCAGAAGCTTTGCCATCCCAGAAAAAGTCCAAAAGAGGGTGCACAACATGCGCCAGGGCACAGAAGTGGTGCAGTCGGTGCAGGTGGCTGTTAGTGGAAGCTTTGAACATAGGCTGATTTCCTGGAGGCTCTCCGGGCTTTCTGTTGTGTGTTCACCGGCTGTGTGAAATGGACTACACAACCAGATTAGGTGATTGCAGAGAGAGATAATGGTACAGGGCCCACAGTTGGTTGATCTCAAGAGCTGTTTTTTCACTGGCAGGTGATAGGTCCGGGATGAACCATCCATGAAGCTCCGGTCTCTTTCGTGTTCTAGTCAAGGGTAGCCAGACAGAAGTTTGTCACTGTATAAAATACACGGTTTCTACAGGGACTGAACAAGCTACCTGGCCATATTTGCACCATGAATGAGATGGATGAATGGACTTGAGACACTGTGTGGACAATTTTTTGCTGCTAAGGCACTAACCAAACAAGCCCGACTGTTCTTTAGGCACATAAGAGAGAGGGATGCAAGCCCACAAACTTTCATAAACTATCATCTCATGATTGAAATTTTAAGCCTATAGATATACAGACAAAATCTGTATATCTATAGGCTTAAAATAAGGAATATCATTAATATCATTGTCTTCCTAGGACCAAGAATAACATTTTGGTTTAAGTGACAAAACTATCAAGTCAAATACAAGATACATTCTCTGTACTTTTCCACCGAAAACTTCATGGGATCTAGAATGAGTTTTCAGTTCCATTACTCATAGTTATACATCCATAGTTGAATACGAGATGTCTAGTTTTTATTCTTTCTGATCAATTAGCCAGATTTGTCTGTAGCCAGCTATGTGACCACCCTGTGAAAGGGACCAGACGTATCTGTCTTGTTATTTAAGGAAGGTTTCATATGATCTGACTGAATTGCACAGCCCGAATGTTTCCATGTTCCCATAAGAGTGATGAATGAATAAACGACTGGAAACACTAAGCTAGCCATTAATGTATCTTGGGGGCCACCACAGAATATAGTAAAAATAAAACTACATACGGTGCTTTGTGACTTGACAGCAACTGACTTATGAAAAGTTTCACCCTATAATTGAGACAGTTGAATTCACTAACTTGTGACTCCAGGTTGTATTCAAGTATGGTTTTCTCTTTTTTTCTGATTGTTGGACAAACTATGTGTTTCTCAAAGGAACAGTATTTGTCTTTTTGGTCCCTGGGCTCAGAGGCTGCATTTGTGGCTTGTCAATATTTTGCCAAAAGCTTTGTTAAAATAAAATAGCCCATTATCTAATCTGTGTGGAAACTCTGGGGGTGGTAAGAAGGAGAATTTTCTTACTGGGGATAAATTAATTTTGCTTTGGTTTCAATAGAGTATTCATTTCTTATTTGACTCGTGAACAATTCAATATACAGCCTACTCAGTTTGGGATAATGTTTAATTTTAGGGTATTGTTAATAACAAATAACAATAATTATTTGAATACAGTCTTTTATATTTTTAAAGAACTCATTACATCTAAAGAAACTGTCTTTTTTTTCATTATTTACCAGGAAATATAATAATGGTCAAAAGGACCCTCATCCAATCCTAAACCAAAGTAAATAATGTTTTCTGAGGGTAATCAATTATTTGTGGAGTCCACAGGCTACCATTTAATGTGCCCATGGAAGCAACTCATTCCTCCTCATCATTTCTTCCCATTAACTATCACCTCCTCTTAGCCTTTATGGCTTATGTTTGGTGCATGACTTGGGTTCAGGTGATGGAAGTCAACTTTAACTAATTAAATTCTCTGTTCCTGAGAGCAGAATCTCAACAAAGTGCTCACTGAGACCTGCCCTGACAGATCTCCCAGGAAAGGCAGTGTGACATGGAGCAAAGAACACCACAGTAGGAGTCCAAAGGGCAAAGTGTTTGTCTTAGCTCTTCTACCAGTCATATGATCATTTATAGATCTCCTTCCCCGTAGAGTGATGATAATACACATGCCCTGCCAAGAGCATAGGCCAATGTGTGGCATAAATCAGATCAAGAATCTGCAAGTACTTTGTAGATCATAATTTGCTGGGCAAATATAAGATACTACTGGTATTTGATTCCACGTAGGCCCTGCCCTAACCTATCTGAGTCTCTCTATGCTGCCTACCCAAGTATCTGGTCTCTTACTGTGAATGGAACAGGAGGAGCCCCATCCTTGGTAGCCAGAAGGCAGAGTCATCCTCTGTTGGATGTTTCATTCAAACAGCTGTTTCACTCACACAGCTCATTTCTCCCACCTCCTCCAGCTCCCATCTGCTTTGCACAGAAACCACCACTCTCGGGATGTGATCCAGTTGCCTCACCACACACAGAGCCTTCCTCCCAGAACACACATACCCAGAACACAGGAGAGTCACTTTGCTGCCCCTAAGCTCACGACCAACACATCTCATTATCCACATGGTACATCCACGGTTTGCTCTTCACCGCTGCTTCTATCTCCCAGTTGCCACTTAGGAGTGTTCCTACTTCTTGAAGGTGTCAGTGTAATTTCCTTCTCATTATTGGTGTTCTCAGGATGTAATTTATTCACTAGAACTCAATGTAAATTTAGCACCTCTAACACTATTATTTACAAATTAGAAATTGGTGTTAATAATGTTGGAAAATGATTGAGTCAATTTTTTCACACTGCTCCATCCTCAGCAAGCCCTAAAAATTGTAGGCAGACCTATGTGAGTCCTGAATGCAGAAATGAGTTGTGTGACAAAGCCGGCAGGCAAGTGGTATCTTTTTGGTTGGGGCAGGATGACAGAGGTTGGTGATGGTACCAGTGGCTTTTTTATTTGGGTTGGGAGAGCACCTGTGATTGGTGGGGTGGGGACAGCTTCCTCACTGTGGCAGAGAAGACTTGGGTAAAGCAGGTCCTTTTCCAGGGTGGTCCTCTAGTGAGGCTAGGAGCTGGGTGTTGCTTCTGGAAGCTTATTGCAGACTGAACCTTCTGGTCTTGTGATTCTGTAAACAACTCAGTGTGCTCTAATACATTCCTTACAGCTTACACCAGTTAGAATGGATTCTGTGGTCTATTTTTGAGAACCCTAACAAATACTAGGGTAATGGTCTCCTTATATTGATTCTCTCAATAGATGATTCTTCTCTTCACATAGATAAGGAAAGGAAGTGACTTGGACCCAGGAAAGCCAGGCAGTTGATATAGCCAGACAGACTTCCCCCCCTCAGTCTCTGCATGATGCTTTGAAATGGCCATGTGTGTGTTAGGGGCTTAAGGTGAGCAGGCACAGCGTTTTGAACTGGAAACAATAGAGTCAGCATAAGACGTCTCCACCTTCTTCACAGGGATGCCCTTCACAGAGCTTTGCTGTGGCACTTCTACATGCACAAAGCAGATGTCCTTCCTCTCCTGAGACCTTAACAGCTACCCTTATCTAAGAAGCAATGCCCTCTTCTGCTGAGCCTAAGGAGGCAAGCCTGTGTTGTGTGGGAAAGACTGTGTGCTTGGGGCAGTGGAGAGTGGAGGAGGAGGTTCTCCCCTCTATGCTCCTGAGGGATCATCATTAGCCTCACAGAGCAGGAGCTAGGGCTCAGCTCTATCCTTCAGTTTCTCTGCAGCAAGCTGCCAAGCCACTGAATGGTTCCAGAAGTAGCTTGCTTCTTTCCTTCCCACATGTAGATCCATGAATATCTGTAAGCTCCTTGATGGTCAGGTCTTCCACATATTTGTAGCCTTAACAGTCTTGAACAGTGTCCCAACATGGGAAGGTGTTTAATAAATGTTCAGTTCCTGGCTAACCTATGTAAACATGAGCTTGTGTGTGTGTCTGGGTCAGAGTTTCTTCTAAATCTCAGTGTTTTTCTTTAATTAATTATGCTTTAAGCTTACACACATCATGGTTTGCCAGTGACCTAAGCAGGTTGCACAATTATCATGCATTAGGATTTCCTGACACCTACATATATAAAAAAGAAATTAAATAATATGAAAGATTGAAAAAATCTTTTAATACTATTATGCAGTTGAAACAGCAAACATGTATATAGGGTTACTTTGAGAGAGGCACTGTTCTATGGGCTTTATATGCATTAACTCATTTAATCTTCACACTGCTCCCATTTTACTAATGAGAAAATTGAGACATAGAAAGATTCAGTAATTTACCTAAGGTCACACAGTAGTAAATAGTAGAGTTGGTATTTAAATTCAGGCAGTCAGACTCTAGAGTCTGTGTTCCTAACCCCTATGCAGACTCCATTTTACATTTCACTGAAGACACAGTGAGGATACATTGATTTTATAGCAAGTGACATAGCTAGGGCTCAACATAGGTGCACTTCAAATTCTGTGGTACTTATCTGTAATAACTGGCATTTATATAGCACCTCGCATTTTCTAATACCTTTCATGTTAGTATTACTTTATTGGTATCCTTTGTTTGCATGTTGCTATAGGTGTGTGATACTTTCGGAGATTCATTATCCCATCCAGTCTTCCCATTAGTCCTGTCCTATAAAATAGAGATGAGTTGTTATTTAAGGATATAAGTAACATTTAAAAATCAAATAATACCAGCAAATGCTTAAAAATCGAATAATATAGAGATAATATTGAGAAGCAAATCTATTACTCCCTCCCTCAACTCAGTCCTGCTTCCCAAAAGCAACTTACTTTAAATTTGTTTTTAGTTATTCAGCTGGTTACATTTAAACTCTAAAGTAGAGATTTTTAAATCTATTTCTTAACTTAAAATGTTCACACATGATCCATTGGCTGCCTGCTACAAAGAATAGGGAAAATTCAGCTCACTGCCAGCATCTTCTTTTCCTTCCAATGTTTATTACTTATATTAGAACTTTAATTTTTTTGAGGATGGATTGTATTTGTAACTTTGAATTCTATATATTTCTAGTTTTTTTGGTTCAACTGTATCTGGAACTCCATTCTAAAAAAGGGAGCATTTTAGTACATTGCACTTTCAGTTTTTCTTACCACTTTCTCTTTCCCACTTTCTGCTGACTGTATCTTGAATACCATCAAAGTTGCTGCTATTTATATTATGTAATATGTTGTGTAATTAGAATTAAGACCTCTGTGCTTTGTCCATAAGTTGACTATAAAATTTAGAAGTCAAGAAATGGCCTATACATTATGACAGTATTGGTAGTTTTTAGTACACAGCCTAAGAATTACACTTTCTTTTCAGCCTGTTCAAATCATGACTATCGATTGAGCTACTTGAAAGAGACTGTTCTTGGGATCAAGATCAACTAGATTCTCAATCACTAAATAATCGTGTCATATTTAAGGATTGATTTTTGGAATAAGTTTGCCCTGGGTTCCTTCAACTTTTCACATCAAGCGTATTCAGTCTTTCAACCATGATGGATAAAGCTTCCCCTACCTGGCCAGGCCCAGTGGCTCATGACTGTAATCCCAGCACTCTGGGAAGCCAAGGTGGGCAGATCACAAGGTCAGGAGATCGAGACCATTCTGGTTAACATGGTGAAACTCCGTCTCTACTAAAAATACAAACAAACAAACAAAAAAAAGCCAGGCGTGGTGGTCAGTGCCTGTAGTTCCAGCTACTGGGGAGGCTGAGGCAGGAGAATGGTGTGAACCCAGGAGGCAGAACTTGCAGTGAGCCGAGATTGTGCCACTGCACTCCAGCCTGGGTGACAGAGCAAGACTGCCTCTTAAAAACCAAACCAAACAAAACAACAAAAAAAGCTTTTTCTATCTTTTCCACCTCCTGGGATCATTATTCCCTTGTTACAATCTGGACCAGGGCTCTGAAGATCAGTAACAGACCTTCCATTCTTGGTCTCCTCTTTTTCATTCTACTAGGTTGAAACCTGTTTCCTGGATTCTATGTCCTTTCCTTAATCATCATTCTCATGTGTGTTTGAGTACAGTCTTAAACATTGTAGGTTAATAGTCTTAGATCTTAATGTCAAATACAGTGAGTTCTAAATTTCTCTTCAAAGAATCAGTATGTCAGTATGTTCAGTTCTTTGTTCTCCATTTTAAAGTTTAACTTCTTTGTTCTCCTCATCCCTAGTTTCGGTAAACAACCTTTTCCACCAGTTCTAATCAGTAGTTCACATTTGTTCCCCTGGTCACCTCCTCCGTCCTGAGTCACTGCTGGTCACCTGCTCTGACGTGAATCATCCTGAATCACCTGTTTTGTAACTGCCCTTGCTGCCAAAATACTCACTTGCCACTCCAACTCCTACCTCCCCTCTCTTTAAAATAGCTAATCAGAATTAGTTTAGACTGTGCAGTCCAACCCTAGCCAATAGAGGAATGACACAGCAGTAGGGGCTACCTGCATCAGGAATAAAAACTTCTTCCCCTCCCTTGTTCAGGTGTGCTCTCACCATTGCTCCATCCACGAGTCATACCCTTCTGTAGAAGTAAAATTGCCTTGCTGAGAAAATTAAATTTATGTTCAAGTGCTATTTCTTTTGTAGCATTGAAAATGTATTTATAACATTAATGTTTCATGTTTCTAAGTATATTAACTTTCCTTTCATATGTTTTATATTATGGCTGTGCACAGAATTCTAGGTTGGAAACTATTTTCCTTCAAAATCTTGAAGGAATTGCTACACTGTCTTCTAATATCCAGTCCTTGCTGTTGAGATGTTGAAGACTAGTCTAATCTTTTTTTATTGATAGGAGACATGCTTTATCTTCAAAAACATGTAGAATGCTTGGTGCTCTGAAATCCTACCACATAATGGTAACTGTTAAAACACACACACACAAACACACACACACATTTTTTCTGACGATCTTTTTAGTTGGATGTTAAACCTCCTAGATTGGTCTTTTATATGTCTCTTAGTTTTACCTCATCTTTTCTATTTCTTTTACTCTATTTTCTTTGAGATTACTTTACTTTTATCTTCCAGTCCTCTAATTCCTATTGAATCTTTCTTTCTCTTTTCTTTTCTTTTTTTGAGACAGGGTCTTGCTCTGTTGCCCAGGCACTATCTCGGCTCACTGCAGCCTGTGCCTTCTGGGTTCAAGGGATTCTCCTGCCTCAGCCTCGCAAGTAGCTGGGACTACAGGTGCACACCTCTGCACTTGGCTAATTTTTGTATTTTGGGTAGAGACAGGGTTTCACCAGGTTGTCCAGGCTGGTCTTGAACTCCTGAGTTCAAGTAATCTGCCTGCCTCAGCCTCCCAAAGTGCTGGGATTACAGGTGTGAGCCACTGCGCCTGGCCCTATTGAACTTTTCTATGTTAGCTGTCATGTTTTGAATATCTAAAGTCTCTTTATTATAGCTGAACTATTCCTTTTTCATTGCATTCTATTCTTATTACATGAATGTAATGATTTCTCATGTCATGACTAGGATACCAATTAAAATTGACAGATAATTAGAGAGCAAACTCTGGGGCCAAGCTGACCCAGATACAATCATGGGCTCCACCACTTAGCTACATGCAATTGGGTAACTGTGGAAACAAAAGTGGCTCTATTTTCATGCTAATCTGCCATGTTGATTTCTGATTAGCTCCAGTCTCATGAATGCTTCTTGATTCCTGCTTTACTTACTGTCTTTAGTGTAAGAACTTGTCAGCCTTGATGTTGTGGCAGAAATTATAGGCTATGATGCATATAGTATTCTTGCCTCTTCTGGAGGGTGCTTTTGTGTTGCTGGAGCACATACACCCTTTCTCTATGGTCTATAAGCCTTGGGTCTGGGGAGTAACTGTGGAGATCTACCTGTCTTGTTGCTGCTCAAGACCCATTTCTGTCGGCGAGTTCCCTCGATGAAACACTCTTTATCAACAGACTGAATTTGTCTGCATGGTTCTTTGGTTTCTCAGCTCCTTCAGCATTTGGGTACTGCTTCCCGTATACAGCCCTTTCACACAGCAGTAACTCACTGCACTGTGCGCTTGTTTTCTTATTTGTTAAATGGAGATGGTAAAAATTCATATTTGGTAAGATAGTTCTCAGGAATAAATGAGTTAATATATATAAAGTTCTTAGAATAATGCCTGACTTCAAATAAGTGCAATATAAATGCTATTAAGTTATCTTCTGTTTTCTGCAGAGTTGGTTTTCTGTTTTATTATTTTGGTCTTTTACTTTGTGCTTGGTTTTCATGTATATTAATATTATAGGTAGTATTCCTATTACATATAATAAATATAAAATATAGTATTATTTTTATATATAATGGTAATAAATATATATAATGAAATTTATATTATTATAATATACCTAGAAGTAATATAACTGGTACTAATCAAATATAATGTATATTATATATTATATGAAATATAGTATTATTATATGTAATATATATATTTGTTATCCAATCACTTTTAAGAATAAAGAATGGGGCTCATTATTCTAGATAATTTGTGTAGATTTCCTCCACTGTTGTGTGAATAGGTCTTTTCTCAAAAACTCCCCTTCACTGCTTTGAAATTTGACTGGCAGTTTTATGCATGTAGGCAAGGGCTTGTTAGATGACCTGCTTTGTTTCAACATGAGTGATATGGATATCAGCTGACAGGTTGCAGTTTCTCTAATTGCTAAAACAAAGAGGTTTTAAACCTCTATACCCCCAGTAAAAGCTTAAGCAGTTCAGCTGCTTTATTTATCAAGGAGATTCCACTTGCTGGTGTAGGGAAAGAGGGATGAGAGGCATTGGGCAGCAATGTGGTTCAACGACCTCCGGATAATCTTCCCGTTTGCTCGCCTTCTCATGTCTACCTTCTGCCTCATTTGCCAACTTCAGTTGGTGCCTCCAGTGAGAATACTGACTTGAACCTCCATCTCCACTGCAGTCTGCTCTTAGTGGATTTGCATCTGCACTTTGCTCTGCTCCATTTCATATTTCAATAGGTTTTTATTCTCTTTCTGTATTTCCAAAATGTGTTGGAATCTCTGTTCAAATGTTAACTCTCTCCAATTATCTTCTTCGTTAATGAAAGCCATTTTTTGTTACTTTTAAATATCTTAAAATCACTAGGATTTCCATGGAGCCCTGAGATTGATGGGAAGTTTGTTGCTCATTCTACTCTCTTGATCTGGAACTGACATCCCAAATATTATTGTTGATATCACTGTAGATTACCAGTTAATGACTCATCCCCCACCCTGTCCCACCCCGCTTCTTGATTCTGGAGCAATTGGCAACAAAGCTAAAAGTCCTATGTCTCAAAAAAAAAAAAAAAAAAAAAAAAAAACACACAAAAAAAAGACCACACATAAACTGTGACAATTGATGCATTATCTCTTCCAAAAACAGAAACCATGACTAATAGATGTTTGACTCTAATTGCTTCAATCAGTTAAGTCATTCCTTCTTCCTAGGAGAAGGAGAAGTAAGAAGTAAAGAGAATAGCTGGTGCTTGATCCTTGTCTTAACCCGTTTGGGGTGCTGTAAAGGAATGCCTGAGGCTGGACAGTTTATAAAGAAAAGAGGCTTCATTGGCTCATAGTTCTCCAGGTTGTATAAGAAGCAGGGCACCAGCATCTGCTTGGCTTCTGGTGAGGGCTTTTGTGCTGCATCAAAACATGGCATAGAAAGTCAAAGGGGAAGCAGGCATGTGTGAAGTGGGACCAAACAGGAGGTGGGACCTCTCTTTATAACAACCCATGCTCGAGGGAAATAACCCATTCCCAGGAGAACTAATTCTGTCTAGCCAGAAGAATAACGCACACTCATTACCTGGAGAATAGCACCAAGCCTTTCATGCAGAATCCGCCCCCAGGACCTAAACACCTAGCAGTGGGCCCAACCACACCACCACAAATTGGGGATCAAATTTCAACATGAACTTTGGGTGAGGACAGACAAATAACCAAACCACAGCAGTCCCAAAGACTTGCCTGTGAGGTGAGAAGTAATGGTAAGTTTCTGTTTTTGAGCTGGGTAGGAATTCAGAGTGTAGAATGGTAGAGATATCCTTTTCCATTTATTTTACAGCTGAAGTACCTGAAACTTTGCAGGTTAAATGACTGGCTCAACGGTAGAGAATTGTTAAATGATAAAGTTGGACTCTTAGATTTCTAACTTGGAGCACTTTAATTCTTCTATGCTGCAACCCTGCTCTATGTTATGGTACTATGACCTCAAACATCGAAATAATAAATCTTTAAAGATGTATTTAATGAAGTTAAAAATATTTATTAATATTTAGAACTATCTTTTCTCACATGATCACAACACTGTAATTCCTAAGGCAAGAAAGGGAACTAATATCATTTAGAAATTCCAAAAAATATACTGGAAGTAAAAACATGTTCAAGTTCTCACTAATCTACAACATCTTACTAACCAGAATTTCTGTGCCCTTTCCCTCACTTTTCAGGCTTTCTGGTGTATAGTTTTCTAACACAGAAAATATTTTTATTTTCTGAATTTCTCATTTCAGTCTTTGAGTTTCTTAGGAAATAGTTGACTCCATTCCTGTAAGTGCCCAGTAGTAAATCACAAATGTCTGTATTTCTTAGTGCCAGAAAAAGCACAAAACGAAAAGGCTCCCTCAGGAGACATACGTGTTTGTGAGCTTCTATGACCTGCAGATGGATGGAATTTGGTGAAAGTCCATTTTACATATGGATGGCTCCTAACATAGCTCGTCTCACAAAATAGCTGGTGATGACATTCGGCCATTTTCATGAAGCATCTCATTTTTTCCTCTGCTCAGCTTGAGATTGGTTCCTGAATTACAATCTCTGGCAGCACAGCTGAAACAGGAAACATTAAGTTGCTGGCACAGAGAAACCCCTTTCCTTTACCCTGAGATTCCATTAAAGCATCTCAGCTAAAACTTTTATAATAAAACTTTTAGCTGAAATAAAAAACTTTTATTTCCTATTCCTATAATAGGAAATACCTATTATAAGGTATTTCCATGTTATTTGAGAAAAAGGAAACAACTAGCTGAAACAAAGCTTTCTGATGTTTTGTCCTTCATAATAATAATAATAAAAAAGATAAAGTAAAGAGAACATACTATCCAGGTAATTTAGCTAATTTAAAACCATATTGGTGACCTGACCATCTGAATAGTTTAGAAACAGTATTTCTTCCATCATTTCAATATTTGTAGAGCACCTCCGATGTGTTACGTAGCAGATGAGCAGGGCTGATACCCTACTTTTAAGGAGCTCATAAGTTTGGAGAGGGAGACAGAAGAATGAACTATTAAGTACAATATTATATATTCCACGTCATGCTAGGATGTGTTTTAGGCAAGTAGAGGAGTACAGGATAATGAAGAAAAGCAGCTTATCTATCCAGTGCAAAGGGTAGGGGTGGCATGAGAGATGATCAAGATCTTTGAGCTTAACCCTAATTTAGAAAAAAGAGACAGACTTTCCAAAAAGACAAGAGAAGAGAAGAAAGGGCATCCTAGGTAGAAGGAGTGGAATATTTAGATAAGGAGGTGTGAAAGAGGAAAGTGTGCTCAGAGCACAAAGCCTTTAGAGCTAGAGCAGAGCATGAGGTGAAGGGAAGATAGATGACACCAGAGAATGGAAAAATGGTGTTGTTGCCATGGCAATAGTTTGAACTTTGTGCTTCAGACCCGTCTTTCCCAATATCTGTGAGTTTCTTACATGCTTTTGCAGACTGGAATTTCTGGTGGTGCAGTAGAATTAACTTGCATCTGTAGTTACTGCAGAATTTTTTCAGTCATGGTTTGAGCACAACTGCATCCTGCCCTGATCATGTGAAGAAGGAAAAATGCCCTCATGTTCCATGGACACATGCTTTCCTTAGCCCAGCCTGGCACTTCTCTGAGTGACTCTGTTTACCTGCAGCAACCTGTGCTGCCGCTGCTCCATCCATCTCGGGATCACCTCCTTTCAGTGTTCATGTGAGAGGCGGTTCTGTCAGAGGATTAGGAGGATTAGCCTCCGCTGGAGCTAACGAAACCACATATTTCCTCAAATTTGTACAATTTGAGTACACATTGCCTCAAATTTGGCAATACGCCTGTGAAAATGACCAATGCAGAAAATGATCCACTGGGGACCATCCCAAGGAATTCTTTGAAATTAAGTGGACGGTGACAAGAAAACATTTGTGCTTTAGAAACTTAATGCTGAAGGATGAATTATCTACCTACATCATGATCAGAACTTTAAGTAGTATCTATGGGATGAAGATGTGCACATATATATGTATATAAATACTTAATTTTAGAAAGCAGTATGGCATTGAGGTTAAGATTCATCCTAGGCTCTGGGGTGAATCAGCCTGGATCTGAATCATTGATCTCATACTAGCCTATTGTTATGACATTATATAGAGAATTATAAAACATCTCTGTACTTCAGTTTCTTTATCTGTAAAGTGGGGGTTATAATAACACTTATTTATTGGAGTTGTTGTGAGGATTAAATGTAATAGTACATATAAAGCAATTAGAATAATATCTGGCACAGAATTTATGCTCAGTAAAATTTAGCTGTTATAATAAGATAAATTGACAGGATAAAGGAAGAAGGAAAAGAGGAGACATAGGATAACCTGAACAATGGGAATGATAATTGATTGCATGGAAGGGATCTAGAAGGAGGTAAAAGCAAGAATCTAGAAGGAGGTAAAAAATTGGGGGAAGATCATGAAAGAAGAAAGAGTTTCAGTATTTGAGGTGTTAAATGTGAACAGATTGTGATATACATAAAGTGATATGCCAAGTAGTCAGTCAGGTATACGTAAGTTTGAGGCTTGTATGAAAGATGGGTCTGAGGATACACATTTTGGGAACTGCCAGTTTACAGGTGAAAGTTGGGGCTGTTAGGGTATAGGAGATGGCCAATGAGAGAGTGAGGAGAAAACCCAATTTATCCTTAAGATAATTGCCTAAAATATTCAGATAATTTCCTCTTATTTACACTTTAAGTTAATGCAGTTTTGTTTTTCTGATAATGCAAGTAATTATGCACGCTTTCCGCATATAATTCTGACTGACCTTCTTAATGGTCGTTTTTAAAAAGCTGTGATTCTTCCCCACCAGTTAGCCTTTGCTTGAAGGGAAAATCTTCTTGAGTTACCCCGCATTGGGACTTTCACCGCAAGACAAAATGCAAAATACCTCCTGCTCTGTTGTCTTCAGTGAAGGCCAAACAAAAGTAATCAGCTGGAGTTCTCTCCTCCTTAGATGAAAGCCCAGCTGTGTCCTGTCCAGACAGGGAGCTTGGAGCCAAGCGGCGGGGGGATAGGCCACTTACTCTGTGATGGAGGATGAATAGTGGGGCCCTTTGTGCTGCTGGCACGTTGGCAGGGCAGGCTGGTATTAGAGGAGAAAGCCTATGATTACTTCAAACACAGACATTTTCCCTTCAGTGGTGTTACTGTGCAGCCTGGAAGTTAAACTGCAAAGTGACCACCAGGGCACTTCCACGGCTCCAATGCAGCAGCCCCTGGTGAGAAAGAGGGTACCACCTGCCTAAGGGTGCTGAGGCCTAGGACCTGTGGCCGTTTCGGAGGGAAGTGGATTCAGAAAGGCTTTCCACAGTGAACCTGTGCAAACCTTATAAGTGCTGGCCCCTCTCCCTCTGCCCTTTCCAGCCTCCGGATCTGGACAAGTCCACGGTAGATAAACCAGGAAGCCGACTCAGCTTGGGCACAGACACTAGCAAAGCTGAGCCACCAACCCCATGCCAATAAGCAAAGTTAAGCTTCAGTGAAATCACACAGGTTTTAGCAATCAAAACATCTAGAAAAAAGTGATTTTAATTTCAGCATTCCTACAAGTTGTGCTTCACTCTTTAGGTCTTATTCTGATCACTAACGAGGAGGACTTATCATATTTTTAGTGCTGAGAACTAGTAAATCACCAAAACAGATGCTCAGTGTCAGTATTATGGGTGGTAGGTGGTGAGCAGAGAATATCTATTCTAACCTATTTCTAAGACTATGCCAATTTCCCTTGCATGTGGGGAGGAAGAAACAACCTAATGTTCTCTTTCCAGACTCTTGGTCAGTTGTTTTCATGCATCTGGTCGCCCTCCTTAGCTGAGATACAAATAGAGATACAAATAGAGGATCTGCTTCTTTTGGCATTTTGTTCCCTGCTGCCTCCTTACAGTCAGCTTTAGATTTACCACTCACCCTCAGTAACTCTGCTGGCTGCGATTCTACTCTGCCACTGCTTATAGACCTAACATTCCTTGGACAACTCCTCAGTATTGTATTTTTTTTTTTAAGAGACAGGGTCTTGCTCTGTCACCCAGGCTGGAGTGCAATGGTGTGACCATGGCTCACTGCAGCTTGGAACTCCGAGTCAAGTGATCCTCCCACCTCAACTACCCAAGTAGCTGTGTCTACAGGTGCACACCGCCATGCCCAGCTAATTTTTAAATTTTCTGTAGAGATGGGGTCTCACCATGTTGCCCAGGCTGGTCTCAAACTCCTGGCCTCAAGTGTCTCTCCTGCCTCAGCCTCCCAAATTGCTGGGATTATAGCATGAGCTGTGCCCAGCCTGTCCTGTATTCTTTGAGTGTGCTTTGCCCAAGTGTCATTAAATGCTGCACAGGGTTACTGTTTATCATAAATCACACCAGGAAAGGCCCACACATGGTGAACTCTCTTCTTGAACCTCCAGAGAATCTAAGTATGTAAAGTTAAAAACAAACAAACAACAACAACAAAACCATGGCCAGTCTAAAAGTGACTGCAAAACCTTCAAAGATTTTGCATCTTGGACACGAAAGCTAATTGTATGGGACACCTCAAATTTTTTCACCCACTCTTTCTTCTTTCTTTCTTTTTGCTTTTCTTGGGGTTTCAGATTGCAGGACAGCAATGATGTCACCATACCCAGCTTATGGCAGTTAGTCAGAGGAAGCTACTTAAATCCTGACACTTACCCTACATTTACCATCCTCAGTCTTTCCTCAATCTTAGAGTCATGCCTTCCTCTCCCCAAATATCCCCTTCTCTCTCCTATTTTTCCATCACCCTCCCCCCTCAACACATTTCCATTAGGAAGGCCAAGGGGAAAATAACCCACTAACCTCTAAGAAAAAAAGACATCGGGTTTTCTTACTTGCTGATGTTGAAGGAAAAAGAAATATCAACAGAACACCTTCTCCATCCCTTTAAATCCTACCTACTACAAGGATTGGACTGATTTCCAATTCTGAAAAGGCTTCAGAAAATACTCAGCAACTCTGCAGACATGAGTAGGAGAATTTTGATAGATTAGGAGCAAATGTTACAGTCAAGACATTCTGAGAATGTTCTGCCTTTTTTATCCAGAAATATTTTAATCGTGCTCCCTTTAAAGACACAATTTGTTGTGTAACATACCTGACCTTTGACCCCTAGGATGTGGGGTGTCAGGTGGTGATGGTGGGACGGAGGCTTTTGCAGTCACTTTCTAGAATGAGCCTCTTCTTTAACAAGAAAAAGGGTGGTTCTCCCACCTAATATGGGAAAACAAATATTTTGAAAGCAAAAACCTTGGAGAGAAAAGCTTTAATGTCTATAATTCATTCATGTCATTTATCACCATCTAAGTGGGAGCTGACTTGAACACACTGTGTGCGTGTGTGTGTGTGCAAGAGAAGGATTGGGTAGGATGTCCCCCGACTCTGTTTTTTCAGAGGGGTTAAGATGAATTATAGTAAGAGTTGTTTCACTCCCAGAAAAGATTAATTTGGAAAACATTTCTTTTGACACACTGCTTATAATTAAAGTAATTCTTCATTTTCTCTGTTTCCTTTAAGTAAAACTTGTCGCTTTATTTAACCTTCCATCAATTAACTCTCTCAAAGAAAAATAACCTTGAGTCCCATAAACACACATATTTAATTCTTTATTGACAGAGAACAGAGGAGCAATGAATGCCACTTGCTGCAGAGACTCCAGCATTACTACAGCTCCCAAGTCAGATACCCTGTGTGCACCAACCTCCAGCTCCCAAGTCAGATACCCTGTGTGCACCAACCTCCAGCTCCCAAGTCAGATACCCTGTGTGCACCAACCTCCAACTCAAGTCAGATACCCTGTGTGCACCAACCTCCGGTTTCTTGCTTTCTCTGGCAGGGGTTTTGATTTTGAAATCCTGACTCCTACAAGTTTCACCAATGCATACAGTTAGATACAGTAATTCTACTAAAATTATGCCATTGGAAATGTTTGCATAGGAACATTCTTCATTCATCAAGTGTGTTTCGATCTCTTTTGTGCTAGGCACTGAGGACACAGTAGTGAGCAAAATAAACATTATCACTTCCTTTGGCTTGTAGTCCAGTGGGGAAGAAATCAATTAACTAAATAATTAAAATAATATACAATTAACAATAATAGAAAGCATTATAAAGAAAAGTACGTCTTGCTTTGAGAATCCCACATTAGGGGACCTGACTTATGCAGAGTGAGAGGGTGTTAGGGGAAGTTGTCAGGAAAGTTATCAGAAAGGTCTTTCCTGAGGATATGTCTGAACTAAGACCTGAAGGATGACTGCTGTGTTAATACCATGGAATTCCATATAGCAATTAAGGACACATGAAGAAAAACATGTATCGAAATGGATGGCCTTCTAAATCTAGTGTTTGGGAAAAATCAAGTTGCAAGATGACACTATGATATATTGAATCATTTTTTAACATGTTTTGTATGCCCTGTGCTTTTTGCCATGTGGCTTTGTAGTAACTTCCTCTAGAATTGTGAATTACATCTCATTGCCTCACTGAAACTGGATTTACCGGTGTCATTGGCTTTGGTTTGTGAAAAGTGGGCAGAAGTGACCATGTGTCAGTTTCAGGGGAGACCTCAGAGACACGGTGTCTTTCTTCCCATCCTCTTATATTCAGGTGATCTTCTGTGAGATGAGAAAGGCCCAGGTAGCCTCTGCCTCTTCAGCCCAAACCTAGAACAAACACATATGAAACAGACATGAACACAACCACACCCAGAGGACCCACAGCCTACTCTGCAGAGCTACCTGTCTGAGCCCATCTGATTAAGCAAACTTTTGCTGACTTGCAACCTCATGAGTTTGAGAACAAATGCTTATTGTAAATCACCTAGTTTTGGGGTGGTTTGCTAGATAGCATTGTTGTAGCAATAACCAACAACACAGAGTCATACAATATAAAACCATTTATGTAAATTTTGAAAATCTGTAAAACAAAGCTATGTATTATACATGAATACACGCATAATTTAATGTCATAAGAAAAGGAATGGAAAAGAGATTCACCAGAATTACAACAGTCATTAGGGTACAGCGCTGCCTTTGACAGTATCTAAAGTGTTTCATTTCTTAAAAACCAAACCAAATCCAAAGCGTGATTGGCAAGCTTTTAGCCATCAATAGGGCTAGATGGTAGATAAACAGACTCTGGTTCAAAATTTTTTTTTTTTTTTTTGAGATGGAGTCTTGCTCTGTTGCCCAGGCTGGAGTGCAGTGGCATGATCTCGGCTCATTGTAACCTCTGACCCCTGGGTTTGTGCTATTTTCCTGCCTCAGCCTCCCAAGTAGCTGGGACTACAGGTGCCTGCCACCATGCTCGGCTAATTTTTTTTTCTTTTTTATGTATTTTTAGTAGAGACGGGGTTTCACCGTGTTAGCCAGGATGGTCTCGATCTCCTGACCTTGTGATCTGCCCGCCTCAACCTCCCAAAGTGCTGGGATTACAGGCGTGAGCCACCACGCCTGGCCTCAAATTTAACTTTACCCTGTGGTCCATACTGCTTTGCCATTCAATTTTCACCCACCACACCCTTGCCAATTTAATTTCAAATGCTTTAAATTGAGGCTGAACACTATACAAATTTGGCGTATTGTAAATATACTTTATGGGGACCAGCTGGAGTGCCAAAATTTTTATCAGATTATAAATGTTAATGGGACTATCTATATATAAGTGATTGATGGCATAATTTGACCCTGCTAATTGATTGTTTTTCACAGAATTACCTCTGCTTCTTGAAGTTCTGGTACTGTCATCCATCACTTCCAGAAGATAAGAAAAAGATGTTAAATACTTCCATTGAACAGAGTGTTGCCTGTGACTTCTATTGTTAATTGTAAAAACTTAATTTCTGGTCTCCCTATTAGACTGTTAGTTTCACCAACTATTAATATTAACTACAATATTTATTACAATGCCAAAGTGCACAGATATAAAAAGAAATTAATCTCTGTTTTCTCACAATTCTGCCACAACTATAAAATCAAAACAGATTTATAAATAAATTTAAACAAAATTACAAAATGACTTTAAAACTGAAACTAGCAGATGATGTGACAGATGATGTTTGAGGAAATGATGTTACCTCTCACAAGACAGAGAGCTTACATGCCCCACATCTGTAGGTTTTTGAACATTCAATTTGAAGTGATACCTAACGCTGTGATTTGGTGTTTACTTAGGGCAAAGCCATTATTTCTAAATTATCTTTTCTTCTTTTTCTAACTAGCACATGACAGTAATATGGCATTTTTTTTGGTTCCAATGAAATAGTTGTAAGCACTAAAATCCTAAGGTATTGTTCAGCCATGAACATTCAGAATACCCAGATAAGCTTCTTTTAATTTTATTTTAGTTTGTCATTGAATTCAAAACACAGGATTTTAAAATTATTTTAGTGATCAGACCCCTTGTAGGAGTAACATTAACCTAGATTTTTACAACTTAAAAATTCTCAACACCCATCTCTAGACAACCAGAATTGGTATGTTTGTGGTGAGTATAGTCTGATTTTAAGATGTCTCATAATTCCCACTGCCTCAATCTTATATTGGACAAAAAAGTATCATTCTGTGGCCTAGTTTTAAGGCTTACATCAGAATGAAATTCTTAGGAATTTAATGTTTCACCTTTCCGGAGAGTAATAAAGGATCTGAAGAGTAAGAGCTCAGGGTAAGTCTCTGCAGATTTAAGGGGACTTAGATGAGAACAATGGTTCACACCTGTAATCTCAACACTTTGGGGCACTGAGACAGGGGGATTGCTGGAGTCCGGGAGCTCCAGACCAGCCTGGGTAACATAGTGAAATCCTGTCTCTATTTTCTTTTAATTAAAAAAAAAAAAAAAAGAAAGAAAGAAATTGAAGTCAATTAGAAGACTGGTCAAAATTCCGGGATATGTAGCTTAAGGTCAGTGTCTAAGTTCCAATAGACAGATGAAAACCCCTGGAGGTGGGAAATAACGAAAACAATAAGATACACAAAGATATAAAGTGTTATTACTATTACATATTACTATATATATATAGGACACTTGGAAATATTAGGGGTTTAGACCCAGAGCCACCCAACAAAGAGCCTGGGATTCCACCAGTCAACACCCCCAGCACTGAGTCTGTAGAGTCTCTGGGTTTTTACCAGGCCTCAACACAGAAACATCCATTGGATATAGGACCTGAGAAACTGCTTGTTGGTTACAGTTGGTTTGCAGAGCAGAGGTGGTTCTTTATGAGAAGTATTGTGCCCTGTTCTTTACCTCTCTTCCTTTCAATGCTCACTTGTTCTAGAAAAAAACTGCTGTGGAAGTCCCTTCAAGGCAATGTCTTTTCTGAAGGACAATGGACAGCAGAAGGTGCTTAAAAGTTTTTTTTCTGGGCCGGACGTGGTGGCTCAAGCCTGTAATCCCAGCACTTTGGGAGGCCGAGACGGGTGGATCACGAGGTCAGGAGATCGAGACCATCCTGGCTAACACTGTGAAACCCCGTCTCTACTAAAAAAAACAAAAAACTAGCCGGGCGAGGTGGCGGGCGCCTGTAGTCCCAGCTACTCGGGAGGCTGAGGCAGGAGAATGGCGTAAACCCGGGAGGCGGAGCTTGCAGTGAGCTGAGATCCGGCCACTGCACTCCAGCCCGGGCGACAGAGCGAGACTCCGTCTCAAAAAAAAAAAAAAAAAAAAAGTTGTTTTCTGCATGAGAATAATGATGGGAAATATTGTGGGTCTCTCTTAAAAAATGGAACGAAGTTAGCATTTAAGCCACGACTAAGTAAAAGCCATAGACAGAATCAACTAATTCTTGACCACATTCTGCATGTGCTTATAACTGACTGTAAAAAAAAAAAATTGTTATAATGATAAAATTAAAAATTGTTCAGGTTAAGAACTCCAGGAACTAGGTTAGTTATTGCTTTCAGTGCTTTGTCATGCAGAGTAATAAGAACTGACAAAAATACTGGCCCCAAACCATATTGGTTTGGTTTTGTTTTGTTTGAGAGGAGTCTCACTCTATTTCCTATGCTGGGGTTTAGTGGAGCGGTCTTGGCTCTTGGCTCACTGCAACCTCTGCTTCCGGGGTTCAAGCAATTCTCCTGCCTGAGCCTCCTGAGTAACTGGGATTACAGGCATGCATCAACACTCCCAGCTAATTTTTTGTATTTTTAGCAGAGATGGAGTTTCACCATGTTGGTCAGGCTGGTCTCAAACTCCTGAACTCAGGTGATCCACCTGCCTCGGCCTCCCAAAGTGCTGGGATTACAGGTGTGAGCCACCATGCCCGGCCTACCACATTGTTTTATCATAAAAATATGGAAAGAGCAATCAGTACAGTAAAAGTGTAATAATTGTACAGATGTTATCATGAAAGCCTGGTTTACTAAAAGGAAATATCTGGGTCAGGTCTAGACCCAGAATCAACGTTCTCTAGTAATAACACACTGCAGTTCACAGAAGGGGTCTTTATCCCTGCATTTGCTTAAATTTGCTACACTAACTTAGTTTTTTAAAACACAGTGTATCAAAGATAGATTTACTTCCCTTGGGTTTTATTGCCAGATTATGGCATTTATTTCAGTGTTATTCCTAGTCTGTAACACACTAACAAAAACTTGTGATATACAAAGTAACTGCTAATATCTAGAGAGTCCCATTAGCTGTGTCCTTACAGTAATATGGAGACTTAGCAACATACATTTTGAATAATTATGAATCACACATGGGAACAAACATTGTTCTGTAACATCTTGTTCTACTTTTAAGTTTTTTCAGCATTTGCCCCAAGAAATCTTATAATGAACTAGAAGTTTTCTTCTTTCCCCATTGTAGATATGGAGATATGGTATGACACAAGGTGTTTTCATATACCTCCTGTGACCACTACCATTTTAAATGTCTGCGTGGCACACTCCTCCTGCACTTTGCTGTTGGAAGCGGTCCTTGGCAACTAAGGAAAATAGCTTTGGTTCATGTATTACTCAGCTAGGGCTACCGTAACTAAATGTCACAGGCTGGGTGACTTATACAACCAAAATTAATTTCTTTACAGTTCTAGAGGCTGAATGTCTAAGATCTAGGTGTTTCTCAGGATTGGTTTCTCCTGCAGTCTCTCCTTACGGCTTGCAGGCAACTGTCTTCCCACTGTGCCCTCACATAGCCTTTGCTTTGTACACGTGCATCCCTGCCATCTCTCCCTCTTTTCATATTGGATTAGGGTCCCATCTTTATGACCTCATTTAAGTTTCATCACTCTTCAAAAGTTCTATCTGCAAATACACACTAGGGTCAGGGCTTCAACATACAAATTTTGACGGACACAATTCAATCTGTGACAGTCCATAACCTTGTGGAGATAATGGAGAGGTCTTATGACCATGCTCATAGGTAAAAGACACAACTTGTTTCTCCTACAGACTTTACAGATCTCATGATGCATAATCTGACTGCCAGGAAGCCATGTTATTCCACCCAGTATTATAATGAACACACATACTCCCAGATGTTCTCTGCTGCCTGAATCAGCCTACAGCTGGCTTCATCACACCTTTTCATGCCAGATTCAGAAATAATGCTATCGTGTGCTCCAACTGATTCATGGATGGAGTTACTTCAAGTGTCATCTTTCTGTCTGACCCAAAATTGAAATATAGCCTCATAAAACAAAGAAGGTCAAAATTATCCAGGTTGGAGATTAGAGACCACTCTTGGTACAGTCTCTGATAGGAGATGCTCAAGCAAAATCCTAACAGTGTTTTAAGCCAACAAAGCATTCAGATCATGAGGACGTTTCTTAACAAGTGTCCTTTAAGTTAAAACTAGGATGTGTGCCCTTGTTTAAGTGAAAGGCTGCTAGGATTATCTTTTCATAAAATAAAATAGCATTTGCTCTGGAGGGGAGAGACTACACAACACACAAAGACATGAATGTGATCACTTGGCAGCCAGACAGAAGTTAGGAAAAGATACCTGTGCTCTAAAATAAAGAATATTCTGTGCATACCAAAAAATGTAAACTTTGTAGACCATTGTCATTCCTTATCAAAATATACTGGAAGATACAGGGTGGTACAAACCAGGACAGAAAAACAAAAAAGAACTGCAAGATTTTATTTCCTCTTCAGTAACCACTTGGGTTTCACTTTGAAGAAGGGGGAAAGAACTTGCCACAAAATAACTTTGTCATTGTTGATTATTCGCCAGATCCCAGATATGATTCATTCCTTTATTTGGAATCAGAAAAGAGCCACACAAGACTGTGAGTACATATAAAATCATATAGACCAATCAGGTAAATGTTGATTTGTGCAATTAGCCAGACCTGGGAGCTCTCAGTAGAAACTCCTTTGATTTTTGACTTTTAGAAAGTTATTCTACCAGAGAATTATTATGGTAATTGAAATTAGGAATGGAATTACAGTTGAACCCTAAATAACATGATGTAGATGCTAAAACTGCTATTTAGCTGTTACAC
>NW_016809493.1:0-1794 GCF_001698545.2 Rhinopithecus bieti | reverse complement strand
ATATATATTATATATAATACATTATATTATATATATATATATATAGTTTTATATATATATATAACTTTTTTTTTGAGATAAGGTCTCACTCTCTTGCCCAGGCTGGAAGGCAGTGGTGTGATCATGGCTCACTGCAGCTTCAACCTCCTAGGCATAAGTGATCCTCTCAGCTCCCAAGTAGCTGGGACTACAGGCACACACCACTGCACCTGGCTAATTTTTAAATTTAGTAGAGGTGGAGTTTGGCTATGTTGCCCAGGCTGGTCTCGGATTCCTAGGTTCAAGCCATCCTCCCGCCTGGGCCTCCCAAAGTACTGGGATTACAGGTGTGAGCCACCAAGCCCGGCCTAAATCTATCATCTTATTCAGGGCTAGCTAGCCCATATGTTCTATGTTCCTTTTTCTCTCTCAATTCTTCTATCACATAATTTTTTTCATGTTCCTATTTTTCCCTTCTATTAGCTTAAAAATATATACTCCTTTCTCCCATTACTTTGGTTGTTCCTTTAGAGATTAAAATATGCATCCTTGACTTAGCAATGGATATCATTAACTGTTTACTTTATTCATGAACAAGGTAAGGACCTTAAAATACTTTACCTTCTTTTACCCTCTCCTGACTTAAAGCCATTGTTGTCATGTATTTTACTTTTACATGTATTTTAAACCTCATAAGACATTATTATTATAGTTTTCCGTCAAAACTGACACATTTCCCTTTTCTTTTTTTTTTGAGACGGAGTCTCACTCTGTTGCCCAGGCTGGAGTGCAGTGGTGCAATCTCAGCTCACTGCAACCTCCACCTCCCAAGTTCAAGCGATTGTCCTCCCTCAGCCTCCCATGTAGCTGGGACTACAGGCGCATCTCCCATCGCTCTAGGCCATATATCTCCCTTGAAAAAAAAAAAAAAAAAACACTTGGCTGGGCACGGTGGCTCATGCCTGTAATCCCAGCACTTTGGGAGGCCAAGGCGGGCAGATCACGAGGTCAGGAGATCGAGACCATCCTGGCCAACACGGTGAAACCCCGTCTCTACTACAAATACAGAAATAACTCAGGCATGGTGACTCGTGCCTGTAGTCCCAGTTACTTGGGAGGCTGAGGCAGGAGAATCGCTTGAACTCGGGAGGTGGAGGGTGCGGTGAGCCGAGATCACGCCACTGCGCTCCAGGCTGGTGACAGAGCGAGACTCCCGTCTCAAATAAATCAATAAATCAATAAATCACTTTTTACTCCTTTTTTTCGCCCTGGGTTCCCCGCCCAGCCATTCTTTCTGTATATATATATTTTTAATAGGGTCTTGCTCTGTCACCCAAGCTAGAGTGCAGTGGCATGAGCATGACTTGCCATAACCTCAAATCCTGAGCTCAAGTGATCCTCCTACTTCAGCTTCTGGAGTAGCTGGGACTACAGGAGCACGCTACTACACCCAGCTAATTTGTTATTTTTTGTAGAGATGGGGGGTCTCACTATGTTGCCTGGGTTGGTCTTGAACTCCTGGCCTCAAGCGATCCACTTGCCTTAGCTACCCAAAGTGATAGGATTACAGGTATGAGCCACTGCCACCACACCTAGCCCTTTCTGAATCTTTGAGTTTCCATCTGGGATCATTTTCCTTCTGCCTGAAACTTACTCTTTATTATCTCCTTTTGCATACATCTGCTGGTGATAAAGTCTCTCAGCTTTTATTTATCTGAAGGTCTTTTTATTTATTGTTATTTATTTATTTATTTTATTTATTTATTTTTTTTGAGACGGAGTCTCACTCTGTTGCCCAGGCTGGAGTGCAGTGGC
>NW_016809492.1:2395886-2401751 GCF_001698545.2 Rhinopithecus bieti | reverse complement strand
CACACCGGGGCCTGTCATGGGGTGGGGGGAGGGATAACATTAGGATATATTCCTAATGGAAATGAGTAGTTAACGGGTGCAGCACACCAACATGTCACATGTATATATATGTAACAAACCTGCATGTTGTGCACATGTACTCCAGAACTTAAAGTATAATAATAAAAAAAAAACATACACACACAACAAAAAAACAACAAAAATGAAAACAAAAAACCAACACACACACACACACACACAGACAAATCTCACAATGTTTTAAGAAAGTTTACAAATTTGTGTTGGGCCTGATTCAAAGCCATCCTTGGGCCATGGGTTGGACAAGCTTGGATTAGAGGTTCTTGACTTTTATGGGGAGGCTGTCAGACTTTTTTCATAATCAGGTGAAAGGTCTGGACCTTCTTCCCTGAGAAAACGCATAGACACAAAACATTTTCCATATGGTATCAGGGGCTCAAGATGGGGGACCTACATGGTTTCTGTGTCCAGGTTTAAATTCCTGGGCCCATCACTTCTTCTACCTTCTTATTCTAAATTCCATGATCCAGGATGGTTGATTTTGGCATAAATTTCATACCTTCTGAGCTTTAGCAGAAACCCAAACCATCCCTCAAGTTCAGTCAGTGCTCTGACTCAGGGCTAGCTTCATAAGTGTGTTTCCTGTGCAACTGTACATGGCCTCATGTTCAGAAGGCCTCACACTTGCTTTACTGCTCACCCTTCACCATGTTAACATGCTGAATAAATTTTGACATTTTATTTTCACTGGGCCCCAAATGATGCATCTGGGTCCTGCTCTGGCAACCTTCTGAGTCTCAACCCTCTCTTCCCATATTCCTGAGAAGTAGTCATTCACTCTCTGCGTAGACTCATAGAGCTAAGAGGAACTCAACACTTTCAAAGCTGCCTGTGTCACTCCTAGGCAGACCAAATGGTTAGAAAATTTGTTCTTATGCTTTGCTGGAATCTATCTCTTTATAGCCAAACATTGGTCGTAGTCTTCCAGTTTCTTTCTACATAAGAATGTTGTACATATTTGAGGACAGCCACCATTCCCCAGCCCCTAGAAGAAACCTAATAAATTAATGAATTTGGTATTCTTTTGCTTGGCTGATTCATGGAAAGAGAAAGACTGTGGTAAGCTCACATGAGATGAAAGTTCATCTGGAAGGGCCAAATATGAAAAGCAAATAAAATGATTAGGATGGATGCCTTAGGATAAAAGTCAGGAGAAAATTAAAGGGAACAGAAGGTCTTGTCCTTCTGAAATGGAAACAAGCCTTAGGTTTTTTGCATCACAAAAAATCCCCAAAGAATGCACTATGCTGATGCAAGTTACTCTCATTTTGAAATTAATGGTGTTGAGGAATAGATCTCTTTTATTGTAAGAGAATGGCTGACTTTTTTTTTTTTATGACTTCCAAGGCTTTCATTTTTAAGTATCTGAAACAGGAAGTGGCATAAATAAGTAGATTTTAACATCACCATGCCAAATTATGCATATTTATTGTGTGCCCTGACAGAACATGACCTTTTAGAGAGGGACTTACATTTTATTCACCTATATATTCTGGTCTATAGTGTAATGGCTAGCACACAGAAAGCAGTCAATAAATGTTGGATTCTGTAGTATGTTTCTGTGTCCAGAAAGAGTGGCCCTCCTATAGGTACAGGTGTGCAAAGATGGTTCCCCATGTTCAGGTTGGAGTAGAGGGACCAGTCCCGGCTACCACACATCTAATCCCTTCACTGGACATCAGTGCTGACAAGGTGGGAGGCCAAGCAGGGTGGGGAAGCTGCGAGGAGATCATGGGACAGCTTTAAGGATGAAGTTCTACTTTTTATGTGTTTCTCATCACAAAGAGAAAGGTACAACCTACTGTTAGTGTGCCCATTGAAAGTGTATCTGGGAATATAAATTTGGACTAGCATTTTAAATTGCACTGTCCTTATATCCAGATGCTGCATTTTCAAAATAACCTTTTTTCTTTTTCTTCTTCTTTTTTTGATGGTGTTGAGACGGGGTCTCACGCTGTCACCCAGGCTATAGTGCAGTGGCACCATCAAAACTCACTGCAGCCCCTAAAACTCCTGGGCTAGAGGAATCCCCTTGCCTTAGCGCCTCCAAATAGCTCCTCCTTTCTACTAGAAAATTTATACATAAAGCCTGGCTAGTAACTTGGTCTCCATTCATTCTTTTCTCCAACTATCTATTAATGATCCTATACTTTTAAACTACTTTAATTATGTTTTAAGTTAGCTATCATATGGGTCAAAATGTAAAGAATCTAATAGAGCATATAGTGAAGTTTCTCTGTTACCACTGGAGCCTGGCTATTCCATTTCCCCACAGGCAACCAGCATTATTAGCTTCTTGTCTAGTCTTTTGAGTAAATATGAACAATTAAATCTCAAGTATCTTCTTAACTCGAATGGTGCTGTTACTAACATCATTTGTTTTGTGTGGGGTTGACAGTGTAAGGACTGTCTTTTCTTTTATGGTTTTCTGTTTTGATCTCCCATATTTCAGATTTGTAAAACTAGCTCTGAGCAGCCGGTGGTCCATTCCCATTGTGCTCTCTGTCCCTCTGTCCTCAAGGGCAGAGTGAGCAATGTCACTAAGTCTTTTCATGAAGCCAAAATAAAGCAAATATTTCCATACTGGGGAAGGCCTTTTGAATTATTTTCCATCCCTCTCTCAACTTTTATTAATCTTCAGAGTCACTCTGGCAAAAGGTTTCTCCGGCTTCATATTCAGAGATGAAAATCTAAGCTTGTCCCTCATTCAAGTTAGTGGGATCTGTGTCTTTACTGTTTTCCTCGCTTCTCTGTAATCTGAAAGAATGTTGTTTTTTCAAAAGTCCATTACCGGACAATGATTCAGGGCTCCTAAACTGTTTTAATAAAGCAAATTTTCTATTTGTCATTTCTCCCATACTTTGTCCGTGAGTGGGTGTGAGGGCAGGCTGGACTTGGAAAAGCATTTTAATATGGACTTGTTGACTGGATTCCATTATTTTGTGTGCCTAGAATCCAACCATTTCCTTTTCTGTGTATTCCCTCCTCCTTCTAGAACTGTCCTTTCTTTTTCTCCACATGCTTAATTTGGGAGCTGATAGGTGAGTTCAAATGTAGGTTAGACCCTGGCCACGATTTGTTTGTACAGGAGTGAACAGTGGATCTAAAATGGGTCAATTGTTCCCTTCCCAGGGAATCTGGACTTTGGTTTGAGACTCAAGTCAGGCTCTTTGCAGATGGCTGAACCTAGCAGTAATGTAAAATTCAGGAGCTTTGGGCTACTGAATGCTCCTATGTTTGCTGTTACAAGGGTGGAAGAAATAGAGACACAAAAAAGGATGTAAGAAGAGACTGAAGGCTGCTGACAGTGTTCCAGGCCCTGGATCTGGCCGTCACTGCCCTTGCCTTCCATGAGACATCTCAATCTTTGGAGTCAGCTAGTTCAGATTGGTTTTCTGTTACTTGCAAGCCAGAGCATACCAAACACAGAGGTATGCCAGCAACAGCAGCCCTGAGCTCTCCTGGGTGAGGTTTCGAAATTTCACTCACAAGATTCCCTGCAGTGTTTTCTCCCTTCTGCCAGTTAGAGTTTGGACTCAGATCATGTTTCTAATTGAAAATATCTAACTGAAATTAAATGTTTCTGAAATTTTTTTTTCTCATAAATGTTGAATTACAGTAGACTGTCATTGATACTTTTCTAGTGACTGGGAAAATGTTTGCAATTTTCAGGTTGTGTTAGTTTTCTTTAAGCACATCCCCTTTCTCCTATTCAAACAAACCCTCTGCAGTATTCAGAGAACAGTTACTGAGTCTTTGGACTCTTATATGTGCGAATACCTAAACCCAGAAGATAGATTACGTGAAGTGCTTCTGAGGAAAACATAGCAAAATTAAAGCAGAAATCCTACCCCCGTCCCAGGGATCTAGGAGCAGAAAAAACTTTATTTACCAAGCATAACGCTGGGGAGGCAAAACCCCAGGAAAAAATGTAGAAATGTCTGAGAAGACAGGCTGCTGTAGACAGTTTTGATGAGATCTGCATACTCCAGAGAGGCAAGGAAGCAGCAGAAAGATGCCCATGCCCGCATGCATGTCAGTGAAGTAGGACAGAGAAAGGCTGGACTTAAAGGGGCTATGAAGACAGGAAATCTCAGCCCTGACCTGCAAGGGTCATGCTCAAGGACTGTAACTAGAGAAATCCCAGTGAACACTCATGGAGACAGAGAACTGAAGGACAAGAAGCCACCACCTCCAAACCCACCATTCAATGTCTTAGCTCCCTTGGAGTCTCCTGGAAACTGAGACAAACCTTTGGCAAAAGAGACCCTAAATTGACGGAGAGTAAGTTTCCACTACCCTAGCAGACTGTAAGACCAAAAGAGAAATTAAGTGGAATGATAAAAAATAAAGCCATATTTGTCGGGAGCAAGATGGCCGAATAGGAACAGCTCCAGCCTCCAGCTTCCAGCGCCAGCGACACAGAAGACGGCTGATTTCTGCATTTTCAACTGAGGTACCGGGTTCCTCTCACTGGGGAGTGCAGCCCAAGCAGCGAGAGCTGAAGCAGGGCGAGGTATTGCCTCACCTGGGAAGCGCAAGGAGGAAGGGAATCCCTTTTGCTAGCCAAGGGAAACTGAGACACACAACATCTGGAAAATCGGGTAACTCCCACCCTAATACTGTGCTTTACCAAGGGTCTTAGCAAAGAGCACACCAGGAGACTATATCCCACACCTGGCCCAGAGGGTCCCACGCCCATGAAGCCTCCCTCATTGCTAGCAGAGCAGTCTGAGATCTAACTGCAAGGCGGTAGCCAGGCTGGGGGGAGGGGCGCCCACCATTGCTGAGGCTTAAGTAGGTAAACAAAGCCAGGGGAAGCTCGAACTAGGTGGAGCACACCACAGCTCAAGGAGGCCTGCCTGTCTCTGTAGACTCCACCTCTGGGGACAGGGCATAATTAACAAAAAGCAACAGAAACCTCTGCAGATGTTCATGACCCTGCCTGACAGCTTTGAAGAGAGCAGTGGATCTCCCAGCACGGAGGTTGAGATCTGAGAACGGACAGACTGCCTGCTCAAGTGGGTCCCTGACCCCTGAGTAGCCTAACTGGGAGATATCCCCAACTAGGTGCAGACTGACATCTCACACCTCACACGGCAGGGTACACTCCTGAGATGAAGCTTCCAGAGCAAGAATCAGACAGTAGTACTTACTGTTCAGCAATATTCTATCTTCTGCAGCCTCTGCTGCTGATACCTAGACAAACAAGGTCTGGAGTGGACCTCAAGCAATCTCCAACAGACCTACAGCTGAGGGTCCTGACTGTTAGAAGGAAAACTAACAAACAGAAAGGACATCCACACCAAAACCCCATCAGTATGTCACCAGCATCAAAGACCAAAGGCAGATCAAACCACAAAGATGGGGAAAAAGCAGAGCAGAAAAGCTGGAAATTCAAAAAATCAGACGCATCTCCCCCTCCAAAGGAATGCAGCTCATCACAAGCAACGGATCAAAGCTGGATGGAGAATGACTTTGACAAGTTGAGAGAAGAAGGCTTCAGTTGATCAAACTTCTCAGAGCTAAAGGAGGAACTACGTACCCAGCACAAAGAAACTAAAAATCTTGAAAAAAGAATGGAAGAATGGATAACTAGAATAATCAATGCAGAGAAGGCCATAAATGAACTGACAGAGATAAAAACCATGAAACGAGAACTACGTGACAAATGCACAAGCTTCAGTAACCAACTCGATCAACTGGAAGAAAGAGTATAAATGATTGAAGATCAAATGAATGAAATGAAGCGAGAAGAGAAGTCTAGAGAAAAAAAAGGAAAAAGAA
>NW_016809492.1:2380861-2392267 GCF_001698545.2 Rhinopithecus bieti | reverse complement strand
TTAATGATTGCTAAATTTTTCAGTGTTTTAGATAATTACCATTTTTGAGTGATTAATCTCCTGTAGGAAATGAAATACCGTTTACAATACAGTCACTCTTTTCTTTTAAAATGCTGATTTGAAATAACGTCTCATTATATGTATGGCTTTAAGAAATAAAGCGACTGAAGCACAAAAAATAGTGAAAGAGGAATAAAGACTTTTCTGAGGCAAACCAAAAAATAAAAAACAAAGAAATAGAGCCATATTTTGTGCTTGCTTGCATTTCTGGACGAAGATTCATACATTGCTTTATTGTGTAGTTAGGGCAAACAATGTGTTCCCAAACACAATATTTGGTTACAGTCTATAATGACAATCTAAGAAGCCGGTGTTTGTTATGGTCATAATAACTAATAACTTTTGAGCACTTCCATCATGTCAATACTTATTATCATGTTGAGTATTTAAAACAACACAAAAGGGTAGAAATTCTAATTATCAGTATTTTGTGGATGAGAAATACAAGTCACTGAGATGATACAAAATTTTCCCATAACAGACATTATAAAGATTTCCATTCTATTTGTGATGATCACTTCCTTCAAGGGACTCTTTAGATGGGATGTCTATGCCAGAATAAGAGTTCCCTTGGGATTCCAAATTAACTACACAGTATACAAAGCCAAGATATCATTAGGTGTCTTTTAAAAATTGTTCATTAGCATGAAAAGACCTTTATTGAGGGACAATTTGAACCAGAAACTGCCAGGAACTTGGGTTAACAATGGCAACTTCTCCTTCAAAGAAACTCAGCCATGGTGGGGTTGTTAAGAGGTTTGTTGTTAAGAGATGATCTAGATTTAATTTATCAAGCACACCAGCCATTATGTCAGAAAACTACAGATTTCAGAACTTGAAAGGACTACCAAAATTCAGTTTAGCAAGTGATTGCCTTAGATAAACAGGTCCCCACAATCCTACGTTATTGGTGCAATCAAGGCCCTGAGTGATGAAGGGGTGTGGAAACGAATTGTTTTGCCATTTAATAAATACTTTTTCCATAGCACCATTGTCCCTAATTTCCTGCAGAAGATAATTATTTCTGTTACGGAAAACTCTTGAGAGAATTTAGATTCTATCAGATGACAAAAAACGGAGAATGAAGAACTATACTATTCTATACTGGTATTTGGTTCAGCCAAAACACAATACCAGTGTATTAGTCAGAGTTTTCCAGAGAACCAATAGGATATCTCATCTATATCTAATCTATAGGTATCTATATTCATCCATCTCTCTCTCTTTCTCATGTAATAGAGAACTACATGTCTCAAAGGCTGGAAACTCAGGCCGGTCTCCTACATTGCAGTCCCTTTTTTGAGAAAACCTCAGACTTCACTCTTAAGACCTCTAACTGATTGGAGGCTAATCTGCTTTATTCTAAGTCTGCTGGTTTAAATGTGAATCTCATCTAAAAAAAATACCTTCACAGCAATCACTGACTCAAGAAGCTTGAAAGGCTTCTCCAGTATAGGGTTTCACCAAAGACACGTTGCATGGAATTTTACTAAGTATTCCACCCAAAAAGTTTCTGTGATCAATGTTTTCTTTGGCTTAAACAATGTCAAACACTTTTATTTATTAGGGAAAGCCTTTATTATGCTCAAAATGCTGGGAATTCCCCATGTGGGGGTTATGGTTTGCAGCGATCCCTGGTTTTCATACTCAATCTTTTTTGTGTGAGTCATCTCTCTGAACAAGCATTTTTGGAAGCAGACACACTGATTAAAATAAATCTCTCTATTTTGTAACTGACAAAACCAAGGCAAAGAGAGGGGGAAGGGCTCTGGCTCACAGAGAGTTGGTGGCAGTCACAGACCCAAGTTTACTGACTTAAGTGTTCTTTCCAAATACAAAACGTAAAATGTTGAGAATAAATGGAGAGGATTGGAGCCATATCTAGAGAGGTGTTTGACCCAAAGCAGGTAACTCTGGTGGGTTTTGTACCTCTCCAGCATTTCTGAGTAGCTGAAGTTAGGCCCGATTCATACAGAAATGGGAGATGGGTACCTGGTGGAAATGGAAGCCTCACTGGCTCTGTTTTGATGATGGTCACGTCTGCAGATTATCAGAAGGTAGAGCCATCTCCTTTTCTCCCTGAGTCAAATTTCTCTGAGTAACAGCCCATTTGCCAGCAGGGGGTAGTGGGAGAAGGGGTTGAGTGAACCAGTCTTGGGGTTTGAGACAATTGCCTCCATTTGCTATACCTTGGACATGACAATGGTGGCAATCTCCACCTAGTTGAAACAAATCATCAGAAGAAAGATTATTAATACATGAGGGCATGTCAGTCAAGAAAGCTATTTAGCGTTACAATTAATAGGGAATATCTCCAGAAGATCCTTTCCAGGAGAGTAAAAAAGCCTTATTAGATTCTTTTTTCTTGGCTATCGGCTTGGGCAGATGATTTAAAAGCCAATATGCCAAATTTATTTTGTTATATTCTCTTTCAGGAATAGACATCCCCCAGATGTGTGAATTTCTTAGATTCATTTACTTCTTTACTTTAAATCTTTCTGGGAACTCTTTGGTGATTCCATGTCATATAACTTCACATAACCTCGTTCATATTTTCTTCTATGATAGAAGCATCAAATATAGGTGCCAGTATCTAATTTATTATTACTGTTTTTCCCAGTGTTCTCAAGCAAGTGTGGAGGAGACCGGCACATAAACTAAAACCATAAAGTCATCCCAGGGGATGAGACCATTATTGTAAAGATATTCATATTTTGTCTGACGATGGCCTGTGGTGGTTCTTCACAAACTAGCCTTGAAAATTAGGAGATAATCACCCCCTTTTTCTAATTGTTACAGACCCAATGCTCAAATCCTCTTACTTCTCCTTACATTTTCCTCTTAGAACTAAGAGGATATACATATTTAATATCCATGACATAAAGCAGCTCTTGTTGGGGTTCTCACCACTGCACCCTACCTGGGTCAATCATGGATTCTGAAAGATGCAGCTAAATAGATGCTATCAGCATATGCACTTCCTTTAAACCTGGGGTTTTAGCTTGGGTTCCCTAACAGCAGAGCCTGCAGCAGGAATTCTAGCACAAATCATTTATTAAGGGTGTAATATCAAGTGAATTCAGTAAGGGAATGAGGGAAGTGGCATAGCAAAGGGGCAGAAGCTAAGCAAGATGTGGTTTCAGCTGGATGATTTCAGGTGGAATTTAGGCTCAGTCTGAGTTAATGGGGAGCTTTGGAGCAAGACTAGTACCATGGAATTGTCACACATTGAGGCTAGAGGGGCTTTGTGTATCCCTATATCAGTCAGTTAATGGCTGCAGGTTGCCCTGGGGGGATAGGGTAACTTCTCATCAGTTTTGGTTGAGGGAGCTTCCACAGCAGTTCTTGGAGGACACCACACCTGGGGGATTGGTGCACTGGTTCAGTAAAGGGTATCTGGGTAGGTCACCAAGGAGAGCTATAACTAGGCAGACTTACTCTGAATCCCCGCTTCTCTGTTTATTCTTCTGACTTTAGCATAGTTCAGCATAAAGATAACATATATTGCACTCCTTCAGCCCAGAAAACAGACCCAGCTCTTGGCATTCAGCTCCCTCCTTCACCATAACCCACATAACCTAAACACTAACTGGAGCTCCTAATTTTAAATCCCCAAATTTACCCTCACATCTTTAAGCCTTGAACTCCCTCATCTCCTCTCTGTTTATTAACTGTTTACTCTATTGACAAGAGTTTCTGCTCACCACTCAGATTAGGTTTGGGTAGGGCAGTGCATTAGTTATTTATTGCTATATAAGAAATTACCTCCAAACAGGGTGTTTTAAAACAACGATAAACATTTATTTTCTTATAGTTGGGTTTGGCTGGGTTGTTCTTCTAGCTCAGGGTGTTTTTTTATTTCTTTTTCTTTTGACAAACATAACATCTGTTCTTCAGATGTTGGCTGGGGCTACAATCATTTTGAGGCAGGAGAATAGGGCCTGGAGGCAGGGAACCTAAGGACTTCTTAGAACTAAATCAAATGGAAACACTTTAGCTATGATGGGAAATATCCTCTTCATTTACGTTGGGCATACAACTAGTAAATAACTTCATAATTTTACTTCATCCTCTTCATTTACATAGCGTATACACCAAGTAAGCAGTGGAAACCTCCAGAGGGTATTTAAACACCAGAAAATCCTGTAACTGCGCTGTTGAGACTCTATGCTCATACCCACCCCCACTCTGTGGTTGTACTTTCATTTTTCCATAAATCTCTGCCTTTTTGCTTCTTTCTTTCCTTGTTTTATGTGTTTTGTCCAATTCTTTGTTCAAGACGCCAAGAACCTGGACACACTCCACCGGTAACGTATTTTGGCAAGCCAGCCAGGAGGTCAGCCCAAAGTTTGGGATTTTTCTCCTTTTCTTTTCTGCGCCATACAGGGGAATCTCTCTCCCTCTTTTCCTTTCCAACTCGGGCACCTTGGTGGGCAGTGTGTAAACACAGAGGCAACTGCAGATTTCTGGCCGGGGCTGCGCTGAAGGAATATTTTCTATCTTTTGCGGTTGTGGTCCCTAATCCCTACATGTGGTACAGCTTGGGGCGAACTCACATGTGTTTCATGTGACTGAAACCTTCTTTTATGTTAAATTCTTCCCTTACCCTACTTGACTAAGGGCAGAAGAAACCCACCCAGCCTCCAGTTCCTATCATTAAATTTCATGGCTATCACTAATGGAATGGGAAGCCTGGGAAAGCACAGCCTTATCAAATTATAAGGATGCTGGAAATTGAGGCCTTCATCCAGGGACAAAAGGAAAGCTCATAGTAGGCTATCCCCTCTGGAGGGAAAGCATGCAAAGTAGCACTGGTGCCCATCTGAGGTCAGAGACATCTGACACTCTAAGATTGGACCCTAAAGGGGGATTTCCTGGGGGAATCCTCCGGACCCCAACCTCTCCAAAGTGGACGCCTTTGGGAGAGGTCCTGAGGTCTAGTACTAAGCCCTCCTTAGAATTTTCTCTTGCAGTTGCAATACTGTGTGGGCCCCATATTGTTTGGAATCTGAAGTTTGCTGTTGAATGGGAAAGTGGGATGGAGTTTTATGTGTCTAGGCTTTTGTGCTGTTGTTCTAAGCAGGGGGTCTGGTCAATGTGTGATGCTCTCCTTTGGTAATGTTTGGCCGCAGTGTTCTTTGGAGTCTGGGGAGGTTTGGCCTCTAAAAATCAAACTGGCATGGAAACTGCTTTACCCGAAATTTTGGTTTACAGCCTTCATTAGATTACCTATTGGGGCAAACAAAGTAAAACTAGTGAGCTTGTATTGCTATCTCATGGCTAGGGTTCCAAGGTAAAAGCTATCGAATCTTTGTGTGTGTTTACATACATGTCTAGATGTGTTTATTTGTATGTACACTTGTTATATGTTGTGTCTACCAAATTGGCCTATAAAAGAGCACTCACAAATTAAGTAAATAAGTCTGAGCAATTTTCAAGTTCACATGACTTAAGTATAACTTTACTAAACAAGTTGGCTTTTAAATTATTGATAAAATAAAAATAGAAATGTCTTCAGAATTGTCGGCATACATTTTTATCTCGATTTTATATTTGTCTCTGCTAGATATTTTGAGGTATCAGGGTTTGGCATAGAAGGTTATAAAACTATAAACCCAGCCAAAACAAAATGATCTTGGTTTGCCTGCCCCTCTTTTTTTTTGACAAATGATAGTAATTTAATGTTAGCTAAATCTTCTGAGCTGTTGGCAAAAATATCTGTGTACTTAACTTTGAGGCTCTCACCTAGGTATGGGTGAGCACCCAATGTTCACTAGCTATTAAAAATGTGGTTAACAAGGAAATAACTAACTTTAAATAATAGTGTCTAATATCTCAGTTTACAGAAGTAATCTAGATAAACTGTTTAAAATGAAATAAGTACATGTAAATGGGATATTTTAGGTGTTTTTTTGTGTAAATTAAAATCTTAAAGTTATTTTTGATGCTCACTTAATATCTGGGTCATTTCCAATTAAGAAAGTTTGCGATAGGGGAAATATGTTTCTAAACACTGTGGAATTGTTCTTATCTGTAAATGTCCCTATCTCATAGCTCAGATTTCTTGCTTTTTAGGATTTCACTAAAGTTTTAGGTTACTAAGGATAAGAATTCTAGTTAACACAAAAATGTGCCAGAAAGGGTTGTGTTAGAACCTGACCAAAAGGGGAGAATTTTTTTAAACAAAATTATGGTAGGTCATTGTTTTGGACTGAGCTCATGCACTAGACCTCATCAGATCAAACCAAACAAAATAGAGTTGCTTGTGCTAAGACTTTAAGGAGACATATTGTATTAGTCCATTCTCACACTGCTGATAAAGATATACCTGAGACTGTGCAATTTACAAGAGAAAGAAAGGTTTAATGGACTTACCGTTCCATGTGGCTGGGGAGGCCTCACAATTATGGTGGAAGGCAAGGAGGAGCAAGTTAAATCATACATGGATGGCAGCAGGCAAAGTGAGAGCTTATGAAACCATAAGATCTCATGAGACTTATTCACTATCATGAGAACAGCATGGGAAAGAACTGCCCCCATGATTCAATTACCTCCCACTGGATCCCTCCCACAATACGTGGGTATTCAAGATGAGATTTGGGTGAGGACATGGCCAAACCATATCATTCCACCCCTAGCCCCTCCCAAATCCCATGTCTTCACATTTCAAAACCAATTATGCCTTCCCAACAGTCCCACAAAGTCTTAACTCTTTTCAGCATTAACTCAAAATCCACAGTCCAAAGTTTCATCTGAGACAAGGCAAGTTCCTCCTGCCTATGAGCCTATAAAATCAAAAGCAAGTTAGTTACTTCCTAGATAAAATGGTGGTATAAGCACTGAGTAAATACAACCATTCCAAATGGGAGAAATTGGCCAAAACAAAGGGGCTACAGGTCCCATGCAAGTCCAAAATCCAGCAAGGTAATCAAATCTTAAAGCTCCAAAATGATCTCCTTTGACTCCATGTCTTACATCCAGGTCACGTTGATGCAAGAGGTGGTTTTCCACGGTCTTGAAGGCTGCATCCCTGTGGTCTTGCAGGGAACAGCCTCCCTCCCAGATGCTTTCACAGGCTGGCATTGAGTGTCTGTGGCTTTTCCAGGCTCATGGTGAAAACTATCGGTGGATCTACCATTCTGGGGTCTGGAGGATGGTGACTCTCTTCTCATAGCTCCACTAGATGGTGCCCCAATAGGGACTCTGTGTGGGGGATCTGACCCCATATTTCCCTTCTGCACTGCCCTAGCAGAGGTTCTCCATGAGGGCCCCACCCCTGCAGCAAACTTCTGGGCACCCAGGCATTTCCATACATCCTCTGAAATCTAGGCGGAGGTTCCCAAACCCCAGTTCTTGACTTCTGGGCACTCATAGGCTCAACACCACCAACTCATAGGCTCAACAAGCAAGGTGGCTGCATGCAAGCATGGCTTGAGGCTTGCACCTTCTGAAGCCATGGCCTGAGCTCTATGTTGGCCCCTTTCAGCCATGGCTGGAATGGCTGGGATGCAGGGCACCAAGTCCCCAAGATGCACACAGCGCAGGGAAACTGGGTTTGGCTCATGAAATGATTTTTTACTCCTAGGCCTCCACGTCTGGAATGGGAGGGGCTGCTGTGAAGACCTCTGACATGCCCTGGAGACATTTTCCTCAGGGTCTTGAGGATTAACACTCAGTTCCTTGTTACTTATGCAAATTTCTGCAGCTGCTTTGAATTTCTCAGAAAAATTGAATTTTCTCATCTATTGCATTGTCAGGCTGCAAATTTTCTTAACTCTTATGCTCTGTTTCCCTTAAAAAACTGAATGCATTTAACAGCACCCAATTCACCTCTTGAATGCTTTGCTGCTTAGAAATTTCTTCTGCCAGATACTCTAAATCATCTCTCTGAAGTTCAAAGTTCCACCAGTCTCTATGGCAGAGGCAAAATGCCACCAGTCTATTTGCTAAAACATAGCTAGAGTCACTTTTCCTCCAATTCCTAACAAGTTCCTAATTTTCATCTGAAACCACCTCAGCCTGGACTTTATTGTCCATATCACTATCAGCATTTTGGGCAAGGCCATTCAACAAGTCTCTAGGAAGTTCCAAACTTTCCTACATTTTCCTGTCTTTTCCTGAGCCCTCCAAACTGTTTCAACCTCTGCCTGTTACACAGTTCCAAAGTCGCTTCCATATTTTTGGGTATCTTTTCAGAAGTGCCCCACTCCTGATACCAATTTACTGTATTAGTCTGTTCTTACACTGCTGATAAAGACGTACTTGAGATCGGGCAGTTTACAAAAGAGAGAGAAGTTTAATGAACTTACAGTTCCACGTGGCTGGGGAGGGCTCACATTCATAGTGGAAGGCAAGGAGGAGCAAGTCACATCTTACATGGATGGCAGCAGGCAAAGCAAGAGCTTGTGTAGGGAGACTCCCCCTTATAAAACCATCAGATCTCATGAGACTTATTATCACAAGAACAGCTCAACAAAGACCTGCCCCCATGATTCAATTACCTCCCACTGGGTCCCTCCCACAACACATGGGAATTCAAGATGTGATTTGGGTGGGGACACGGTCAAACCATATCACACATGGATCCTAGAACAGAAGAGGTTTTGTTTTTCTCCTGCAAGTCTCTATAACAAACGTTCCTGATAGCATAAGTATCTACCTCCTGAAGTTCCCATTAAATCTTTTAACCAAATTCATTTCCTCTCTCCTAGAGAACATCAAACTTCAGATGATCATGTGCCAAAGGTTCCAGTCAGTTCCAGGTGAAGACACCATCCCTGGTCATTAAGGAGCTACCCTGCCTCCATTAGACAGAGCAGGACAAGAGTTCTGTGATCCATAATGGGTAGGGACTACACCCCAAACCAGTATGAAGCAGTTACAGAAGCAAGACCATCAGTCCCTCTGCCTCCCATAAAGATTTGTGGGGATCACATCTTTTGGGGGGGAAATAAGACAGAAGAATAGGGCCTGGAGGCAGGGAACCTAAGGACTTCATAGAACTAAATCAAAGGAAAACACTTCAGTGATGACAAGAGATATCCTCTTCATTTACATAGGGCATACACCTAGTAAGTGACTTTGTAACTTTAATTCATCCTCTTCATTTATATAGGGTGTACACCAAGTAATCAGTGAAAATCTCTAGAGGGTATTTAAGCCCCAGAAAATTCTGTAATTGCACTGTTGAGACCCTATGCTTATACCCACTCCCACCCTGTGGAGTGTACTTTCATTTAAAAAAAAATTCTGCTTTTGTTGCTTCATTGTTTCCTTGATCTGTTTGTGCATTTTGTCCAATTCTTTGTTCAAGACACCAAGAATCTGGAAACCCTCCACTGGTAACAATTTGCAAGCTTGATAGGAGGTGGAGTGGCTTCAAAATTGGCTTAGTCACATGGCTGCCAAGTTGGTGCTTGCTGTTGGTGGGAGGTTTTCACTATTTCTCATGGGTTCTTCCCCAAAGGGCTGTTTGAGCTTCCCTCCAGTATGGTAGCTGGCTTCCCAGAAAGACTGGTCCAGGAGAACAAAGCAACAGCTGTGGTGACTTTTATGACCTATCTTCAGAAGTTAAACATTGTCTTCTTCATCAAGTGGTTGCACAGACCACCTCTTATTCAATGTAGGAGGAGACTGCAGATGATCATGAATAGTAAGAGGTGAAGATCATGCAGGCATCCTAAAACCTGACTGTGACAGGGTAGTATATTCCTATATTCCTACCTCAATATTTTCCTGTTTTCCTACTCTGCCTGTTTGGCAAGAACATGGTGGCTCCTAACCTCTCTACTCTTAATTTCTTCATTGTGTTTTCTTGATATTTCCAAGACTCCTACATATATTGAATCATATAGAATGTAAAACCAATGGTTTTTAAAATTAATCAATTTTAGCAGTTTTTAAGCTTCCAGAGCTATCCACTTTATCCTAACACTTTAGGAGTTGGTGGCCATCCCACAATCTCCTTCATGTTTACATAATGTTCTATCTGGCTGCTCACCGTTTGTGTCTTATCCTGGAGAGTCCTTATTTGTAAAGCATATCTGTCTTCTTGTACCCATCCTTCTGGTCTCTCCATGGATCTTCTGCTAGCCTTTCTAGTGCTTTATCTACGTCATCACAAAGATTCCAGAAGGAAATCTCCTCCCTTCAAGGTGGCAACCCTGGAGCATGGTTTTATTTGAGCCTGAGCTGGAATTGCAAAATTAGACAGCTTGGCAGGAGAAAGCCAGAGCCAGGAATCAGTGGGCCCCAACCTCTGAAGAAACCAACACTTTGACCAAAAGCTTCCTTCTGTAATGTCATGGGAGAGTAATTTTTGGCTTTTATAGGGTTTCTTCATTTTGACTACAAGACAGAAGTACCACACAAAGGTTATACAAGGCTCTCTGCATTTCCATGTGGGGTTTGATACATTAATGAGAATTTGACAAATCCTGACCACTCTGTCATCTGTTGGCCTCATTCTCTTCCTAGTTCTGTGATGCTTTTCATCTATTCTGAGGCAGAGGAACTCGTTCCACTGACATAGGCAATACTCCTAACCCTACTAGCTGTCTTACAAGGGTGTGTTGCTGCTCACTGAAGGAAATGAAAGAAAGGGTATATATTAAACAAAAATCCTTCCAGAAACAACTCACATTCTTCTGTACAAGTAGCTTACAAAGGGGCACAATATGGGATGGGTTTATATTAATCATATCTCATACATTTCATGAGGTTATGTCGTCTTACTGCTCAGAAACCTCCTCTCATGACTTAATCAAACTCCTTGTCTTAGCATTGTAGGCCTTCCAGCTGTCATTCAGGCTTCATGCCACTTTATTAATATTCCTTCCCCTTCCCCTCTACATGTCACCTATACTTTAGCCAAATGCGATCACATACTATTGTTCTAACCTTCTCCATAAACTTCTGCCTCCATGCATTGGGGAACTGTATTATCTGCATTCTAAAAGTTTCCTGTCATATTGACCATAGAAGTGCTTCCCTTGTCTGAGATCTGTGGTAAATGCCACCTCACTCATGACACCCTTCCTGATTTCCTCTCTCTAGTGATCTCACTTCCCCATGGACTCTGACAGCACTTTACTGGTAACCTGTTTGTAGACTTACCACATTCTTCCAGATATTTGAGCTGTTAATGTAACAGAGTCCCAATGCTGACTTCTGCATTTGATGTTTTCCAAAATATTGATGGCTAAGAGTGAGAACAATCTGTCTTAATTCTGCCAGTGATTATTAAATTTATCTTCGAAGAAAGGTAGATCTTTGATTTTTGGAGAAGAATTAGACTTAAGGGAGTTTTGGATTATACAAATGAAAGATAATATTTTGGAATACAGA
>NW_016809492.1:2374325-2379890 GCF_001698545.2 Rhinopithecus bieti | reverse complement strand
AATAAAATAAAATAAAATAAAATAAAATAAAAATGTAAAAGCCAATCTTAGCTCTGTGGGCTGTATCAAAGCAGGCCTCTGGTGAGGTTTGGCCCATGGGCTGTCATTTGCCAATCCCTGCTATGTCAAACAACTTAGAGATGTGGGAATGGTTTCAATAAAAAAAAAGAAAACCCAAACAAAACAAAAACCCTTAAACATAAGTCATAGCTATTCGAGAAGTAAAGGTGCTGATTACTTTAAGCAGCCATTAGAATCTCAAAACAAACAGTAACTCTTGTTAAAAACAAACAAACAACAAAGAAACAGGTACATTCAGTGAAAGGGATCAGGGAGCAAGTTATTTAGTAGCAGAACTTACTGTCTTAAACAGGAAAAGTCACACAGTTGGTAAGACTAACAATGTGATCATGTAAAATTACTGTGAATCAAAGGCTAGGAAAAGACGCACTACAAGAAACTGAAAAGTTTCCACACTCTCAAACAGTATCATACGTTGAAGTATTGATGACACGTCACACTACTTTGAAGAGGTTTTGTGACATACCCTGAAAAACCGCAGCTTCTTTTTCTAGGTTGATGAGTCGGGATTTCACCAATAAAAGTCATTCTTAGCATTTGTAAGATCTGCAAGTAATTGTGAAATTCAAGAAAACAAAGAGTGGCCCATAACAAGGAAAGACCAAGATATAATTAATGTTTGGCCTTCATATCTATAAACAAAAGTTCTAAGAACTACATTGACATCGACACTGATAGTGCTCTGTCAAAAGTTGGTTCTGTGAGAGCTTTTGCATCTTATTAAAGGAAAAAAGTTTCCCACATTGTCACAACACATTGTCTTCTTCAAAGAGAATGTCAAACATTCTTGGAGATGAAATGAAAGTTTTATATAGTATTAAAAAATGACTATCTTTGTTATATAAAGGCTAACTTGAGAATACTTTTAAAGCTGCAAAGGTGTCGATAAAGACTACAGAAATATCCTGCTATACACAGAAATTTGGTGGCTCAGCAGAGGAAGCATTTTCAACAGGGTGTTTGAACTGAAAGATGAAATTCAAAAGTACTTTCAAGATCATACTGGGCAAGTTTCGTTAAGTGCTTTGATGAACAATGGCTGCAAAAGTTGCCTTCTCAGCAGACATTTTCATTATGTGAACAAGTCTCTGCAAAGCCCTGGAGAAAATGTTTTGACTTTGAGTGACAAGATTCTTGAATTTAAAAGGTAACTGAGAGGGACTCCTGATTCAAGTGATGATGGAATAAGACCCTTGTGAAAAATTCCCTTGCAGTAAAACAACTATAAAACCTGAATATAAAGCAAAAAGCAACTACTTGAAGGCACTGGAGAGAGAACAGAAGCAGAAAGACACTGGTGAAGAATAAATATTTGAAAGAGGAAGCAGTATGATGTAAGTGCCCTGTGTCTGTGGCTTCTAGCCTGGGTCTCAGTGCAACCCACTGAATGTGCACAGTGGCAGTGCGGTAGAGGTGTCAGTAGAAAACCCACCATCTCTCTGGTAGGGGAATCCATGGCTGATGGAGAGAGTTGGAGAATTCCCAAAGAGAAAGAAACAGAGAGGAAATCCCAAAATTTTGTCTAATGATTTCTCTGATTCCTGAACCACATATGCATGAAACAGACTCAAGGCAGTTCAACTAAAGACAAACGATCTGAACTGCGATTAGACTTACAATGCAAGAAACAAAATTGCATAAGCCCCCTTGCCAAAAAAAAAAAAAAAAAAAAAAAACACACTTTTAAAAGAAGCAGTAAAATCAAGAATTTGCACAGCTTGATATTCATAAAGGCCAGGATAAATCCAAAATTTCCCAACAAAAAAGAACCAAGAAAAATGGAATATATCAAGAAAAGAGGATTGAGACCCTCAGATAAGATGTTAGACACGGCAGACAAGGATTTTTAAACGTCTATTATAATGATATTCAATGAAACCAAACAAAATACGAGTTCAATAAATAAAGAAAAACAGAAAATTTAACAGAGAAAAACAGAAAAAACTCAATTGAAATTCTAGGACTAAAAAATGTAATATCTGATCTAAAACAATCACTGAATAGAACTAACAGTTGAGTGGAAGTGACAGACGGAGGAGTAAGTGAAGTGAAAAATAGATAAGTAGTAACTGTTCCATGTGACGAACAGGGAGAAAAAAAATTGGAAAAAAAAAAAAGCCACAGAGTGCAGGGACTTGTTACATAAATATTAAGTGTTCCAGTATATGTGTAATTGGAGTCCCAGAAGAAGAGATTTTTAAAAAAGGAATAGAAAAAAGATGATTAAAAATGGCCCCCCAAATCTCCCGAATTTGTAAAACAGAAATTTACAGATAAATATGCTCAAAGGACATCAAGTAAAATAAATATAAACAATCCCACATCAAGGTACATCATGGTCCAACTGTTTAAAGCCAAAGATTGAGAAAAGTCTTCAAACTGTCAACAGAAAACACCATATATAATGGACCAATTATTAACAGCTGAGTTTTCATCATAAACCATGGAGAATTGAGCGGTAAAATATCTTTAAGGTGTTGAAAGGAAAAAAAAAAAAAAACAAAAAACACATCAACCCAGATTCTATATCCAGAGAAAATATTCTTCAAGAATAAAGGCAAAATAAAGATATTTTCAGATGAAAGAAGCCTAAAAGTATTCATTACAAGCAGGCCTACAATACAAGAAATGGTCAAGGAAGTTCCTCAGACTAAAGGTAAATGCTACTAGATGATATTAGTATCGCCATAAAAAGAAGAAATAACATAAAAAATGGTAAGTACAAAAGAATAATTTTGTCTTTGATTTTCCTCTTCTTTATGTGACTCACAACTCTTTAAAGAAAAACTATAACAGTATCTTCTATGATTTATAACAAATGTAGATGTAATACATATAATAATTATAACATGAATCATGATGGGCTTATGGAACCAATGGCTTCAAAGTTTTTATAATTTACTTTAGTAGTACATTATTAAAAGTAAATGGTGAAGTTAAGCATTATATTGCACTTGTAAATTAATTACTAAAATAATAATACAAATAAGGATAGCCAATTCTTCCAAGATGGAGCAACAAGGACTGAATATATCCTCTTGCCTGAAACAACTAAAAAATAAGAAAAAAATATGAATGTTAAGACACTGGGTATCAGGCAATAAAATACAGTGAGATGGTAAACAAATGAAATAAGCCTATCATTGCCCCAGCTTACTGCCTTGACAGTTTTCAGGCATTGGTGTAGGGAGTACAAGCCAGGCAGAACCTGGATGCCTCCCTCAGTGGAGGACTCAGAGCTGGCAGAGTGGAGAGGCCAAGGCAACTAGGGTTTTCAGGGCAGAGCATCAGAGAGAAGAGAACTCTGGAGATCAGCAAAGGGTCCCCTGATTCTTCAGCTGGGTATTGATCAAATCCTGTGTCTGAGCAAATTAGCCAAGGCTGGGGAAAGAACTACTCAAAGGATTAGAGGGAATAATACTCAGAGATCACCCAGGGCCTGGAGAAGTTTCTGTTCCCAACAGCCAAAGTGGAAAAGCTCATGATTTATGGAGAATCAGGTAACATATATAGAAGTTGTTTGACTCATTAGTCAAGGAAAAATCATTGTAGATGAAACACTGCTCTGGTTCTACAGAAGAAAGCCTAAAAGCAACTCCTGAGGGATTTAACTGTTGACAAGTAACCTAACTGTGTTAAGGACAAAGATCAAGAGTATTTTTAGGAATACAAATTGAACAAGTTAAAATTGACAATACCTGGCATACAATTGACTATTACCAAGTGTGTTCATTTTCTGTTGCTACCTAACAAATTACCACTGTTAGGGACTAGAGGTTTGTTTCCCCGCAAAATTCTTATGTTGAAATTCTAACCCCAACGTGATGGCATTAGGAGGTGAAAATTTGGGCAGTAATTAGGTCATGAGGGTGGAGCTCTTATAAATAGGATTAGTGCCGTTATAAAGGAATCCAGAAAACTCTCTTGCCCTCTTTCCACCATGTAAGGGTACAACAAAAAGCTAGCAGTCTGTAACTCGGAAGAATACCCTCACTAAATCCCAACCATGTTGGCATCCTGATCTTGGACTTGCAGCTTCCAGAACTGTGAAAAATAAATTTCTGCTACCTAGTTTGAAGTACTTTGTTGTAAGAGCCCAAAGTGACTAAGGGGAACACAAATGAAATGGCTTAAAATAACATACACATTTATTACCTTAGTCCAGACAAGGCTCAATTAACTTCTCTGCTCAAGGTCTTACAAGGCTGTGATCAAGATGACAGTTGGGGCTATAGTTTCATCTGAGCCACAGGGTCCTCTTCCAAGGTCATGTGATTATGGGCAAGATTCATTTCCTTACGACTGTAGAACTCATAGAATTGGCATCATCTTCAAGACCATGAGGGACACATTTCTCTGGCTTTCTCTGTTTCTTCTCTCTAGCTTCCTTGTTAAGAGATCATCTGATTGTGTCAGGTCTACCAAGGCAATTTCTCTCTTGATTAATCCAATTGATTTGGTACTTTCATCTTTGAAATGTTATCTTGTCTTTGGATATGTAATATAATTATAAAAGTGATACTACTTCATCAAGGCTAGGGGATTACAAAAAAGCATCTGTCACCGAGGTCATATTAGAGTTTTGCCTCCCACACTAGACAAGTAAAGAGGCAGAAAAGTGTGACCCACATTTTGGGGTCATGATGAGAAAAATCAATGGGTAGAAATCAACCTAGAAATGACACAGATGAAAGAATTGATAGACAGGGACATTAAACCATTATTATAGCTATATTCTAACTTTAAGAAGTTAGAGGGAATACTGAGGATGCTAAGCAGCAACAGGGAAGACATAAAAAGACATAAATGTAGCTTTTAGAGATGGAAATTACAATGTTTGAGATTAAAAGTGCACTGGATTAGACACTGCAGAAGGAAAGACTAGTAAACTTGAAGATTATATATATATTTTTTGTCTTTGATTTATATATATATATACACACACACATATTTTGTCTCTGATTTTTCCTCTTAACGTCTTTATGTGACTCGTAACTCTTTAAATAGCCAAATGGGATCACATACTATTGTTCTAACCTGCTCCATAAATTTCTGCCTCCATGCATTGGGGAACTGTATTATCTGCATTCTAAAAGTTTCCTGTCATATTGACCATAGAAGTGCTTCCCTTGTCTGAGATCTGTGGTAAATGCCACCTCACTCATGACACCCTTCCTGATTTCCTCTCTCTAGTGATCTCACTTCCCCATGGACTCTGACAGCACTTTACTGGTAACCTGTTTGTAGACTTACCACATTCTTCCAGATATTTGAGCTGTTAATGTAACAGAGTCCCAATGCTGACTTCTGCATTTGATGTTTTCCAAAATATTGATGGCTAAGAGTGAGAACAATCTGTCTTAATTCTGCCAGTGATTATTAAATTTATCTTCGAAGAAAGGTAGATCTTTGATTTTTGGAGAAGAATTAGACTTAAGGGAGTTTTGGATTATACAAATGAAAGATAATATTTTGGAATACAGA
>NW_016809492.1:2332532-2372557 GCF_001698545.2 Rhinopithecus bieti | reverse complement strand
AATATATATATATATATATATAGCTTTTGGGGTACAGGTGGTTTTGGGGTACAGGTGGTTTTGGGGTACAGGTGGTTTTGGGGTACAGATGAATTGTCTAGTGATGAAGTCTGAGATTTTAGTGCAGCTGTCACCTGAGTAGTGTACATTGTACCCTATATGGACTTTTTATCCCTCACCTCTCACACCCTCCCCACTTCTGAGTCTCCAGTATCCATTATATCACCTGTATGCCTTTGTGTACCCATGGCTTAGCTTCCACTTATAAGTGAGAACATACAGTATTTGGTTTTCCATCCCTGAGTTACTTTACTCAGAATAGTGACCTCCAGCTCCACCCAAGTTGCTGCAAAAAAATAATATTTCATTCTTTATTTATGGCTGAGTAGTAGTCTATGGTGTCTATACACTACATTTTCTTTATTCACTCAGTGGTTGATGGGCACTTAGGCTGGTTCCATATCTTTGGAATTATGAATTATGCTGAGAAAAACATATGGGTGCAGGTGTCTTTTTTATATAATGACTTATTTTCCTTTGAGTGCTCAGTAGTGGGACTGCTGGATTGCATAGTAGATCTACTTTCACTTCTTTGAAAAATCTTCATACTGTTTTCCATAGAGTTTGTACTAATTTACATTCCCACCAGCACAGATTACACATTATTTTTGAGTGCACATAGGAGACCTACCAAGACAGAACATATTCTAGACCACAAAAAGTCTTCATACCTTTAAAATGATTAAAATGATACTAAATATATATTCCCATCATACTGGAATTAAATTAGAAATTAATATAAATCTCTCAGAAAAATCCCAAAATATTTGAAAACAAAATAACACACTTCTAAATAACTCATGAGACAAAGGAGAAACCAAAAGGGAAATTACAAAGTATTTTGAACTATGAATAAACATGAAAATACAACATATAAAATTGTGTTGTATTTACAGCAGGACTTAAAGTGAAAGTTACGGGCTTAAATACCTATATTAGAAAAGAAAAAAGGGATCAAATTAATTATCTCAGTTTACACTATAACAACTAGAAAAAGAGGAGTAAATTAAACCTAAAGTAAGCAGAAGAAAGGAAATAATAAAGATTAGGGTGTACATCAGTGACTGATAAAACAGAAAATCAATAAAGATAATCAATAAAACCAAAAATGTGTTCTTAGAGAAGGAATCAATAAAATTGATATATCTCTAGCTAGACCAATCAGAAAAAAAAAAATAAAGGACACACAAATTACCAATATCAGGAATGGAAGTGGTGATATAACTATAGATTTTAGAATTATTAAAGAGAACATAAGGAAATATTATCCATTATGTCAATACATTTGACAAATGAGATGAAATAAATTCTTTAATAGATGCAAACTACCGAAACTCACTTAAGAAGAAACAAATACTTGATTGTCCCTATATCTATTACATAGATAGAATTTGTAACCAGAATATTCCAACAAAGAAAATTCCAGGGCCATATAGCATCACTAGTGAATTTTACCAAACATTTAAGAAAGAAAGAAATCAATTATACAAAACTTCCAAAAAAATGAAGAGAAGGGACTTATTCCCAACTCATTCTCTAATGAGAATATGTGCAAAAAATCTAAACTAAATTTTATAAATCAAATAATCTATTAAACAGGGTAATATATCATGAATGGTGGGATTTATCCTAGGAATGCAAAGTTGGTTTAACTTTGAAAAGTCAGTCTAATTCACCATAGTAACAGACTAAAAAGGAAAACTCATGATCATCAGAATAGAGAATATTTGACAAAATTAAATCAAAAATTATTCCTGATAAACTCTCAGAAGAGCATTATAAGGGGCTTTCCAACCTGATACAGGGCATAGGAAAAATCACAGCTAGCATGATACTTAATGGTGAAAGACTGGATGTCTTCCGCCTAAAATCAGGGACAAGGCAAGGATATCCACTCTCATCACTGCTATTCAGCATTGTACTGGAAGTTCTAGATGAGGCCATGAGGTTGCAACAGCCGCTGGAGAGAACCGAGCACCATATTGTGGGTGGAGGCTACAACCACAGTTGGAGTGGAATTGCGGAACATGTGATCTCTCCTTAAGTTTCCCAGAGAAAGTTAGATTTGGGAGGGGAAATCGCTAAATACCAGGACCTCATGTGGTCAAAAGGATAGGGATTCAGACTATTGTTAACTGAGTGTTAAAGAAAAGTGTAAGTCAGACCTGAAGAAGAACTTGAACACATCTAGGTAGCATTTGTATGTCTTAGCTTATTGCTCTTACATGGGATAAATTCTTCATGACCAGGGAGCTTGTCCTTGTCTTTTATTTCTTTCACCAAAGCAAGCTTAGTGCCTTGAACATCATAAACACTCATTAAATATTTGTTTAATGAATGAATGAATGAATATATAACAACATGGACTCTCCACATAAATATTATTAAAATTCTTTAAAAACATCAGTGACCTTATTTTAGAACAATTTTAAATTGGGGTGATTTTCATGTTCCTGTATTGGGGATATTACAAAATACTTTCATTACGTCTGTCATTGAAAGTTACCGACAAGATATTATGGCCAAAGACATCTCCAATATCTGATCACCTCCAGAAGGCTGATCTAAGAAGATCAGGTTCAAAACATGCCCAGTGTACTACTAAGAAATACAGAGCAAAAGAAATAATTTTATTTAATTAGAGTGATTTTCACTGGAAAGAATGCTCCACTGAGGCATGGCATTGCCAGTCTTGTATATATATTTCTGGTTCCTAGAACACCACCTAGAGTAGGGTCTCCAGAAATTATTTTTTGAGTGAATAAATGAGTGATTGCCCTCTAAGTTGATAGGATGAAGATTTGTTGACCTTCAGTCATTCATCCAAAACTTGTCTTTTTATTGTTCCACATAAGTCTCACAAGATAAATCCTACTGCTATAAGAAGAATTTTTCACAGCGCACCTCTGATCTGGAGATAGACCCGGTGGAAGTGGGAAACAGGAAATTTTGTTGAAACATAATTGGGAGGGCTGAAGGTTATCTTTGAAAATTATTCCAAAAGCAATACACATTTATTCTAAGAGTTCCAACATAATAATATACTACACCAAGTAAAAGGTGAAAGGTTGTGATGTCTTAAGATTTTTTTTGAAATTATTGCAAAAGTAATACTTGTAAGGATTCATATCACTGTATCAAGTAATATGTGAAAAGCTCCCTTTTCCCTTTTTAAGTTGGCTCCCTTGAGAAATCACTGTTACTGACTTGGAATGTATCCTAGCCTTTCCATGGTAGTTTATGTAGATCTAATGCTTTGTTTTAATGGCTGGTTACTAATCCATTGTATAAATGGTCCATAATTTATTTAACTATCCCTGTTGGTGGGCGTGTGGGTAGTTTTCTTATTATTTTTTTTCTATTATTAACTGTGCTCCAATGAAACATTCTTATACATACATATTTTTATAGTTTTGTGGGTATTTACGTAGAATAAATTTTAGAAGCGAAATTGCTGGTTCAGTTACAGAGATCTTAAGGGTAAGATCTTTAAACACGAGGCAGAGAATCCCCATTTTCTATTTTCCAGAGAGGACCTTGTGTTTCTTAGCAGTCACAGCAAAGAAGAAAACATGATTGTTTACATTTCATTGTGTCCTGAAGGAGAGATGATGAAAGCAAAAGCGACCTTTGAGCAGAACCAGTGGAATAAGCACCAAAGAGAAGCAGTGCTCAGTCAGTTCAGGTGAGAGTCAACCCGTGAGAAGACACCTGACTCCTTTCCTATCTTTCAGGAATATCAGTTGCAGTTTTCTGAAAAGATCCTGAGCCAAGTGCTGAAGTGCAGATTTCTGTTTTGTGCCAGTCTAATAGCCTGCATTCTGTTGAAAGACTTTAGAATTACACAGACCCTTTTTAATATGGAAGGTCTGAAAATGTAGAGGTAGGAGAACAAACATGGAAGTTAGTCCAACCACCGCGTGAAAAGTGGTCACGGGAGGTGTGGAACCTGATGGACTGGTTGCAAAAATAATAATGAAGTCTAACCATGGCCAGGTAGTGTGATATATACTTTCTGTAATACTTAACTCTCATCATACCTCTGACAGGAAATATTATGCTTATTTTAGAGATGAAGAACCAATGGAACAGAAAAGTGAAGTAGCTTGCCCACAGTCACACAGATAGGAAATGCGGAAACTGGGACTTGCATTCAGACCTGGCACTTAGAAGGCAGCTAATAAGTTCGTTCTGAAATGAGATGCTGAGATGTTTGGATTAGGATGGAGCAGTGACTTTCACAGAGTGAGGGGTTTGGATACATAACAGCAACTTGGTAGGGGCGAGAAGTCTGAGATCCTTATTCAGTATTCACAGAGCAAGAACAGGTGTCTGTGTCATACCTGTCCAGATACTTGAAGTCTGAAAAGGTACCACATAAACTCTGCATCATATGTCAGCAGCCAGGAACTGAGGATCCAGTGAAGATATTGGGCTTGTTCTACTATCAATGAAAAAAGAGGGCTTGGCCATTGGTTGACTTTCCCTTTGCAGCCCTGCCCACCTCGGTCATGGAGGGCATACACTCTGAAGGGCTCATCCCTAGATCACCACTCTCTCTGGGGATTCTTGGGCAATCCCTCTGTGTGTAGCCAAAAGAAGACAACATTGCCTCTTGAAATGTTGCAGCCCCCATTGTTCATTTCTTAAAAGCCACGGCTATGCCAAATAATTGAGATATTTTACTAAATGCTTACAAGTCTCAAAGAGGAAACAATCCCCAAAGACGATTTCCAAAGAGGAAATAATTGCAGCAAAATGGAGCTGTTTGCAAGCTACAGTGAAATGCATGCTTCCTAATTTTTGTCTGTCTTGGAGTTGCCTGTGATAGGATTAGAAGAGTCACTAATTTTTAATGCCACTGAAGGTAAAATCACATAGTGTATGATCATAACAGTCATTACCTTATTGCTGCTTTGCTAATTTAGAAGAAAGAACAATGTTAACATAAGTCATTTTACTTTTAATTTGATGATTTATTGTTCATTTCACACAGATTTATTGAGTGAGGGCTAGGCTCTTGGCTAAGTGTTGCAGGTGCAGAAATGAGACTTGGTGCCCTGCAAATTTCACACAAAAGATATGGCAAGGCTGTGAATTCAACTGGCAGGGTGATTTGGCAATCCACAGGATTAAGTTGTGCTTTTAGTTTTCAGCTCCCTCTGTGCTGTGGTTGTAAGAGATAAGAATTTCCTTTTGGACAGTTATAGAAAGTTCCTAGTTTCAGTCCAAGTCATGAGCCCATAGTTTAGCCATTTAAGTTAATCATTCCCTTTCTTTTAGCTGTTCAGTCCTTAAAGAAAGAATTCTATTATCCTCAAATTTCTCATATCCTTCAAACCATTTTATGGTGGCAGCAATTCAGTTTCCCCAAAGCCATATCTTCAATGGACCTTTTATGCCTTGTGTCCACAGATAATAATTCAACTAGTGGCTCCTGTCCTATATGCCATAGGCTGTCAGTTGCCCACCTCTGATTAGTGATGGCATTTCCAGTTGTCTTCAGTAACTAAGATAGATAACCAGTCTTAGATATTTGGTAGCTCCTAGAGCTCATGAGAAGACCAGAGAACTAGGTTTAGAAAATGGATAGGAATGAAGGCTGGGCAGCTTAGAGAAGCGGAATCTGTTTATAATGCTCACATAGGTACAAGCAACAACCACCACCCCTCTTGGTTCCTGGCTACCACTGACACCACCTGTACAAATCCTAAACCCTTCCTGCTTCTTTATATCATTCAGACTCAAAATCTCAGAGAAGGGCAGCTGAGTGGTTAAATTCAGACCCAGTGCTCTAGCTTCCAGGGGACCAAGAAAACAAATGTATGGACCCTCACCAGGATTCACACAATGGAAGTTTCCTCAAAATAGAAGGGTGCTCAGATACAGCCAAAAAAATGACAAATATCCTCTATATTTTAAAAATGTAATTAATTTTAAAAATTTTTAGATGGAATTTTGCTATGTTGCCCAGGCTGATCTCAAACTCCCTGGCTCAAGCAGTCCTCCTGCCTCAGCCTCCTGAGAAATGTCCTTTAGAGTTAAGACCAGAAGTAACATGATCTTAGAAAGCAGCTTGGTTCATGAATTCTAATGATGTGAGACTAGGTGGGAACTGATTGGAAGTCACTTTTGGACCCAGAAGGGTGAAACTTAATGCTGTATTGGATGTGAGGTGTGCGTATGAGAGAGATGGGGGTAGAATCTAGGAACACTCTCAGATTTCTGGCTAGAGTGACTAGGTGATTGGCTCTGCTGTTGATCCTCACAAAAACACCATTCAGTGGGTGAAGCATGGTAACATCTCTCTTACCCTGTCCTGCAAGTCAGTGGGAGAGTAAGGCAGGAGCCTAGGTCTTCCAACTCTAGAACTGGCAGTGTGGTGTAAGAGACTCCAGATATGGTCTTTTGGGGTTCAGCTCCTAGCTGACCGCTTTCCAGCTGTATGACTTTGGATGTGTGACTTAACCAGTCCATGTTTCAGTTTCTCCATTTGTAAAATGGGAGTAGTAATAATATCTATCACAAAAGGTGGTCATCATGTTGAATGAGCATATATATGTAAAGCACTTAGAAAGATGTCTGATACTGTTAAGTTCTCAAAAAGTGTTACAATTGTTAGCTATCACCATTCCAATTAGTCCAGTGAGTTTGGCAGGCTTCTATAAAAAAGGTGGATCTAAAACACTGGAGTGTTCTTTAATATTTAGAAATATAAACCAGCCGGGAGAATTTTGTGAAGCATATATGAATATCAATAGCTGAATCGATCAAGTGGAAGAAAGGATATCAGAGATTGAAGATCAACTTAATGAAATAAAGTCAGAAGACAAGTTTAGAGAAAAAAGAATAAAAAGGAATGAACAAATCCTCCAAGTAATATGGGATTATGTGAAAAGACCAAATCTGCGTTTGATTGGCATACCTGAAAGTGACAGGGAGAATGAACCAAGTTGGAAAACACTCTTCAGGATATTACCAGGAGAACTTCCCCAACCTAGCAAGACAGGCCAACATTCAAATTCAGGAAATACAGAGAACACCTCAAAGTTACTCCTCAAGAAGAGTAACCCCAAGACACATAATGTCAGATTCACTAAGGTTGAAATGAAGGAAAAAAAGTTAAGGGCAGCCAGAGAGAAAGGTTGTGTTACCCACCAAGGGAAGCCCATCAGACTAACATTGGATCTCTCTGCAGAAATCCTACAAGCCAGAAGAGAGTGGTGGCCAATATTCAACTTGCTTAAAGCAAAGAATTTTCAACCCAGAATTTCATATCCAGCCAAACTAAGCTTCATAAGCAAAGGAGAAATAAAATCCTTTCAAGACAAACAAATGCTGAGAGATTTTATCACTACCAGGCCTGCCTTACAAGAGCTCCTGAAGGAAGCACTAAATATGGAAAGGAACAACTGGTACCAGCCACTGCAAAAACATACCAGATGGTAAAGAACATCGACACTATGAAGAAACTGCATCAACTAATGGGCAAAATAACCAGCTAGCATCATAAGGACAGGAACAAATCCACAATAACAATATTAACCTTAAATTTAAATGGGCTCAATACCGCAATTAAAAGACACAGACTGGCAAATTGGATTAAGAGTCAGGACCCATGAGTGTCCTGTATTCAGGAGACCCATCTCATGTGCAAAGACACTCATAGGCTCAAAATAANCCTTACAAGAGCTCCTGAAGGAAGCACTAAATATGGAAAGGAACAACTGGTACCAGCCACTGCAAAAACATACCAGATGGTAAAGAACATCGACACTATGAAGAAACTGCATCAACTAATGGGCAAAATAACCAGCTAGCATCATAAGGACAGGAACAAATCCACAATAACAATATTAACCTTAAATTTAAATGGGCTCAATACCGCAATTAAAAGACACAGACTGGCAAATTGGATTAAGAGTCAGGACCCATGAGTGTCCTGTATTCAGGAGACCCATCTCATGTGCAAAGACACTCATAGGCTCAAAATAAAGGGATGGAGGAATATTTACCAAGAAAATGGAAAGCAAAGAAAAAAAAAAAGCAGGACTTGCAATCCTAATCTCTGATAAAACAGACTTTTTTTTTTTTTTGAGACGGAGTCTTGCTTTGTCGCCCAGGCTGGAGTGCAGTGGCCGGATCTCAGCTCACTGCAAGCTCCGCCTCCCGGGTTCACGCCATTCTCCTGCCTCAGTCCCCCGAGTAGCTGGGACTACAGGCGCCCGCCACCTCGCCCGGCTAGTTTTTTGTATTTTTTTTAGTAGAGACGGGGTTTCACCGTGTTAGCCAGGATGGTCTTGATTTCCTGACCTCGTGATCCACCCGTCTCGGCCTCCCAAAGTGCTGGGATTACAGGCTTGAGCCACCGCACCCGGCCGATAAAACAGACTTTAAACCAACAAGATCAAAAGAGACAAAGAAGGGCATTACATAATGGTAAAGGGATCAACAAGAAGATGCAACAACAAGAGCTAACTATCCTAAATATATATACACCCAATACGGGAGCACCCAGATTAATAAAGCAAGTTCTTGGGGACCTCCATAGAGACTTCAATTCCCACACAATAATAGTAGGTGACTTTAACACCCTACTGTCAATATTAGATAGATCAATGAAACAGAAAATTAACAAGGATATACAGGACTTGAACTCAGTTCTGAACCAAGCAGACCTAACAGACATCTACAGAACTCTCCACCCCAAATCAACAGAATATACATTCTTCTCAGCACCTCACCACACTTATTCTAAAATTGACCACATAATTGGAAGTAAAAAACACTCCTCAGCAAATACAAAAGAATGGAAATCATAACAGTCTCTCAGACCACAGAGAAATAGAACTCAGGATTAAGAAACTCACTCAAAACCACGTAACTACATGGAAAGTGAACAACCTGTTCCTGAGTGACTACTGGGTAAATGACAAAATGGAGGCAGAAATAAAGATGTTCTTAAAACTAATGAGAACAAAGACACAATATACCAGAATCTCTGGGATGCATTTAAAGCAGTGTGTAGAGGGGAATTTATAGCACTAAATGCCCACAGGAGAAGCTGAAAAGATCTAAAATCGACACCCTAACATTACAGTTAAAAGAACTAGAGAAGCAAGAGCAAACAAATCCAAAAGCTAGCAGAAGTCAAGAAATAACTAAGATCAGAGCAGAACTGAAGGAGATAGAGACTCAAAAAACCCTTCAAAAAATCAATGAATCCAGGAGCTGGTTTTTTGGAAAGATCAACAAAATAGACCACTAGCCAGACTAATAAAGAAGAAAAGAGAGAAGACTCAAATAGAGGCAATAAAAAATGATATAGGAAATATCACTACTGATCCCACCAAAATACAAACTACCATCAGAGAATACTGTAAACATCTCTACACAAATAAACTATAAAATCTAGAAGAAATGGGCAAATTCCTGGACATGTACACCCTCCTAATTCTAAACCAGGAAGAAGTTGAATCCCTGAATAGACCAATAACAAGTCCTGAAATTGAGGCAGTAATTAATAGACTACCCACCAAAAAAAGCCCAGGACCAGATGGATTCAGAGGTGAATTCTACCAGAGGTACAAAGAGGAGCTGGTACCATTCCTTCTGAAACTATTCCAAACAATAGAAAAAGAGGGAATCCTTCCTAACTCATTTTATGAGGCCATCATCATCCTGACACCAAAACCTGGCAGAGACACAACAAAAAACGAAAATTTCTGGCCAATATCCCTGATGAATATTGATGCAAAAATCCTCAATAAAACACTGGCAAACTGAATCCAGCAGCACCTCAAAAAGCTTATCCACCACAATCAAGTCAGCTTCATCTTTGGATGCAAGGCTGGTTCAACATATACAAATCAATAAATGTAATCCATCACATAAACAGAACCAATAATAAAAACCACATGATTATCTCAATAGACGCAGAAAAGGCATTCAACAAAATTCAACAGCCCTTCGTGCTAAAAACTCTCAATAAACTGGGTATCGATGGAATGTATCTCAAAATAATAAGAGCTGTTTTGGACAGACGCAAAGCCAACATCATACTGAATGGGCAAAAACTGGAAGCATTGTCTTTGAAAACCAGCACAAGGCAAGGATGTCCTCTCTCACCACTCCTATTCAACATAGTATTGGAAGTTCTGGCCAGGGCAATCAGGTAAGAGAAAGAAATAAAGGGTATTCAATTTGGAAAAGAGGAAGTCAAATTGTCTCTGTTTGCAGATGACATGACTGTATATTTAGAAAACCCTATGGTCTCAGCCCAAAATCTCCTTAAGCTGATAAGCAACTTCAGCAAAGTCTCAGCATACAAAATCAATGTGCAAAAATCACAAGCATTCTCATACACCAATAACAGAGAGCCAAATCATGAGCGAACTCCCATTCACAATTGCTACTGAGAGAATAAGATGTCTAGGAAAACAACTTACAAGGGATGTGAAGGACCTCTTCAAGGAGAACTACAAACCACTGCTCAAGGAAATAAGAGAGGACACAAACAAATGGAAAAACATTCCATGCTCATGGACAGGAAGAATCAATATCGTGAAAATGGCCATATTGCCCAAAGTAATTTATAGATTCAATGCTATCCCCATCAAGCTACTATTGACTTTCTTCAAAGAACTGGAAAAAACTACTTTAAACTTCATATTGAACCAGAAAGGAGCCCACATAGCCAAGACATCAAAGCTGGAGGCATCATGCTGCCTGACTTTGAACTACTATACAAAGGTACAGTAACCAAAACAGCATGATACTGGTACCAAAACAGATATATAGACTAATGGAACAGAACAGAACCCTCAGAAATAATGTTACACATCTACAATCATCTGATGTTTAACAAACCTGACACAAGCAATGGGGAAAGGATTCCCTATTTAATAAATGGTGTTGAGAAAACTGGCTAGCCATATGTAGAAAACTGAAACTGGATGCCTTCCTTACACCTTATACAAAAATTAACTCAAGATGGATTAAATACTTAAACCTAAGACCTAAAACCATAAAAACCCCAGAAGAAAACCCAGAAAAATACCATTCAGGACATAGGCATGGGCAAAGACTTCATGTTTAAAACACCAATAGCAATGGCAACAAAAGCCAAAATGGGATTTAATTAAACTAAAGTACTTCTGCACAGCAAAAGAAACTATCATTAGAGTGAACAGGCAACCTATAGAATGGGAGAAATTTTTTGTTATCTATCCATCTGACAAAGGGCTAATATCCAGAATCTATAAAGAACTTAAATTTACAAGAAAAAAACAAACAACCCCAACAAAAAGTGAGCAAAGGATATGAATAGACACTTCTCAAAAGAAGACATTTATGCAGCCAACAAACATATGAAAAAAAGCTCATCATCACTGGTCATTAGAGAAATGCAAATCAAAACCACAATGAGACACCATCCTACGCCAGTTAGAATGGCGATCATTAAACAACAGATGCTGGAGAGGATGTGGAGAATTAGGAATGCTTTACTCTGTTGGTGGGAGCTTAAATCAGTTCAACCATTGTGGAAGACAATGTGGTGATTCCTCAAGAATCTAGAACTAGAAATACCATTTGACTCAGCAATCCCATTTCCCAAAGGGTTATAAGTCATTCTACTATAAAAATACATGCACATGTATGTTTATTGTGGCAATATTCACAATAGCAAATACTTGGAACCAACCCAAATTTCCATCAGTGATAGACTGGATAAAGAAAATGTGGCACATATACACCATGGAATACTATGCAGCCATAAGGGAGGAGGAGTTCATGTCCTTTGCAGGGACATGGATGAAGCTGGAAACCATCATTCTCAGCAAACTAACACACAAACGGAAAACCAAATATCGCATGTTCTCACTCATAAGTGGGAGTTGAATAATGAGAACACGTGGACACAGGGAGGGGAACATCACAGGCTGGGGGCCTGTGAGGGGGTGAGGGGCTAGAGGAGGGATAGCATTAGGAGAAATACCTAATGTAGGGGATGGATTGTTGGGTGCAGCAAACCACCATGGCACATGTATACCTATGTAACAAAACTGCACATTCTGCACATGTACCCCAGAACTTAAAGTATAATAAAAAATTAATAAAAAAGATCAGTTATATCATGTTTAATAGGATCAGCAGCAGCTTTATAAGTGACTTTACAGAGACTAATAAGGGATTTGATCTTTTTCTTTTGTTATTGAGGCTTTTGAAATGTGGAACTTGTGTATTCTGGTTTGTTATATTTATAATCTTTTCAGACTCAGTCTATACTTTATGTTGAGTTTTAAAAATGAAATACTTTATATGAACCGGCAAAACTGGTACCAAAGGGAAACATTAACCATGAGGAAGAACATTTCTGTAAGGAGAACAGGTGACAATATACATGTGTGCTAATTGTAAAATGAGCATGTTAGTCCTTAAAGCACATCAGAACTGAATATGAATAATCTATTCATCAATGAAATAAACACAGCTCTTTGAGGATTTGAGACTACATTCACCCTTTATTCATAGTCGCTTACAGTTTTGCTTTTCTCTGCATTTCTCTGCTGTAAGATGACTGTTGCATTGTTGAATTGTATTTTGAGTGGATATTTTTGTTTGGTAATAATTAAAATTTTAAATTGTAAAAAACGGAAATGTAAACCAGCCTGAGTTCAATTATTTACAGTCTCTCACATCGGGTGAGACAGTGCAGTCCTAAGTTGAAGACAGTGTTCCAGGGCAAGTCAATCAGATATCAAAAGCATGATTTCTGCAGACCTAACTGAGACCATGTCTTCTGCATATTCCAATTTCACTTTTAGAAACTGCCAAATCACAAGTCACGTCTACTAGGGGAATGACACAGCATTATGAAACCTCCACTCTAGCATGAGCGAGTCAAACAGGTTTCTTACATAATAAAAGCTTTGCCATTTCACCCAGGGCTTGACTCCCTGCCAGTGCCTCCACCCCCAGAAGAAAACACAGATATTTGGACAGCTGGGTGTGATCCAAGCCTAGGGCATGGGGCAATGTTCAGGTCAAGAAGTGGGAGGCCAACTTTACCATGGCTTAGAGGCCCTGGAATATGTGGGGTTGGATACAAACGAGAAGAAATGCTTAGAGACCCCTGGTTCCAACTCCATCAGAGTGTGCTTGGGGAAGTTCTGGGTCTAGACCTATCTGGATCCTGTGGAACTGCAGAACTCACTAATCTCCTAGAATTTTCTGAACTGTCTTCAGCTCTCTATCAGGTCATAAGGGTTGGAACTTCTCCCAAAGGACTTTCCCAATGCCCAAAACTAAGAGAAGCTGCATGTAGTGCTTTCATCCACAATAAACAACTTGCATAACAGGGCAGGTCTAAAATTCCTGAAGGAAGGAAGAACCGAGGGCCAAGAAAGATACAGAGAAGTTTTCCAGCTGGAAAAGAAAATATCCTTCTATGCCAGACTATGGCAAAACCAACTAAAATTTACCCAAAGCTTTCTGCACAAATATTTCACTCATTTTTCATTCTGAACTGCTAGGATAATCATAGGGCACTCATATTACACATGAGGTCTGGGTGAAAAGAGCTAATCAGTTCTATAAAATATATGATCTCTCTCCAGGCACAGTGGCTCATGCCTGTAATCCCAACACTTTGGGAGGCCAAGGCAGGTGGATCACTTGAGCCCAGGAGTTCAAAACCAGCCTGGGAAACATGGTGAAACCCCATCTCTTAAAAAAAAAAAAAAAAAAAAAAAAAAAAAAAAAAAAAAAAAAAAAAAAAACCAAGAAAACAAAAACAAAACAAAAAAAAGCTGTGGTGGCATGCACCTGTAGTTGAACTACTTGGAAGGCTGAAGTGGGAGGATCACCTGAGCCTGGGGAGGTTGAGGCTGCAATAAGCCATGATTGCCCCATCCTGGGTGACAAATAAAGATCTCTCTAATTTCCTGAGTTTTCTTACGCAAATGAAACTGGCTCTTAGTCTGGATAGATGATTGAAAATTAATCAGGATGTCATTTTTGACATCACATTGAAAGAGACAGAATTTAAGACATATCAAGAAGGCAAACAACTCCATTTTACAAGAGCTTGCTTTCGCAGTTTTAGTGGAAGGAGTCTTACTGAACAGGTGGATTTCTATCTAAATAATCAGAATGGGTACTACTCATGTCCACTATTATCTTCGGCATTTTGAATATGTTATCTCTAACTTTCACAACAAATCTGCAAGCTAGTCATTATTGTCCATTGCAGAGATGAGGAAACCTGGGTTCAGAAAGGTTACTTTGGCTAGGAAGGGAGAGGTGGAGTGAGGACAGGCCTCCTACCTCAAAGCACCAGCTCTTTAACTCTTTTCATTACACCATGACATTTTCCCCTAAAGGAAAGAAATGGTTCTAGACTGAAAGTGTCTTCTGGTTTAGGTAATTCAGATCAGATCCAACTCTTCCTTAGAAACTTAACCCAACTCTGGGCCGGGCGCGGTGGCTCAAGCCTGTAATCCCAGCACTTTGGGAGGCCGAGACGGGCGGATCACGAGGTCAGGAGATCGAGACCATCCTGGCTAACACGGTAAAACCCCATCTCTACTAAAAAATACAAAAAAACTAGCTGGGCGAGGTGGCGGGCGCCTGTAGTCCTAGCTACTCGGGAGGCTGAAGCAGGAAAATGGCATAAACCTGGGAGGCGAAGCTTGCAGTGAGCCGAGATCCGGCCACTGCACTCCAGCCCGGGCGACAGAGCGAGACTCCCTCTCAAAAAAAAAAAAAAAAAAAAAAAAAAAAAGAAACGTAACCCAACTCCTTGCCAAATGGTAGGTATTTTGGAGATGAAATCACACTACCTTTAAGGGTCAAATTTTCATGTTTTGTACATTTTTAGGTTTTTTTCCCCCTCTTGCTTCAGTGCAACAAATCACAGCAGGTCAGGCATGAAAGTATCTGCAATTTGTGAGCAGGTCTCAGACGCATGGTGTTGAGAGCAGTGCCCAGTCCACCCAGGCTTGCACTGAAGGATCTAGTCAAGAGAAGCTCCACAGAGAGTCTACTCCCCTCTTCAGGGATAGTTCCTGTCTTTACACAGTCTTCCCTTTTGTGCAAAAAGAGCCAACTCATGGGCCAACCAGCAGCCATTCTCTTCCTGTTCAGCCTATCAACAGGTAAACTCCTGGAGGGCAGGATCTAGGTTTGATTTATCTTTGCATCTCCCATTTGCAACACTTGCCTGAGCTCTGCTGGCTTCTGGGGCTCTTTTGCTCCAACAAGTGATGCCACACACCAGAAGGAGGTGAAGTCACCAAGTAATTCATACATCCCTGTTCTCAAGAAACTGATGCTCTGAAGAGGTAATATGAAACCATCAGGAAACAAAAACAAAAACCAGCTAATGTTTGAATCTGGGGACGTAAGTGTTAACCTGTATGTGTGCCAGAGTCCTCAGGACGCCTCATGCAAGAGGAGAAACTTGGAGAATGGATAGGATTGGGGTAGGTGGGAGGCATCGTGGATGAGGAGTAAACACAGGAAGTAGAGGGCAGAGGAAATTATGGTAGGTGGAGGAAATAGCATCTCTCTCAGCATTACTGGTGCGTGCTTTCTACCAGCCCTCTTGAGTCACAGCCATTCATGTTGGGCCTCTCCACAAGTTTCCATTGTGTTTCCCTGTCTTTGTACAGGAACCCTAATGATGTGGAGGGGAAGCAGCCTGTAGTCCCGTGACTAGGTCTCAGTCTGCTAGAGACACTGTGAATCAGGCCTGTGACCTTCCCAGGTGCTTCCGGTTTTCCCCTCTTAGGTTAGACACGATGGCTACAGGGGGCTGGAGTTGGGTATTTCCATTCCCCTAGGTCGATTAGGCTCTACCAGAACCCCAGGTGGTTAGGTTCTGGAAAGTAGCTTCCCTTGAGGGAGACCTCATTAGAAGAACAGAATGCTCTGGAGTATTTCAAAATGGTGACTTTCCCCTGATGCACAGGGAGTTTTGCTTTGATCACTGATAATTCGGTGGCATTCCTGGAGGTGGCATTCGCAGAGTTATGGGGTACCCCCTTAAGATTGGCTCCTACTGGAGTTTTCACCTCCCAAACTTGTCCATGCTGAGCGTCCAGCAATACATCAATATGGTTTAGTATTGGTACCTGGCTCCCACAGAGGTTTCTTCTCTGGTAAACTGTGATTTTCTGTATTCACCTGTCTGCCTCTCCCTAATTTTGGGAGCATCGGTTTGCCATGTGACCTCAGTTCTCTGTTGGATCTAAGAGAAAAGTTGTTGAATTTTAGTTTGTTCAGCTTTTTTGTTGTTTTGAGTACCAGAGTGATGACTCCCAGATACCTTTTATGCTGCACTTGAAAGCAGCATTTTCCTGCAGTGTGCTCTGCAAAACATGAGTTTATCTGTAGAGTTCTACACAAGGTTAGAGTTCAACAGCAGCAGGGGCCTGTGTTCAGGTAGCTGTGAGAAATAGAGGTGTCTTTACAGCAGCTCCTTTTAGTGCCTTTATTATATCAATGTGTATTTAATTACACTTTATGGGACAATCGATTGCATTGTTTCCTAAATGGATTTGACTATGAAGTTCTTTTGGGGAAGAGTGTTTCGTAAAACCGTCTTCCTCAGAATTGGGGAAATGCTGCCTTACAGTCTTTCTAAATACCTTCTCCTTGCCTGAGGTCGCTGCTCCTTTGTGGGCCAGTTGACATAATGAGTCCTATCTATGTTCATTCTTCCACAGATACTTACTAAGTCTCCATTAGGTGCCTGGCAGTGTGATCGCTCTGATAGGGGATACTATAGTGTTTGAGACATGGTAGCTTTTAGAGTTCACAGTCTGGTATGGAAAGTAAGACAGACAGGGAGGGATTGCCTTGGGAGTTATACCTGATGTAAATGACGAGTTGATGGGTGCTGACGAGTTGATGGGTGCAGCACACCAACATGGCATAAGTATACATATGTAACAAACCTGCACATTATGCACATGTACCCTAGAACTTAAAGTATAAAAAAAAAAAAAAAAAGAAAAAAGAAAAAAAAAACTGGAAAAAAAAAAAAAAGTAAGACAGACATGCACAGAGATACCTAGTTCTGGAGACTTCGAAGAAAGAAAGGCTCCCCTAATGTTTCTACTATTTACAAAAGATGAATCAAATTAAACTAGAGAACCAAAACAGAAAATAATGTTTTAAAATGAAAGCTGTCTACTTTCCACATTTCACTGAGGTGCCAAGTTGGCTTCAAGAGTGAAAAAGTCTTGTAGATCAGGTTTCTTGGCAGAACATCGGTCTGTACAATGCTGCCCATGACCTGCCATCCTATTCACCAACCTGTGTCCATTGCAGCATCTCCTCACAGAGCTTCCAGGGGTCTCGGTGGACAGCATCAGCAGGCAGGAAATGAAGGGCTGGGTGGACTCACCCAACCAAAACCTTGTTCTCAGCCTGTGTTAGGGCTTTGTGGAGGAGTGACGCAGGATCTGTGGCACCATCCACCTATCAGCCTCTTGTCTGCCTTTTGGACAGAGCCTTTCCTTTCCTGGCTAAAGGACTCATCCTTTCAGAACCTGCCTCCAGCTTCTAATGATGAACAATACAAGAAAACAAAAGACAGCTGTCTTGGCTCCAGGCACAAGCATCCAGAAGGAACCAAAAACTGTCAATGAGTCACCAGCCAGTGAATTACCAAGTGCATTACCAAGAAAGTGATTTTATACTCAGGCAGGCAGTTTAGTGCAACCTGAGAGGGCTGAGAAGATGCTGCCCCATCTCTTTCCCTACTTGGCCCTCACTCAGATGCAGCTGGGCCTGAAATCCACCCTCAGGCAGGCATTTTTTTTTCTCGAGCAGTTTTTCTCTGAAAGTCATCTTTTTTCAAAGCAAATACTTAAGGGGAGGAGGATGTAATTTTAATACTATAGTCTTCTCATGGCTGTTATCAAATGGCAATATTTTGGGATAAAAGGAATAAAAGACAAATAATTTTATCTTATTCCTCAGTTTCTTTGTTTGTAAAATAAGGGATGAAATAAGAAAGTTCTAAGTTACTTCCCACTTTATGACTCATTATCACTCCCAGAATTGAAACAGCAGGAAGGCACTGGAAACTCAGGGGAAAGGGAGGAGAAGGTCTCACAGGCCTGAAATAAGTTATCAGCATTTATTTTCTGTAATAGAATAGGGAATGCCCGATTATGTTGTATGCCATAAGAGTAAGTATTGTGTTTTGTGAAGTTTTTGTTGTACGTATAGATGTTGGGTATAGATACAGATAAATATGTAGATATATGATATACACATATTGTATTTGTTGGAGTTCTCCATGGAAATAGAACCTATGTATATATTTAGGTTGGCAGACTGAAGACTCAGGGAAGACTTGGTGTTGCAGTTTCTGTTTGATGACAGTCTGGAGGCAGAATTCTCTCTTACTTGGGGGACCTCAGTCTGTTTTTTCTTAAAGCCTTCAACTAATTGGATGAGGCCCACTCACATTATGGAGGTAATCTGCTTTACTCAAAGTCTACTGATTTAAGTGTTAATCTCATCTAAAAAATGCCTTTACAACAACATCCAGACTGATGTTTGACCAAATATCGGTACCACAGCCTAGCCAAGTTGACACATGAAATAAACCATCTTACATATGAGAGTACACAGCACATGCGCGCACACACACACACACGCACATGTGTGCAACCTGAGAGGGCAAAGAAGATGCTGCCCCATCTCTTCGCTTGCTTGGGCCTCACTCAGATGCAGCTGGGCCTGAAATCCACCCTCAGGCAGGCATTTTTTTTTTTTTGTTCAAGCAGTTTTTCTCTGAAAGTCATCTTTTTTTAAAAGCAAATACTTAAGGGGAGGAGGATGTAATTTTAATACTATAGTCTTCTCACTGCTGTCATCAAATGGCACATATGTGCATGTGTGTATGCTGGGTAGTGGAATAAAATATAATAAAATATATTCTTATAGCAGATTGTGGCCAAGTAGATTGAAAACTTCTGAAAGCCCACAAAACCATTCTGAATTCTACTTCTAAGCCAGCACTGCCACCATCATAAGAAAGGGGACCATGTCTCCAGGTGTAAAGTGTCCTTTGCTACACCTGCTCTCACACCAACTAGGGAGACCTTGACACTGCTAGGCTGCCACTCCAACACCGTCTCAGAACTCCCCACTGCTCCTTTTGCTCTAGGCACAGCGGCTCCTGTTTCTTCCTTCAGCGCTGCTCATGTATGCCCACCTCAAGACATTTGCTTCTGTTCTCCCTCTACCTGGAAGGTTCTTCCCCAGGCCTTTTCATTGGCTGACTCCATTCAATCTTTCAGATCTCTGACCAATTCCTCCTACCTCCTCAGAGAGGCCTTCCTTGACAATCCCATTAAAGTAACCCCTGCCCACTTCCCCATGCTCCATACGACTGCCTCTGAGTTAACCTGGAAGTGGATGACCTGCAAAGGAGTCTGCGTTGCACTGCTTTGTGGCATGTGCAGGCACTATTGGACCTGAGTTTTCTTCTGGAGATATCTGAGAATGGTAGGTTCTGTCTGTTGTCTACTCAGCAGTCATTATCCAATTTACTTCTTTGTTAGCAGACCCTAATTTTTAAAATATATCTGGTAGTTATCTCCTTTATGTGGAGTGACCCTGTATCCTAGTACACAACTTTATTTCTAGTACCCTGTATCCTAGTACACAACTTTATTTTCTTCATTGCATTTATCACTATCTGAAATACCTTATTGCCTTCATTTACTGTCTTCCCTCCCCCACCCCACAGAAAGATAAGCCCCATGTCTTTCCTATTTATTTTTATATTCTTAGTGCCTAGAATAGTGCCTGGCACATGGCAGGGTCTCATAAATGGTTAGGGAATAAGCCATCCATAATGGTTATAGAGTGGACATTTGCCCATGATTTGGCTGTCCATCATATGAACTTCCTGTCTATTTTAGGGAACACCACTTTATGAGCCTTGGTGGGAGAAAAGCTGACAATGGTACTCACTCTCTTAGCTTCCCGTTGCGGTATGTGTGGACATGTGACTCGCTCAGCCAGTCAGATGCACCTTTCTGGGAACAGCACTAGGGAGTAGGCACAGCAGATGATTGCTGTCATGGGTGGAGGCGGCTGCAGCAGCACTTCCGGTTTCCAGGGTAGCAATAGCAGTGATCCGGGCAGCAGCCATGCAAGCCATGGCATCCAGTGAACAGAGGCAGTGGCACAGTGTCCTCCCTGATTCTGTGGTATGACTTTGGCTTTGTTCTGGTTGTACCAGATTTCCGACACTTCTGCCATCTTCTGAGTCCGGTTCCCAGCCTCTCAGTGACTCTGCGAGCTTCCAGATAGCCTTTTTATAGTCCTGTCTGCTTACCTCAGAGCAGTTTCTGGTGCTGGAAATTCTCTTGTCTTTTCCCTTCTCTTGCCTTTCTCATCTTCTGTCTTACCACTCCCTTTGAACTTTCCAAGTCCTTGAAGTCATCTTTATGTCCTTCTTCCTGACTAGATTTGATACTCATCAGTGGCTCCCATGAGTCTTGGCAGTCAGCCTTGGTTTAAAAGGAACGAAGGTCTCTCTGGTATAGTTTTGCTCTACCAGTAAGGGTAGGACGGACCGAAGAACAGTGGGTGGATCTGCATCAGTCATTGGATCTTCTGTGACTCATCAATGAGTTAAATTTTAAGCCTTTGAGTTGGTCAGCACTTACTGATAAATATTTGTGACATCCCATACAGGGTATGTGTGGCTCCTTATAAAAGCAACATACGTGGTTTATCCTCAAGAAATCTGTATAATAGACAGGAAGCGAGAATTGTTACACAATGAAAATAAATAAAAGGATATGGTAGATTGTCCTTCCCAAAGATGGCCACGATAATACCTTCTATATGCTTTTCTGAAATGTCACTAATAGAGTTTAGATGTTTGTCTCCTCCAACTCTCATGTTAAATTTGACCCTCAATGTTGGATGTGGGGGCCTGATGGGAGGCGTTTGGGTCATGGGTGGGGGTGGATCTTTCATGAATAGCTTGGTGCCCTCCCAACAGTAACGAGTGAGTTCTTGCTGTGTTAGTTCACATGAGAGCTGGTTGTTGAAAAAGTATGGCACCTCACACCTCTCTCCTGCTCCCTCCTTGCCAAATGACATGCCTGCTCCCCCTTCACATTCCACCATGAGAAATAACATCCTAAGGTCCTAGCCAGAAGCAGATGCTGCAGTCATGCTTGTACAACCTGCAGAACTATGAGCCAAATAACCCTCTTTTCTTCATACATTACCCAGCCTCAGGTATGCCTTTACAGCAAGATAGAGTAACATAGTTACCTTGCCAAATCCCATCAAGGCTGAGACTCTTTCTCTGTACTCTCTTGAGCCTGGGAAAGCCCTGTGACTACTTAGACCAATAGAATGTAAGTAATGCTGCAGCAGCTCCAGGCACAGCCCTTAATTGGTTTGATAATGTCTGCTTCCTGCATCTTGGAAGCCAGTCACTGTGTAAGAAATAGAGCACATTGAGAGGAATGTGCTGTGAGCAGCCCAGTCCCCATGTGGAGACGCCCTGGATGAGGAGGTACTGTGTAGAGAGAGAGGTCAAGATGCCAGACTCATGAGTAAGGAAGCCATATATAAGGTGGTATCCCAGCCCCGCCTCCCCTAGCTGATGCCATGTGGACCACAGACCAAGCACCTAGCTGAGCCCTTCCTAAATTCCTGACCTACACAATTGTGAGCAAAATAAAATGGTTGTTTTAAGTCACTGCATTGTGGGATGGTTATTGTTATGAGACAATGGATTAACTAGATCAAAGGACAAGGACTCATCTATGCAGAATGCTTCTGGGCCCCTGGCTGTGGCCATGTAGAGTGCTTTATGTAAGTGTGGAAAGAGTTTTGGGTGATAAGAACATCAGAGTAGATACTGTAGACACCTGAGTGTATTCAGTACTCTTTGGAAAAGCAGCTGTCAAATAAAATGAAACTTGTACTTATTCAAAATGGAAAATAATCTCACATTCAGATGTGAGTGATTTCTAGCATCAGTAGTGGGGCCTGGCATGGAGAAACAAGGTCCAGGATCATTAACAAAACAAAAGTCCTTCCTCATCTCCAGAGGCACAGCTACACCTAATGGAATCAATTCTCAGAATCCTTCTACTTTTTGGCTCTAGAGTAACCAAGGAGATTTTGCCCTAAATTTTTATTCCAATCCAAAATTGCATTTACTGCAAACTTGGGAAAGTCAGACTATAATCAAACATTGCTTATAATAAGCCCATGCATTATGATGCATGTGATACAAGGTTAAAATGCTACAGCATTATATGTTAGATCCTTAGGAAGGCACAGTTCAACAATTCAAATAATCTTATGTACTTTATGTCCTACTTCCATTTCTCTCAGAGACACATACTGTAGCCTGCACTTAAAACAAAAGATTGTTTTATTTTGTCTCATCTCTGGCCTCCTTTGTGTTGGCTTTGGTAGTAGCTTCCAGGTGAAATACGACTGCCTCTGAGTTAACCTGGAAGTGGACGACCTGCAAAGGAGTCTGCGTTGCACTGCTTTGTGGCATGTGCAGGCACTATTGGACCTGAGTTTTCTTCTGGAGATATCTGAGAATGGTAGCTTCTGTCTGTTGTCTACTCAGCAGTCATTATCCAATTTACTTCTTTGTTAGCAGACCCTAATTTTTAAAATATATCTGGTAGTTATCTCCTTTATGTGGAGGCCAGGTCATTCCTTAGCCCAAGGAAGTGAATTGATTAAGTCAGTGATCTAAGTTCCATCCCTTCTGTCAGTGTTTGGTTAACAAATGGACATGGGACACAATTCCAGCCCATGAAACATGATGCACAGTCAGCTGTGGGACTTTAGGTAAAGTTCTCTTATCTTCTAAGTACGTGCCCAAGTAAGGGATAGTGTCCATTCCCATCTTCTGTCATTTGGTTACTATGTGAGAGTATGAGATCTGGAGCCACTATCTTGGCCACCTCGAGGGAAGCCAGCCCAAGAGGAAAGGTCAGTGTGCTGGCTAGAGTGGAGAGAGGGAAAGAGAGGGGAAAAAAACCCAAAAACAAAACCTGTCTTCTTAATTGTGTTATAGAGTTGCTGAATTGACCTATTGGAAACTGTCCTAACTTAGGACTTCGTGTTATGTGAAGGAATACATTTTTCTCCTTGTGTAAGCCACACTTAGTTGGGTTTTCAGTTTTTTAGCTGATAGCATACTGAGTCAGTAACTATAAATAAGAAAATAAGAAATCAATGATAACGCATATAGTAGAAGGAAAAACTACCTTCAGCATTGGGGAGAAAAGGTATCTCACGTTTTTGGATAGGTGAGGCTACAGGAACACATACTGGGTTATGAATTACCTTTGGGGAGGTCCACATTGATTGGAAAGCAAAGGAAGACCTCTGGGAACACCTGAACTGATCTCAGTTTTGAAAAGCTTGGCCGGTCGTGGTGGCTCACGCCTGTAATCCCAGCACTTTGGGAGGCTGAGGCGGGCGGATCATGGGGTCAGGAGATTGAGACCATCCTGGCTAACACGATGAAACCCCATCTCTACTAAAAATACAAAAAATTAGTCGGGCATGGTGGCGGGCGCCTGTAGTCCCAGCTACTCGGGAGGCTGAGGCAGGAGAATGACCTGAACCCGGGAGGCGGAGCTTGCAGTGAGCAGAGATTGCGCCACTGCACTCCAGCCTGGGCAACAGAGCGAGACTCCATCTCAAAAAAAAAAAAAACAAAAGAAAAGCTCAAAATAAGGGGTCAAGAGCAAAAAGTCACTGTTATATAGCATTTCTCCAAGGCTTCATTAGCCGACAAGGAAAACGCAGAGTCTGAAAGATCTGAAACCCTACATGAGGTTGTCATAGCACCTATGAAGACGACACATGTGTGAGCCTAGACAAGGATGCAATAAATGAGGAAAGTAGGGTTGTAATTTCTGTAGTGCATAGTCATGACGACACAAAGTGAATGCACCTTTACAGCAGTTCACCTATGAGACATTAAAGGAAACTCTTTGGAAAATAGCTCTGGATGACAGAGACAGCTGTCTGTGTCCAACTGGCTGCCCCAGAGACTTGTCACATGCCACAGGCCTCCTGGGCATGCACCAACAGCCTGGCTTGTGACTGAGACATGCACTGCCATCAGCTCCTTTGACAGCTCCCAGAGTGATGAAAATCCTCTTGACACTTGGAGCTGCACACGTTTTAATTTGTTTGTCACGGGCTATATGTGTTGTTTGTGTGCTCTGAACCAAATCCTGACGTATTTCTTGGAATAAAGGAAACATAACTTTTCTAATCTGATAAATAATAGCACCTTCTCAGTAAGCAGCAAAAAAAAAAAAAAAAAAAAAAAAAAAAAAAGACTAAAATGGAAAGTTATCCACTTCTAGCCCCTCAGAAGGCAATTTGGGTCTATTAGTAGCCTTCAGTTGATTTCTCTTAGAAGCTCCTGAGAAAGAACAAGGTAACACTTGACATCTAGGAGCTGGCCTGACCCTCCCCACTGGGCCCGGTGTTCTTTCATGGAATGTCAACAATCTTATATAACATAACATCAACATCAGACAAGGCCACTCAGTGACTACAAAATGGATCAGAGAGAAACAACCACATCATAATCACATCTGAACACAGATAAAATATCGTTAATGTGATTATGGAATCTGGCAAGTCCTAAGATCTGCAGGGTGAGCTGGCCAGCTGCAGACCCAGGAAAGCCAATGGGTTTAGTTCTGTTCTGAATCTGAAGGCCTGAGAACCATGAGAGCCGTTGGTGCAGTTCTTGTCTCTCAAGTCTGACAGGCTTGGGACTCAGGGAATGCTGATGTTTCAGTTTGAGTCTGAAGGCAGGAAGAAAGTCAACGTTCCAGCTAGAAGACGATCAGGCAGAGAGAAAATTCTCCTTTAATTCGCTCTTTTATTCTACTCAGGCCTTTGACTGATTGGATGAGGCCCACCCTCACCAGGAAGGGCAATGTGCTTTACTCAGTTCACCAATTTAAATACTAATCTTTTTTCTTTTTGAGACGGAGTCTTGCTTTGTCACCCATGCTGGATAAAGTGAGATTCCACTTTGCAGTGGCAAGATCTCGGCTCACTGCAACCTCTGCATCCCAGGTTCAAGTGATTCTCCTGCCTCAGCCTCCTGAGTAGCTGGGATTACAGGCATGTGCTATCATGCCTGGCTAATTTTTGTATTTTTAGTAGAGACAGGGTTTCACCATATTGCCCAGGCTAGTTTCAAACTCCTGGCCTCAAGTGATCTGCGTGCCTTGGCCTTCCAAAGTGTTGGGACTACAGGATGAGTCACCACGCTGGCCTTAAATGTCAATCTTATCCAGAAACGCCCTCACAGACACACCCAGAACAATGATAAACCAGACATCTGCACAGCCCGGGCCCCAGTCAAGTTGACACATAAAATTAACCATTATAGCATTTTCCCCAAGATTCCATAGCTAGTCATTGGTGGAGCCAGAATTCAAACACTGTGTTGTCTAACTCTGAAGTCCAAGCTCTTGACCACTTTGCCACAGTGCTCCCCTCTTAACCCTCCTATATCTCCCTTATTTGGGCATTATCCAGAGACAATCTAAGAAGAATTCTATGCTAATTTTCACAGATCTTAGAGTTTGAACTACACAGTTTGAAACTGAGTTACATATTATCTCACGTTTCTGCTATTGTTTCCTATATGATTTTTCTCATCCCTCTCGTTAGATTGTAAGAAATTTAGAAACAAGGACTATGTCTTATGCTTTAATAATAGCTAATATTATTAACTACTTATAATGAACCATGCATTTTACATGCATTATCCATTTAATCCTTACAATAATACTCTAAGGTAGCTACTTTGTTATTCGTGTTTTACTACAGCCTAGATACTGATCAACCTGCACAAAGTTACAGGGGCAGTAAGTGGAGCCAGGGTTTGAACCAAGATGATTTGGCCCCAGAACCTGTGCTCTTTTTAAAAAAAATACCAGATGAGTGTATGCTTTATTTTTTCTAGTAGTTTAAAATTAGTTCTTTAGTTTCTTTTAAGTACAAATCCACAATTTCATTTCCATCCTATTGCAGATGTGCTTAGGGCAATCAAAGAACTCCATCTAATTTTTGGTTCTTATGAAGGTGCTTTTTTGGTGTAGATGGTTGTTAAATGGGTGTCCTTGCAGGTGGCATGATTGGTGGAACCTTCTGTCCCGCTATCTTGCTCTGTTCCTCCTCCCCAGAACCTGTCTTAACCATTATGTTTTTTACTTTCACTTTGATGCACTTCTTGTATCCTTTCCCCCATTCTCAGTACCCATCTAAGTGGGTGGTTTCAGAGACCAAGAGCTCCTTGGGAGGTGGAATGGCTTGGAGGTTGGCTGACTGTGTGGAGTGTAGTCCCTTCTTCAGGGTGCACCTGGCTTGTGGTTTGGCCTGCACTGCTCTCTGGAACTCCACTGCTCAGACTCATGCACCTCCTAGGAAGCCAGGATTAACAGTTCCCAGAGACCCTCCCTCAAGGCACTCAGGCTGTCCTCACTTGCCCAATCCCTGGTGCCAAGGCTGGGCATCAAAAATGCAATGTCACCTTACTGAGCACTGACTGGCTTCTGCTAGCACGAGACACTGCCCCACCAGAGCTGTACAAACATGCTCTTTGCATAAGGGGATATCTGCAGCCTCATCCGGAGGCTAGGCATGGTGCCTGGGGGTGGGTTGCTAGGCTTGGTCATACCTAGTCCTCTCTGGAGCTGCTGGGACATAAGTTGCTAACTTAGCACCCCAGGGAGTCAGAACAGAGGGACCCATTGCCCTCCTCCAGCACACTTACCTCCATCTTACCTGCACAAGGAGGCAATGTTTACTTTAGTTTTTAATTTTTTATTTTTTGAGATGGAGTCTCACTTTGTTGCCTAGGCTGGAGTGCAGTGGTGCAATCTTGGCTCACTGTAACCTCTGCCTCCCAGGTTCAAGCGATTCTCCTGTCTCAGTCTCCAGAGTGGCTGGGATTACAGGCGCACGCCACCATGCCTGGCTAATTTTTTGTATTTTAGTAGAGATGGGGTTTCACCGTGTTGCCTAGGCTGGTCTCCAACTCCTGAGCTCAGGCAATCGACCCGCCTCAGCCTCCCAGAGTGCTAGGATTACAGGCATGAGCCACTGTGCCCGGCCTATTTTTAATCTTTTTTTTCACTGCAACCATGAGAGATGTAGCAAGCGATGTTTAAATGGCCTTAAAGCAAAGTTACTACCTTCAGAAAGTCCTCAGCTATCTAGATGTAGTCCAATTCAGAATGAGAGTCTAGTTTTCAGCTTGGGAAGTTGCCTCTTCTTGGTGCCCCTAAAGTACTAGATGCCCTGTCATAGAGCCTTCCTTAGGGAGTCATTAACTTTCTTGAAGGCTAGACTGTGAGCTCTTTAAGGGCAGAACCAGCTCCTACTACAGGGCCTGGAACGTATAAGTCTCTTAGGAACTGTTTGTGAATGATAAAACCTGTAGGATTTTCACTCGATATTTCATCACATCACTATCATCAAAAAAGCCTTGCTATATGGGAAGAATACCTGGAAGAACACAAAAGACTTGTGGGTATGTCCCCGCTCTGGGGTGAACTAGCTCTGCAACCTTGCCAATACAAGTTTACTTCTGTACCTCCAAGTATTTATCTGAATGAATGATGAGGTTGGATTAGAGAAGCTCTAAGGTTCCATCTAAGTTTAGCATCCTAGGACTCTGCATGTGAGATGCTCTGTGTAGAAAGGGGGTTATAGGAATTTGGTTCCTGCCATATCTGCGTTTACAAACCTAAAAGTGATAACACGGATACAGACACACTGGCATGGGTTCCACCAGCTCTGAAGCTAGCCTCTATAGGGAATGACTGAAAAGGGGCTGGGGATTAGGAGTTAATAACTTTCTAAGCCCTGGCGGATGTGGAACTATAATCAGGACCCCTGGCTTGTGGTCATTAGCATCTGCCTTTGCATCAAGGACCTGCTGCCAGGGTGCAGATGTTAAAGACCTTTCTGGGAGCTCCCCATGCCTTCCCCATCACGAATCTGTGTAACCCTGCTGACAAAATCTGATGCAGGCTCCCCACTTTAGGCCATATGCTTGGGGAAAACATCCTCTGGCGGAGAGTCCCGGGGGAAAGGAAAGGTGTAACTCTTTGATCTTGATCCCTAACAAAGAATTTGTCTTGGGATCTTTGAAATCTTGGTGAAGAAAAACAAAAAACAACAAACAAAAAAAACCCCTGTACTTTCAAAGCTTTTCTTGTTTGATGTATTATAAAACAGGGGGACAAATATTGTCCTCTGGGGTAAATATTCCTTTGTTCTGGAAAGACACTACAATGGATATTTAGTTATTAAAAGGAAAAGTAAATATTCTCAAATACAGAAATTTAGACCCTGCCTTTCCAAGGGGTTCCGGTGTCATGCACAAAACAGAAAAAGCTGTTTTCATTGTGGATGGTGTTGCAGTTCTACAAATTGTTTTCTACAGGAAAATATTTAATCTTTAAAGATTTATTCTGCAGAGTCTACAAAAATTGTTTTCCTTTCTTGAAAATATGTGGATGTCCTTTTGGAGTGGAAGCTGGAAGCTCTTGGGGGTGAGGGTGGGGCGCTGGAGACCCATCCTCACTCAGGCTGGTGAAGGGATCACCAGGGGGCACAGATGTAAAGTGGGGCTTGTTTGAAGCTGCACTATTTGCGACATTCTATACTAACTCAGACTTTGGAAAAGGACTGATGTTTAATTTACTGCCTTCTAGTTCGTTGTCCAAGGTAAGATCAACCCTCCCTGAATAGGAAGGACATTTCAGCTGTTAATCATGCACAAATGGGAGAAAACAGAGAGAACCTGGGGACTATTGAGACCAGGATTGCAGACAAGAACCCTATGGACAAGAGAAAAACTAGAGGCCTCTTCGCCTCTCTCTGGTGGGAGGAAATGTAGAGTCTAGGACTGGTGAAGCCTGCTGGGAGCTTGGCTGAGGGGTGCCCAATAAAGGTTGTATGTGGGGAGGCTCGGCCTATAAACTTTATAATTCCACATTTCTAGTATCAGTTTTGACTTTCTCAGAGTGGTCATTCCTGTGTGCCATTTCCAAATCTTTACTAAAGTCTTGTTACTCATTCAAGCTTAGGTTCAGCCATGCTGTTGAGGGAACTAAAGGCCTAGGTGATCACAAGAACAGCTCACACGACAACTCTGGGAGGGACTGGCAGCAAAATCAATGAGATCTGAGGAGGAGCAGAAGCTAAACATATGGATGGAAGGAATGTTGGAGGCACAATTGTGGCTGCAGATTAATGGGGTAGCTTCGTGAGATAACCCTTGTCCCCAGATATACTAGAGGAGATAGGATCTTCAAAGAGGGAAGCCAGGACCTACTATATACATGTTAGTGGGGGACACCAAGTTTGCAAACATGGGTTACATTTAGTAAGGTTTTTCCTTTGCCTAGAACAAAAAAAGGGCAAAGTCTTGCACAGGGCCCTGTTCTTGGAAGGAAGAAGGGGACTCGGAGAGCTAAGTACACTGTGGGAAAGAAATAATGAGTGTATGGAGAGGGGTAATAAAATGCTTTTTTTTTTTGATAGCAAACAGCAACGTGTAGGAGAGAGAGCATCAGAGACAAGCAACTTGTCCTAACTTACCGCACATGGGGTGCAGTCACTTAGCTTTCCATAGACTTTAAGTTCCCACAGTGAGCAGTTTGTTTTTTAAGGATGTTTCTGGTGTGTCCCTCTGTGTTCCCTCCATGTGCAAATCTGCCACCACCATGCAGCAGTTTCATATCCCTTCTCTCCAGTCTTTGCTTTCTTATCAGATCTCTCCAGGGACTCTACTTTCGGCAACTCTGATCACAGCATCTGATGGTCAAAACAGGCTAGTACTTCTGTGGAGTTGTGTTCTTTGGTCTAATGACTCAAATCTGGATTTGATGGCTTCGGGGAAAATGTGCTCAAGGAGCTTCACTACATATATGTATCTCAACATGTACAGCAGTGGGAATGGTGGGCTTCTCCGCTGCAGATACCTTTTCCAATTTTCTAATTTTCCAAATTAGGAACTCAGATCCTACAGACATGTCTGTAACTACCGGTCTATAAGTCCTGGGCCCTGTTCTCCTTGTGTCTTCAGTGACAGTATTAGCCTGGTACACATAGGCGCTTATACATGTGTTGGACAAATGAGTTCATGACATCTATGAATAGCTACAGGAATCATTTTCAAAGACAATCAGCAAGTCGTATTGTCCACAAAGGGTTTTGCGCTTTTTCCAGATATGATAGGCGATGTGGGAAATGTCATTTAGATGTTGAAAAATTGGAATTTGGAGACATTTGGAGATTTCTGAAGTTCTGCAGAATTTTACAAATCAAGAGCATCCTTTTAAAAAAAGAGATGTATAATCATCACATAGTACTTTAATGTTCTTCCTGCCCATAACATCTTAACTGCCATCTTCAAAGCCAGACTCCCAGCCTGAAAAGCCTTAAAAGTAAAATCATCCTTTATGTTCTCTGTGGTCGTCTTGAATCCTTTCCCCAAATATTGGTCACTGTTCTCCCTCGGGCCATGCAGGACCTGTCTGCTGTTCACTCTATTTTCCTGGCACTGGCCCAGGCCTGGGAGGAGGAAGAGGAGGAAGAGGAAGAGGACGAGGAGGAAAAAGAGGAGGAGGAAAAGGAGGAGGAGGAAGGGGAGGAGGAGGAAAAAGAGGAGGAGGAAGAGGAGGAGGAAGAAAAGAGGAGGAGGAAGAAAAAGAGGAGGAGGAAGAGCAGGAGGAGGAAAAAGAGGAGGAACAAGAGGAGGAGGAACAAGAGGAGGAGGAACAAGAGGAGGAAGAGGAGGAACAGGAGGAAGAGGAAGTGGAGGAGGACAAAGAAGAGGAGGAGAAAGAGGAAGAGGAAGAGAAAGAGGAATAGGAGGAAGAGGAGGAGAAAGAGGAAGAGGAGGAGGAGGAAGAGGAGGAGGAGGTTTCCTATGTCCGATCACTCCAATTTGGAGTCCTACAAATGTTCTTTGGAGACCTTCAACAGTGAAATACTCTATTGCAGCCAGAAATCTAACCATGTGCTCTGACCTAGCATTGAGTCCAAGCTTATTTTGTGTCTGTCTTCAGTATTTTATGGGATGTATGCATCTTTCTAGGGAAGCCCAGAGAATCTGCTGAAGACAAATGTTTGTTTTAACATGGGCTTTAAAAGAGTATTCAGACGGGTTTAGGGGCTGGAGCACTGCTGTGGCACATGTTTGGGCCCTGGTAAACAGGGCCTAAATTTTTTTTTCACTCCACTAAAAATTATGCATCTCACCTTCCATTACACACCTTACATAGATTAGTTGACATTCTGCAGCAGAATTTTTGGGTAAATGTAAGCAGGCCTGGTGGGATGAGAGTTAGGGAGGCAGATCAGGGGTCCTAGTAAAGAGAGGGGACTTGAAATTGACTGCCTGGCTGTGAATTCTGGCCAAGGCACACAAAAGTGGGGTGCTCTTCAGGATACTCACCCTTCTTAACCCTTGGTTTCCTCATTTGTAAAATAACTTCCTCATAGAGTTATTTTGAGGAGTTACTATAACAGAAAACACTTAAAATAGTTCTTGAGTATGATATGTAAGTGACTGTTATTATTGTCCTAGGCAATCCTTGGGTCTATGCTTTTCTAGGATGTTCACATGGTTCTGGGACACAACATCTCTCAATGGTTCCCAGTCAATGCCTTAAGGCTTATGGGGAGCCAAGGAAACTGATTGCTATTTTCTGGACACCTAAGTTCTAGTTCTTAAAACCATTTGTGCTTCATCAAAGAGTTCAGCCAGAGAAGTGTCATCCAAGGTGATGCTGGGTGGGACCAAGGAGGCTGGTACATGATGGGCTCTATTGTCACCTCTCAATCCGACATTCTCCATTCCCATGAGGATCCCATATTTGAGTGGCTACCATTATTACTGGAGTCAGAAATTACTCCAGGCCCAAGGGTTCTTGCTCTAGTAAAAAGCCTACAAGCCTTTGTAGTGCTCTGATCTTAAATAGGTGAGTCGGTGCGTGCAGCTTGATGGATGCTTCTCCTAACTTAGGGAGGTAGTAATGAACAAAGTTGCTAAGGACACCCAATTGTTTTAATGTCATATACCCTCCAAAGCCCCTGAAATTCACAGAAAATAACTCCGTTCTTATAAGCTGGACATCAGATGGAAATGAGCTATCAAGAACTTGAGCTGAAATTCTTTCTAGTCTCACATATGTAGAGATTAAAAAGCAATTTCCTTCAAATAATGATTAAATCATCCTCTTAGCAGTTCTACTTCAGTGTCTTGTTTTAGGAGGCTTATTCCATTATCTTGGCAAGGGAAAAAGCAGCAACAGGAATTATCAAGAGTCAAAGACAAAATTTCGTATTAGGCTCATTTTTAATGTGAAAGAGCATTATTAAATGAGTTGTCTAATAACAGTTATTAAGAATGCCTTTGGTTAAACAAAGCTGGATTTATCAAAATGCTTGGGATCAAGTGAAAAGGAAAAAGAATACTAGAAAAATCAGGCAGCATAGTGCAGGCATATGAGTCTTCAAAGGCATGGCATGGGGGCACCTGTGACCACATGATCATGGCTACCACATGCAGAGCCAGTCCAAACACAAGTAGTGGCAGTGGGTTATTAGAGAGGATGAATGTCTAGGCCTGCAAGAGCTGGAGCCGGGGAGAAGTAAAAGAGCTTACTGCAACTAAGAAGTTCCTGTTTTTCCAAAGAACACTCAAAGGAAACAAAAGGCAAAACATCATGCCTCTAACCTGTTCATTCCACAACCTGCCACCTCCCACATCTCAGATTAAACAAACAATAATTGAATCAGATGACTTTAAAAATAGGCGGATGTCCTCAAATGAACAGGCTACATCTGGTGGCCCTCAACAGATCCACATATTGTTTTCAGCTATTAAATCCTCATCCCAACCCTATGGAGTGACACAGTAAGCAAAATCATATCATTTAAAAGTGGATTGATTTAGACATGATTTAGTCCAACTCTGTCTTCACTGATGAGAAAAATCACTCATTCATTTGTCTCATTTAACAAATTTTTGTTGTTCACTTACTATTCGCTCACAACTGTGAATAGTCACATCTGATCTCTGCCCTCGCAGTACAGTCTCAGTGGAGGAGGAGACGCAGTAACAATACAACGTGAAGAATCCTGTGATGAGATTAGACGATTCCTTAAGCTGCAGAAAGGGAAATATAACTTAGGTGTGGGATGTCAGGGCTACCTTAAGGAGAAGCTGAAGGATGAGGAGGAAGCCAGGCTAGCAGGAAGGGGAGTGAGAAGAGGAAGCAGCACAGGTGAAAAGGCTGGAAAGGAGAGAGGATGGCCCTTTAGCGGAGACAAGTGACTGACTGAGTGTCATAGCTGTTAGATAAATTAGAGAGCTGAATCTTGTCAAGGAAAGAGACCCTGACTGTATTAAGACTTGAGACTTGTGAAAAGCAATTTTATTGGGCTCAAGCTTATTGTGAGTAACTGTCGCAGGGAGCAAGCAATTAGAAAGAGCTATATCATATACTAGAAGTACTTGCAGTATGGTTTTTATACTGTATAAAACAAAGGAATGAGCTATGATCACCACCACTGCACTCCAGCCTGGGTGACAGAGCAAGATTCTGTCTCTAAAAGCAAACAAATAAAAAAATACAACAAATAAATTAAAAAAAATCAAAGGAATGAGCTCTGGGCAGGAATGAGCTGCCCAGCTTTTTAATATAATAATACATGGATATAGTTAATAATAGAATAAAAATAAAAAATCAATGATAAACCATGGCGATTCACTGAAAATTCTTTTATTTCTGAAGTGATTAATCCCAAAACACCAGAAGGCTCTCCCTGACCATCCTCTGTACTGGTGTATTAATCCATTTTGGGTTGTTATAAAGGAACGCCTGAGGCAGAGTAATTTATAAGGTTTATTTGGCTCATGGTTCTGCAGGCTGTGCAAGCCTGGCTCCAGCATCTGCTTGGCTACCAGTGAGGCCCCAGGAAGCTTCTCATCAAGGTAGAAAGCAAAGGAGGAGCAGGCATGGCACATAGCAAGAGACAGAGCAAGAGAGATGCTAAGTGGACTTAAACAACCAGGTCTCATGTGAACTAGCAGAGTGAGAACTCACTCATTACTGCAGAGTACCAAGCCCTTCATGAAGGATCCACAGCCATGATCCAAACACCTCTCACTAGGCCCTGCCTCCACAGTGGGAATCCATTTCCACAAGAAATTAAGAGGGGACAAAAATCCAAATTATACCAACAGGTGAGCGGCTCCCCTGCTTTGGAAAATATGGGGCAACTTCATGGCCTGTTTGCTTGAAACGATGCTCTTTGATTTACCACAGGGCTCCAACCCAATAAACCCATCATAAGTTTGAAAATATCCTAAGTCGAAAATGCACTTAACACTCCTAACCCACAAAAAAATCATAGCTTACCCTAGCTCACCTTAAATGTGCTCAGAACATTTACATTAGCCTACTGTTGGGCAAAATCACCTAACACAATGCCTATTTTACAATGAAGTGTTGAATATGTCATGTATTTTATTAAATACTGTACTCAAAGTGAAAAACAGAATAGTTGCCTATGTACTTGAAGTAAAGTTCATACTGAATGCATATCACTTCTGCACCATTGTAAAGTAGAAAAAATAAGTTGAGCCATAGTACATCGGGACCATCTGTATTTTGCTCCTCTCCCACTTTTACTCCACTCCAATTGTTCTTGCTACCTGAGCAGAGTCAAAGTGTACACTTTTAGGGGAAGAAAGCATACTTGGAAAGTTTTGTGAAAAATTAATTTTTTAAATATAAATATTTCCCCATGAATTAATGCTACAACAAAGCTCCTCTTCTTGCTCACCCTTCATTTGTCTGTGTACCTCATTCTTCCTGGTCACAGGACAAGAACTCAGGACCCACCAAATGGTGAGGCTAAAAGAGCTGTAACACAAACAGGGCTGAGACATGGCCCTTCTTCTCCACATTGCAGGTGAAGAGAAGGAAAGAAGAGCTGCAGCCCTTCAGGGAGCCCAGACCTGGGAGCTCCCTGAGCCAGGGCTGTGACTCCCTCTTTGGGCCCCTGTAGTTCCTGGCATCTCCAAGCTTCTGGGAGCCACCGCATTCCCCAGTGCCAGCCAGGGACTTGCAGTGCACCTGGTCCAGCTGGAGCCTCACAGAGAGCTGGCGCCCTTGCTGGCACCTGGAGCTGTCCGCCCCACAGCAGCAGTTGATGTGTCTGACTATGCAGTGGCTGGACCCTGCGCTTACTCACACACCTCTCACAGCTCCACGCCTGACTTACAGTCTCCCTTGTAGGCATGGAATCCAGGCTAGCAGTTTGAGCTGGGTGCAGCCTGCCAGGCCAAGTGGGCAGAATGAGGCCAGAGGGCCTGGGCAAAATGGGCAAAGGCGCCACTGGCCACAGGTTTCGGGTCAGAAAAGCGACACCCCAAAGATCCCATAACATCATATTTTATTTTTCAGTTAATGTTGCTATCAGCAGTGGCTGTTCCTCAGAGAGACTTCAGCAGATCTTGATTTCCATATAACTTTTACAGTCTCCCTACTCCCAGACTGGGTCCCCTGAAGTCTCCCGATCAGGACATTTGCACTCCCACTGACAAATAAATGTTAAGCTATTTTGTGGTGATCTTTCTGTCTGCCTCAAAACATTCTATTTTTCGCAATCATCATTTGTGATTTATTATCCAATTATTTCAATAACTACAGCATTTTGCTTTTATCGTCTTATAAAAAATGAATATAGAGAGATTAAATAAGATTTAGTATTTGATAGCACAACAGGGTGATTACAGTCAACAATAATGTATCATACATTTTAAAATAATAAAAAGAGTTATTGGAGTGTTTGTAACAAAGAAATAAATGCCTAAGGTGATGGATACCCCATTTGCCCTGATGTGAACATCACACATTGTATGCTTGTATCAAAATATTTCATGTACCCCAGAAACACACCTACTATTTAAACATTAAATAAACATGGATAAATAATAGATTTTATTTTGTTAAGAAAATGGATGGAAGGTAGCAAAATGAAAGTGCCAATACCAGGGATAGTGCAGTTAGGTCTGCTGAAGGCAGGCCATGTTTACCTTTAGTGAGATGTTCAATGGATATCGAATGATTGACTATGAGTTTGGTTTCAGAAGAAAGGAACCACAAGAGACTACAGATGACATTCTGAAATATCATCGAAGACAAGGTGTGTTGACAGAGGAATTAAGGAGCCTGCATAAGTATAAATTGAGAATTAGCAGTCCAATCCGTGGAGACATGCACAAGGCTTTGAAACGACTTCTCACAGACCCCTTATCATAGAAGAAGGTGGCTGGTGTTCAACTTTCTCTTGACAACAAATTTAAGAAAGCTGATCTCACACCACTAAATACAATCTCTATCAGCTCATCCTCCCCGCATCTTTAGATAAGTTCCTTCTCTAGGCTGAGACAACCGGCAGTTGAGGTAAGAAATTATTTCAAAACATGCATTTTTATTTTCTATGCTTAATGCTTATTGTTTTTAATGTATTCATTTACCATGTACATATTGTATACCCAAGCAAAACATTATGTGTTTAATCGCAATTATGGATTTCATAACATTTTGAGCCCTCTGGAAGCAGAACCCTCTATATGCCAACTGACTTTCAAATATGTTTTCAGGAATTCATTACATACAAATGTAAGGGACTTGATATATGAATTATTGGGGGATGATCTCTCTCATTAAGAACACTGTGGTGTTCTTTTGAAAAAGGATGTTCTTTTTTACAGTGCAAATGTTGAGTCTTTTTTGTACATTTCTAAACATAAATGAAGCAAAAGTGTGCCATTCAGCATCAAGGTCAGTCACTTGGCTTTCAGGCTGGGGACTGCTACCTGGAGACATTTAACAGGTGACAAGCAAATAACACTCCCAAACCACTGACAGTTATGGATCTGACTATGTGCTTGGTATGTTGTTATTATAATTCAAGTAAACTGACCACTTTATCTTGAAGAAACTGAAGATATAGGGTATGTTGTTTAATCTTCATAGGAACAATGGAGAGAGGTCCTACCCCCATCCTGATGGCTTGTCCTTCCCTGGAGTATCAGGTTCAAACAACATCAAAACTTTAAAAAAAAATGCTCAGTTTATCTTCTAAGTGGATGAAACATATATTTCTTTGCCAATAGAGCTGTTTTTACTTTTCCCAAATATTTCACTATGGAGTCTTTGAAAGCATTGTGCTCAGTAGCTTGTAGTGACCTATTTTTTTAAAATGGTTCTAGAAATAAAGACTTCTAAATATATTTTCTTTTCTTTTCTTTTTTTTTTTTTAAATAGAGGTGAGGACTCACTATGTTGACCAGGCTGGTCTCGAACTCCTAGTCTTAAGTAATCCTGCCATCTGTGCCTCCCAAAGTGCTGAGATTACAGGCATAAGCCACCATACCCGGCCTAAATATATTTTCTTAAATAGTTTTTATTTTGAAGTTATAATCTCTAGTTTGTGACTAAATGTTTAGAGATATCAAAGTAAAGCTCTTTCATATACATACATCTTATTTGAATTTTGAAGACACAAAAGCAATAATTTAAAAATCTAAATATTTAATAATTGCCTCCACTTGATTTTTTGGGTTAGATTGTGTTTGGAAGGATTTGGTGCCTATTGGATCTGATTTCCACTCAAAGCTTAAGGTATTCTCATAGTATATAATGCATTTGAAACATTACCAAAGATGATGATAGAGTGTGAATTTATGTAAACGATCAGAAATTTGAGAAGGTACAATAGAGTATGTAATATATGAAGCCAATTTAAAAAAATACGCTTATCTAAATGCATGAGAAAGAAAGGTCTGGAAGGAGATATACTAAGTTATCAATAATGTTTATACCTGGGTGATGAGATTATGAATTTTATTTTTTGTTCTTTTCAAAATTTTGATAATACAGTCATGTTTATAAGTAAAAACAATAATTTTGAAACACAGAAAGGAAAAAATTTGAAGTAGGGAAGGGAGTACTTTTGAGGCCTTGTGACTTCTCTGGCTTTTAGGAGTTATTGAATTGAAATAGGCCTAGTAGAGGCTTAAAAAACAAAGAATTTTAAATCAACAATGTAATAATCCCACTTTGCATTTAATTATGAAGCTTTAATGCTTTTTAAAAATAACAGATATATCTGTAATCCCAGCACTTTCAGAGGCCGAGGTGGGTGGATCACAAGGTCAGGAGGTGGCGACCACGGTGAAACCCTGACTCTACTAAAAATACAAAAAATTAGCCAGGCGTGTTGGCGGGCACCTGTCGTCCCAGCTACTTGGGAGGCTGAGGCAGGAGAATGGCGTGAACCCGGGAGGTGGAGCTTGCAGTGAGCTGAGATCGCACCACTGCACTCCAGCCTGGGTGACAGAGCAAGACTCCATCTCAAAATATAAAATAAAATAAAATAAAATAACAGATGTAGATGTAGAGGACTACGTGCTCGCAAATGAGACATTCCCGATAAGTCCTGCTCTTGCAAACGAAGCAGGGAGTTCCTTCCCTGCAAACAGGGAGGACAAAGGAGCCAGTTGCAAACAGCAGACCCTGGGGCTTGTTTATGTGTAAACATCTTGATAATCCAGAAAGTCCGGGAAAGGTCAGAAAAACAACAATGTGTCTTGTGACTTGGTAACATTCCACAAACGACTGTATAAAATAAAGCGGAGTGTGTCGTTCGTGTCGTTCAGGGCAGTCGCCATGTTTGTCTTGTCTTGTGTTGTCTTGTGTGTTCATTCCTTTGTTTAGGAAACATGCGGACCCCAAGATCTGGCGCAGCGAGCAGGGTCCGTGGCTCCATGAGAGCAAGGAACCAGAGGGGGAACACCCCGGGCAGGCACGGGGAGACTGTGGGCAGATAAATAAATAAGAAGGGGGACCCACCGGAAAATTATGGGGAATTCCACCTCTCTGGCCTCGGAATATTTGCGGTTACTCCAGGGACTGTTGATGTCTATAGGAGTAGAAGTTAGGTAAGGAACATAAGACTTTGAAGTGATTGTTTGCCCATGTTGAACAACATTGTTATTGGTTTCAATATCAAACCAAAGTGCAATTAAATCAAAAAGAATGGTTACAAGTTGTTAAAGTCCTGCGTTGAGCTCATCAGCGAGGGCAAACGATGCCTCTGACTTTGTGGACTTTGTGTAGTTCCGTTACTCAGGCATTAGAGTTACTTGAAACTGACTCAGAGCATGGCGATACTGCCACAGGAGGTGAGGCATCTGAAGCTTTAGAGAGGAATGATCCTAGAGAGAAACATATTTATGCCCCGGTTGCTGAGGACAAGGAATTGGAAGAAGAGCTAATGCCTCCTTCATCTGAAGGAAATTCTGATTTGCAGCATATTTTAGAGATGTTACAACAGTTGTTAAAATTGCTAGGTGCTGCTGCTCCTGCTTCTCCTATCTCTCCACCACGAGCCTTCCCTGTTAAAAAGATTTCCCTTTGCTTCCACCTCCAACCTCTTTGCCTATGTCAGGTCTGTGCCTTTTCCTCCTGTAGGAGAAAAGAAGGAATCGAAGGAAAAGGATGATTTCGAGGAATTAAATTTATTCCCAATAACACGGGCTGCTTTCGGCCCCAATGCTCAGTTCCCAAACGGTGGCCAGAATGTGACTTTTACAGCCCTACAATTTAAATTTTTGAAAGAAATGAAAGCTGCAATTTCTAATTATGGACCTCAGTCACCGTTTGTTCTTGGCCTTCTCGATTCCTTCTCTTTCAGAACATATGATGATTCCTATTGACTGGGAAACGTTGGGACAGGCTGTCCTTGATCATTCGCAATGGCTTCAATTAAAAAGTTGGTGGTGGGAGGAAGCAAGA
>NW_016809492.1:2320809-2329131 GCF_001698545.2 Rhinopithecus bieti | reverse complement strand
ACTACCCAATTTTGTATTACTCCTGTTCCTTTTAACAGCACTGTACATAATTGGACTGAGATAAAGAGACTTTTAATTGGTCATAATAATCTTTCCCTAGAAATACAAGAATTAACACAGAACATTTCTGAAACATTTTGCAATCAGTTACTGTTGCTGACTGGTGCAGATTTGATGACTGGTATTGCACAAAGTTTGACGTCTTTGAACCCTATGAGCCCTGTAAAAACTTTGCTGACCTCTGTTTCTAGCAATGTATTGATTGTTGTTCTTGCCTTTGTCATTTTCACAGTCTGCTGGAGATGGTGCCAAAGGGCAAACTCCGAATCCCAGCGAGCCCAACATGTAATGATGGTTTTGAAAGAAATTCAAACTTGTAAATAAGGAAAGGGGAAATGTAGAGGACTACGTGCTCGCAAATGAGACATTCCCGATAAGTCCTGCTCTTGCAAACGAAGCAGGGCATTCCTGATAAGTCCTGCTCTTGCAAACGAAGCAGGGCATTCCCGATAAGTCCTGCTCTTGCAAATGAAGCAGGGCATTCCTTCCCTGCAAACAGGGAGGACAAAGGAGCCAGTTGCAAACAGCAGACCCTGGGGGCTTGTTTATGTGTAAACATCTTGATAATCCAGAAAGTCGGGGAAAGGTCAGAAAAACAACAATGTGTCTTGTGACTTGGTAACATTCCACAAACGACTGTATAAAATAAAGCGGAGCGTGTTGTTCAGGGCGGCTGCCATGTTTGTCTTGTCTTGTGTTGTCTTGTGTGTTCATTCCTTTGTTTAGGAAACATGTGGACCCCAACATGTAGAGCTTAAAGTCACTAACTAGCTCAAGTCCAAAACTTTGCATGAGACCTTTCCAAACTTAAAAGTTTGGAAATTTATCAAAAACTCAGAGTCAACACCTAGGTGGATGTACTTATGTTCAGGCATAATTAGATATTTATAGATATTTACTGTAGATAAAGTAAACACTAAAGTGAAAGATGCAATCTTAAAATATGAGTGATTTGATCAGTATATCCAAGGGATACCTGCACTGTCATGTTTATTGCAGCGTAATTCACAACAGCAAAGTCATGAACTCAAACTCAGTGTCCATCAATGGACAAATGGATAAAGAAATCATGGCATATATACACAATAGAATATTATTCAACTGTAAAAATGAATGAAATTATGTCATTTCCAGCAATATGGAACTGGAGGCCATTATCTCAAGTGAAACAACTCAGAAACCGAAAATCAAACACTGCATGTTCTTTCTCATATGTGGGAGCTAAAGAAGTTGATCTCATGGAGGTAATGATTAGAGTAATAGATACCAGAGGCCAGGAATGGTGTGCATTGGGGGGATAAAAAGAGATTGGTTAATGGGTACAAACATACAGTTAGATAGAAAAAATAAGTTCTAATGTTCAGTAGTGGAGTGGTACAGTTAACAACATGTATTGTATGTTTCAAAATAGCTAGAAGAGAGGACTTGAAATGTTCCCAACAGGTAGAAATGACAAATACTTGAGGTGATGGATACCTCACCCTGACTTGATCATTACACAGTCTATGTATGATTACCACATACTCCGTGAATATATACAAATGTTTGTAGCAGCAGATTAATGATTTATTTTATTGATTAATTGAGAAAATGGTTGTGACCTAACAGAATTTTGTATAGCACTCGTCTTGTGAGCTAGAAGATATGATTTGCTGTTCTTAATATCGTTTTTCACCCCTGTGAACACAAGCGAGTCACGTTTCATCCCAGTTTCTTTTAAGTCTGCTTTTCTGTAAAGCAAGGTAGATTTTCTGGTGGGGGCCCCTGGAAAAGAGCTTGCCAGTGAATGCCAACTCCACTGGTGTCTGGGGCTCCCGGGGTTATTTTAAACTGTTACACTAGCTCTGAGACCAGGGCTCTGAGAACTTATTACATTTTTAGTTGATTTCTTCTTGTTTCTATGCTGACCCCCTCCTCCTATCTTGCTCCGCCAAAGGTGAAACCGTTCACATGCCCCATCCGTCTTAGGAAAGATTGTCATTCTATGGCATTTGATTTACTTGGTTGTCTTGTGATCTCATGATGAATTCAAGAAAATTTACGATTTTGTAAATTGCCTGAGTTTTCTCATTAGCATGAGAGCAAGCTTCTCTTGGAGCTTTCTACATCCTATGAGGAAGCAGAACCAACATCCTTTTAATTCTGTCTTCTACAGTTGGGATCTAGAAGAAACTGGCTTTTCCAACTTTATAAGACTCTGGATTTCTAAATAGAGTCTATTCCTTTTTACTTTTGCCTGCCATTTCTTTTCTGAGCTCATCTTTTTTTCTGTGATATCTACTAAAAGGTAGCTAATGCAGCACACCGTTTCCATTTTGTTTCTAACATCTTCCTCCAGAACTGCTGGGATACTATCCTCATACTCTACCTTCTTGACTTCCCGCAGGTGGAAACTTTAGAAAATGTTTTTCTACTGCATAGCATGAATCCATAGCATTTCAGTCTCCAGTATCTGTGTCTTCACTGCCTTCCAGTGAAGAAAATGCTATGAAAATGTCTCAGATGTTTGTCATGCAATACCCAAAAGGGACCAGCTTGTGGTCAGGATAAATTTTGCTATGCTACAGAAATCTTAATGGATCGACCAAGAAAGTTTATCTTGTACATGAAGTTTGGTGCAGTTTGAGTACCTCTTCTCCATGGCTGCATCATTTGGGACACATGGCCTCAAAAGTTGCTGTGTTAGGTAAAATGATGAGAGAAGAATGGAAGAAGCACATTGACTTTTAACCACCTTAGTTTAGAAGTGGCCATGTTACTTCTGCTCACAACCCATTGGCCAGAACTACTCACATGGCCCCAACCTAAATGCAAAGATGCTAGGAATATAGGGGGGGAAAATGGACATTTGAGCAGCCTCACTGTTACCCTGTATCTGTCATTCCAATATATGGCCTAAAAGGAAGAAGATTACCTTTTCTCTTGTTGGTATTTTTGAAATAGAGGTAGCAAATACATTTCAGATGGCAGCATTGTCTAGTAACACACAGGTGGGAGTCAGGCTACCTGAGACTCCTCACTGGCTCTCGCCCTTCCCTTCCCCCACAGGTGCCCGGGAGGCTCTGATAGAACTAACATGGGAGGATATTCGAGCTCATACAGCGCCTCCATGTTTATGAATCACTATAAATGATTTTAAGACCTGGAAAGCACCACCACCAGAGGTGACATTAGGCTGGCACATACCACTGTGGTGCACTGTTATTTATAGCCATATATCCATCCTAATGAATCAGTGTCCAGGCCTTATGATGATCAATTATGTTGACTATCACCTCTGCTTATAATTTAAATACAGTCATGTGCCACATAGTGATGTTTTGGTCAACAACAGACCACATATACAGCAGTGGTCCCAAAAGATTAGAATAAAGCTAAAGAATCTCTATCACCTAGTGACACCGTAGCCCTTGTAATGTTGTAGTACAACGTGTTACTCACGTGTCTGTGGAGATGCTGGGGGAAACACACCTACTGTGCTTTCAGTCGTATAAAAGTCTAGCACATGCAATTTTGTACAGTACATACTTGATAAGAAATGACTGTTACTGGTTTATGTATTTACTGTATTGTGTTTTTTATTATTTTAGAGTATACTTCTTTCACTTATTAAAAAGAAAGTTAACTGTAAAATAGCCTCAGGTAGGTCCTTCAGGAAGTATCCCAGAGAAAGGCATTGTTATCATAGGCAATGACAGCTCCATGCCTGTTATTGCCCCTGAAGACCTTTCGGTGAGAAAAGATGTGGAGTTGGAAGATAGTGACATTGATAATCTTGACCCTGTGCAGGTCTAGGTTGGTGTGTTTGTGTCTTAGTTTTAACCAAAATTTTAAAGTAAAACCAGTTTTTTAAATAAAAGCTTATAGAATAAAGATACAAAGAAAGAATACTTTTGTACAGCTGTACAATGTGTGTTTTAACCTAAGTGTTATTACAAATAGTCAAAATTTTAAAATTATGAAGTAAAATTTATAGTAAACTAAAGTTAATTTATTATTGAAGAAAGAAAATTATTTTAAAATAAATACCGTGTAGCCTAAGTGTGCAGTGTTTATAAAGTCAACAGCAGGGGACAGCAATGTCTTAAGCATTCATATTCACCCACCACTCACTCACCGACCCACCCAGAGTGACTTCCTGTCCTGCAAGCTCCATTCATGGTAAGTGCCCTATACAGATGGACCATTATTTATCTCGTACACCATATTTTTAGTGTACCTTTTCTGTGTTTAGACATGTTTAGATACACAAATACTTACGGTTCTGTTACAATTGCCTACAGTATTCAGTACAGTGGTGAGCTATACAGGTTTGTAGCCTGGGAGCAATAGGCTATTCCATGGAGCCCAGTTGTGTAGTGGGCTCTATAGTCTAGGTTTGTGCAAGCACAGTACATTCTAGGATTTTTACACAACAATGAAACCGCTAATGATGCATTTCTCAGAATGTATCTCAATTGTTAAGCAACACGTGACGGTCCAACAAATTACTGCTAGATCGTGCTGCTGCTTAATTTTTGTTTTTAAAGCAACTCCAGTCTAAACCAAACATCCTGAAAAATAATGTCAGTGTTGATGCTAGGTTTCCTGGAAAACGCAGCTCAGAAGGCACGCCTAGCATATTACCCAAACCTTTCTATACCTCTTCTGGCAGCATCTTTTCCCCTTTTAGGCTTCTTCACTCATGGTAATGGCCAGCATTTCTTCTCTCTCCCTTTCTGTGCCCACACAGTCTACTTTCTATGAGGTGGCCTTTTAATTCCCTATTCTTTCTCTGCCCTGCCCTCCCCCCTACAACTGTCCCTCTCTGCTGTACAAGGCACCTTGGAAAATATATCCTGATCCCATGTGCACTGCTTTAACCTTATCTGGAAATCAGGTAAATATATTCATTACTCTCTATTTTACCTAAGACCATACCACCTCCTCCATCAATACTACTCAAATTTTTGCCACAAGAAAAAAAAAAAAATAAGAAAAGATGCCACTCCCCAAAATACTCAGATTGTTACCAGCAGAAGCTGAGTAGCTGGTTCACCAGATCGCACCAAGCAGGTTTCTGGCTCACCAGGTCACACCAAGCAGGGTGTTTCCATCTCAGTGACTGCTGATGAAACCCTTCAGAAGAGGAGAATCTGCCAACTTCATCACAAATGTGTGTGAATGACAGATTTTCCCTGCCTCAAACACTCATGAACTGCAGATGGTAAATACTCTCCCTTTAAAAAGCAGATTTATTTCTCAGGCTGTTAAAATGCAAAAGAACACAGCTTTCTGACACTGCAGGTTTGCCAAAGTCTTTGTTTTCAAGCAATCTTAAATATAACTGCCCTTTGGAAGTTATAGATACTCTTGCAATAAAAACATTTAATAATTGTGTAATCAAACTCATTTTGTCTATGATGCTGTCATTATAGTTTCCAAGAGAAAAACAGTGCCAATCCTGGTGGAAAGTGCCCCTTTCTAATGGGTGGTTTGGAGTGGCAATCCTTTTGTCCTTTTAAAAATAGATACATAGACATAGATAGAATTACATCATGAATATTATCAGGGATAAATAAAATGGAGCAGAGGGCCAGGTGCGGTGGCTCACGCCTATAGTCCCAGCACTTTGGAAGGCTGAGGCAAGAGGATCGCTTGAGGCCAGGGGTTTGAGACCAGCCTGGGCAACAAAGTGAGACCTCCATCTCTACTTAAAAAATATGGGGCAGAAATTGATATCACTCAGTACCATAACTGAAGGTTGATGCACTTGTGTGATGGGGAAGAATTAAAGAGAGAAACAATAGTTAAACTGCTCAATTATAAGTGCTGGGAAGAACATCTGAGGGAAAACACTTGCCTGGGTGTCTAGATAAAGACCTGAAGTCATGAGAGAGATAAACAAGCCTATAAGCCTGAGAATTTCAAAGGAAAGCCTGATTCCAAGGATTCAGCCTGGCAAGAAATTGGTTGTCTTGAGAATCTGTTATTGTGAGAGGCTGCTTGCCCATAGTCACACAGCTGGAAAGTGGTAGAGCCAAGAACTGAACTGAGGTCCTGTAGCCACCAGGACTACCTTTCATTGTACCAGAAGGCTACATAGTGACCCATGACCTCTGAAGAGGCAAGGACTTCTGGAATGAGGTGGAAAGGAGGCAGAGGAGAAGGATAGAAAGATGGAAGGAGAGAGAAGAAGGGGAAGGCAGGCAGGCAAGCAGGTGAGATAGAGAGAGAGAACATTATAATCGGAAAGGAGGGGGATTCCAAAAGGCAATACAAACCAAAACAAATTACCAATATGAACTCATGACTTTTAATATAGATTTAAGATATAGAAATGGATACAGATATGTTTTTATAAATGCATATATTTAGAATCAATGATGCCCCAATACTGATGAGCACATCTCATGTCAAATCTTGATATCTAAATATGACTTTCCAATAAAAGGAACCAGCACTTTTTTGAAAGATGGTTGATTCTGAGCTAGGTCAGGGAAACTGCAAGATGAGTCTAGGACATCTTGTGGTTCCAAACAGTAAGAAACTGCTAAAAAAAGAAAAATAAGGGAATACGTCAGATGATGTAGAAGCCAGTTCAAATGGGCTTCCATTGGCTAAACTGAGGACAAATTGGGCAAAAAAGCAAAACAAAAAGGGAGTAATTTATTATAATCCATAGCATAAAATAAAAATAACCCACAAATCCATACCTATATAATAAAAATTAAAAAATAAGAGGCAGAGGTGGTGCCCAAGATAGCTGAATAGGAATAGCTCCAGCCTCCAGCTCCCAGCGTGAGCAACACAGAAGACGGGTGATTTCTGCATTTTCAACTGAGGTACGGGGTTCATCTCACTGGTGCGTGTCGGACAGTTGATGCTGGTCCATGGGTGCAGCCCGACCAGTGAGAGCTGAAGCAGGGCGAGGCATCGCCTCACCTGGGAAGCGCAAGGGGGAAGGGAATTCCTTTTCCTAGCCAAGGGAAACTGAGACACAGAACACCTGGAAAACCAGGTAACTCCCACCCTAATACTGTGCTTTACCAAGGGTCTTAGAAAATGGCACACCAGGAGATTATATCCCACACTTGGCCTAGAGGTCCCACGCCCACGGAGCCTCCATCATTGCTAGCACAGCAGTCTGAGATCTAACTACAAGGCTGCAGCAAGGCTGGGGGAGGGGCGCCCACCATTGCTGAGCCTTAAGTAGATAAACAAAGCCGCCAGGAAGCTCGAATTGGGTGGAGCCCACCGCAACTCAAGTAGGCCTGCCTGCCTCTGTAGACTCCACCTCTGGGGACAGGGCATAACTAAACAAAAAGGAGCAGAAACCTCTGCAGATGTAAAAGTCCCTGTCTGACAGCTTTGAAGAGAGCAGTGGTTCTCCCAGCACGGAGGTTGAGATCTAAGAAAGGACAGACTGCCTGCTCAAGTGGGTCCCTGACCCCTGAGTAGTCTAACAGGGAGACATCCCCCACTAGGTGCAGACTGACATATCACACCTCACATGGCTGGGTACACACTGAGACGAAGCTTCCAGAGCAAGAATCAGACAGCAACACTCGCTGTTTAGCAATACTCTATCTTCTGCAGCCTCTGCTGCTGATACCCAGGCAAACAGGGTCTGGAGTGGACCTCAAGCAATCTCCAACAGACCTACAGCTGAGGGTCCTGACTGTTAGGAGGAAAACTAACAAACAGAAAGGACACCCACACCAAAACCCCATCAGTATGTCACCAGCATCAAAGACCAAAGGCAGATAAAACAACAAAGATGGGCAAAAAGCAGTGCAGAAAAGCTGGAGATTCAAAAAATCAGAGCGCATCTCCTCCTCCAAAGGAATGCAGCTCATTGCCAGCAATGGAACAAAGCTGGATGGAGAATGACTTTGACGAGTTGAGAGAAGAAGGCTTCAGTCGATCAAACTTCTCATAGCTAAGGAGGAACTATGTAACCAGTGCAAAGAAACTAAAAACCTTGAAAAAAGAATGGATGAATTGATAACTAGAATAATCAATGCAGAGAAGACCTTAAAAGAACTGATAGAGATGAAAATCATGACACGAGAACTACGTGACAAATGCATAAGCTTCAGTAGCCGACTTGATGAACTGGAAGAAAGATTATCAATGATTGAAGATCAAATGAATGAAATGAAGCAAGAAGATAAATGTAGAGAAAAAAGAGTAAAAAGAAATGAACAAAGCCTCCAAGAAATATGGGATTATATGAAAAGACCAAATCTACATCTGGTTGGTGTGCCTGAAAGTGACAGG
>NW_016809492.1:2308616-2314939 GCF_001698545.2 Rhinopithecus bieti | reverse complement strand
TTTGTGTCCTTTGTAGGGACATGGATGCAGCTGGAAACCATCATTCTCAGCAAACGATGGCAAGAACGGAAAACCAAACACTGCATGTTCTCACTCATAGGTGGGAATTGAACAATGAGGTCACTTGGACACAGGAAGGGGAACATCACACACGGGGGCCTATTGTGGGGAGGCGACGGGGGGAGGGATAGCATTAGGAGATATACCTAATGTAAATGATGAGTTAATGGGTGCAGCACACCAACATGGCACATGTATACATATGTAACAAACCTGCACGTTGTGCACATGTACCCTAGAACTTAAAGTATAATAATAAAAAAATTTTAAAAAAAATAAGAGGCAGAGATGGGAAAGCTCTTCCTTACAAGAGAATTCCAACTAATAAATGTAGAAGAAATGATGGAGATTGAAAATCACCATTGACCAAGCACCACAATAGTAATTGTTTCAGGTAAGAACCATCAATGGATGCTAGACTTAGTGGGTGAAAATGTGATGAGAAGCAGGATCTCTATAGTCTCAAAACATCTCTCCGCAACATATTTAATCACAAAGGGAAGAATTGGGCTAGAAGACACCACCTTAACCAACAGACTACAGTTAACACTGTTAGTAAGGGGATACATTCAAATTTTGAATGCTATGCCCGGGGTGGAGTGAGAAGGAAGCAGAGAGTGGCAGAAACTTTCTCAGAGATGTCATTGCAGGGCCCTGTGAGCTGATATAAGGAATTTGATTTTTATTACACGTATGATGGAAAACTATTAGAAGGTTTTGAATGGGGAACAAAGTTATCCAATATACATTTTAAAGACTGCTCTGGAACCTGGGTGAAAATTTGATCATTAGAGATACTACAGCAGGGATGCGGAAGCCAATTAGAGGCTGTGGTGAGAGATGACAGTGGAGGTGGTAGAAATAGATAGGTTTGGGAGATATCTTTAAGGTCGAGCTGATAGAAATTACTTATATATCGGATTTGGGATATGAAGGAAAGACAAATGTCACATACAGCTTCTAGATTTTGACCTCAGCTACAGGTTAAAGGGTAGCATTGAAGATTAAGATGGGACTCCCTAACATTACTGCAACTGGAAGCCCTCACTTTATCTGTGATGAGAAAAAAGAAAACAAGGCAAAAACAAAGTGTTGTTCCGTAGCCACTCCCAGTGAATCTTTACTATTTCCTTCTAATGCAGTTTCCCACATCTTCCAGCCCAGATGAGATGCTAGACCCTTACCTTCTTCTGCAGTGAGGGTTAAGTGACTGTGCTGGACAGAACTGGGCAAAGAGAAGCCATCTCTCTGAGTAGGAGGACTGAGGGACTGTCGGCCTGTTCCAGTTCCTCTTCCAAGATAACCCAATGCAGTGACTGACTAGGATTTCATTTTTACCAAAACATTGCAAGCAACAAGTGGTGAAGAATGACCATAATGTGAGCTGAGATTAATCCAATGATCCAATGACACTTCTCCCCAAATTCAGGCATATTTTGTGCTATGCATAATTCTTATGCAAAATGGTAGTTTGGCATACCCATGATAAATTTTTGTAATTAGGATTGCATTCAAACAGTCAGGCTGAGCAAGTATCCAATCAGTTCTGGCCTGAGGTCCGAGATATATCCAGTGGAATCTTAGGACAAGAGGAGCTCTAGAGAACATAATTTTTCTATTTTTTTTCCCCCAGGAGGGACAGGAGGAGTAAATTCAGAGAAGTGCTGTGATCTAGAGAGAGAAGAGGGAGTAGATGAATGATAAAGGAATTACTTCTTATTAAGCACCCCCTAAGTGCCAGTAACTGGATTAGTTGCTTTACATATATTTTGTCTAATAATGACAACCACCTTACAAAGAGGATACTGCTATCCCATTTTATGTATAAGAAAACTGAGACTTAGATAAAACTAGTATTATTTCCTCAAGGCACTTAGGCCACAGAAAGAGTACTCACGGCCTCATACAAGGTGACTTTGCCTCACTCTGAGCAGGCCAGTGTCAGGTGGAGTGATGCCATAGAGGGAGCATGACAGAGCAATTTTTGTCTCAAAGGTATTTGTAGACAAATGGTCACAGAGTACCTTCATATTGGAGATCTTGTGTGCACAGAACCTGCTAATCTCATCTCTAAACTCTCCTACTTCTGAAGAAAGGAAGATGTACTAGATCCCTCCTCCTCTTCCATGGGGTCTGTGATCTTTTGACTCTACCAGTCCACAACTTCTTTATTCCTAAGTCTTTCAAAGGTCTGGTAAAACCATCTACATGGGCCGGGGTGGGGTGGAACCCAGGTGCCCTGGTCTTTAAGGAGAGGAGGAGAGGAGAAAGAGTATTTAGGAGTAAGCAGTGGTGGCGACTCCCATGGAGCCTTTGAGGAATTCCTATGATCCTGAGCAGCAGGTGGCACTTTCATAAATGGGAAGCCATGGCTGAGTCCCAGTAAAGGGCACTGGGAAATCTCTGTCTTCAATGTTAATATACCAAGAGCAAAGCTGGGAGGTTTGAGGACAGAGCTCTATGGTGAGTGTCTGCGAAGAAGATGTGATGGAGAAGTTTCTACCAGACTTAAAGGATACTAGAGTTCTTCTATCATGAAAGAGAGGATACAAGGAATTAGATATTCTGGGGGATAAGACTGAGGTAGAAAGAACTTTGTACCCCATCTCCTGGAAGTGAGTGGTACTAGATGATAGAAACTCCAATGTCAACTTTAGGCTGGTTGAGAGAACATCCTAGAACATCTAGACTTGTGATCCAGTTCCTTCTTCTTTGTTGTGGGTGAAATTTTTTGTCCCCTGCAAAATATCCCCTGATACTTGTTAATGTGGTCATATTCGGAAATAGGGTATTTGCCGACGTAATCAAGTTAAAGTGAGGTCATACTGGATCAGGGTGAGCCCTAGTCCAGAGACTGGTGTTTTTATAAGAGGGAAATTTTGACACAGAGACACCTATGGAGAACACTACGTGAGGACAGAGGCAGGTATAACTGCAAGTCAAAGATATGGGATTACATTGACCTAAAATGGACCCTAAAGCTAGAAAAGTTCAACTTGCCTCAAGTGGTCAAGGCTCAGTCATCCCACCACTACTGTCTGCCAGCACTGGGCAGGACTCCAGAGCAAGATAAAATTCCTTCTTTCTTTTAACTCATGTGTGTTGATTGGCTACTAGGAGCATTCAGAATCCAAGGTCAGTTTGAGGAAATAAAGACAGGTACATTATTTTTCACATTTAGGTTATAGTGCATACATTTAGACCCTGCTATAACCCAGTAAATCAATCCAGAATGATCTTCCTCTCATCCTTGAGGGAGGGCCTGGTCTGGGGTGGTAGTTGGGGGACACTGAGTGACAGTGTAGGCTTTCAGTATGTATCTATTGTATACTTTCCCTACACAAGGTACTTTGGCAAGGAGATTGCAGGGGAAGACAAGGTCAAGGGAATAGGGAAGAGTGAGGCAGGAGTATGTCAGCAGAAGTATCTTCCTTTTCCTGTCCTCTCTAACTTTTGCAAAAGGCCTTCATAAATACCTTTACAAATCTCAACTGAGTGTCAGGAGGAGATAGATATTCTAGAGGCTAAGGACCAGCCTTTTGATGGCTCTAAAAAAGAAAAAAGATTCTAACTAAATCAGACTAAGTAGTCTCTCCATCCCTCTCTCTGAAGTCCCCTGCATCTTAATGGGACTTTAGGATGGGCTGTGAAGGAGAAAGGAAAGGACATCGTTAACTATAAGACACCAAAGAATAAAGGAAACCTTTCTTGGTCATCTCTTCCCTGAAGAAATGTTGACAAGCCCTAAGCCATCTTTGCATTGGTGATAATCAAGCCTCAAGTTTGCAAGTCAGTCTGCTGAAGTCAGGTAGTTTATTAGAACTGTTTGCATAGCTAAGAGAAATAAATCATCAGTAAAAAGCAGCTCAAAATAAGTGAAGATTCACATAATTCACAATCAGGTGAAAAATGATATGGGAAGAGAGTCAGAGAATAATCCTAAATGAGTTTTTAGCTCTCTAAAGTTAGCCAGATGATAGACTTTTGTACAGCACTATTTTATTCCAAATTGAAGATTTTCCCTCTTAAAGGGAAATGTGCATTTTATTATGAGGATAGAACCCAATATTTCTGGTTTCTTAGAAAAACATGTTCTTCAGCTTATATGATAAATACAGAGTGTGATAAGTCTATTTTTAGGCATGGCAAATATAAGCATCCCATATATAATCTGGCAGAAATGTGAGACATCCAGCCTTTTTGACTATATGGGTGGGCTACATTTACAAAGAGTATGGGTTAATGTTTCAAAACTCCATTTCATCAACCACAAATCTGATGGGATTAAAGTAAGCGAAGCGAGAATAAGCAATGATAACATTAAACGTCACGGAGAAGAAAGGGCTAAGTCAGGATTGGCCATTTCTTGGATTCTTGCTTTGGGAAACATATATAATCCAAGGAGAACCTTGATCCTCATTTCTGGAGGAAGTATAACAAGAGAAAAGAAGATTTATTCTAAAAATGTCCTTTCAAACAGATAACTTTGTAATTAGTAATAATATTAACATTGCTAAGAAGTTTGCTAATGATATAGAGACACTTTTAAATTCGATGGACAGTATTTAGGTAAAAATAAGCTGTGCTGGAGACCCGGTCGTATTTTAGATAGGTACAGGCTTTCTCAGATTAAATAGATTTTCTAAAATCTAAAATTCACTCTGATCATAGGTAAGAGGGATTAAATTTATTCAATGTCAGCCCAGAGGTCAGAATAGAATCCGAAGTTTCAATAACAAAAGAACGGAGCCGATTAAATGGCTTTACAATGCAATAGGTAGCCTTTAAATGTAGTGAGCTCCTTGTTCCTTGAAATCTTCAGGAACTCTACAGAAAATGCATGTCTTTTGGTCATACAAATCTGTAGTAAAGCTTTGATCATTTCTCAGAAGTAGCATCTTTCCTCCAGAGGATTGTGTGATCATTAGTGCAAGATACGTTGTCAAAGTGACATAGCTGTTATTGTCAAGTAGCTGGCTCTGCACAGGATCCGATCACTTAAATGCATCAGATTTTGCCTTTTGTCTTTAGACAATGTGTCAAGAGTTCCTATTACAGTGGTGGGATTGTGACCCCTTCCCCTTTGGTTCATGGTAAAAGGCAGCCCCACATGACAGCTTTTTCTGGTTTTCAACACCACAGCTAATGACCAGGTGAGAGGACAATCATCTTGTTAGTGTCTGTGTCAAGTTTTGTTCGTGATAGAATAATTGAACCCAGACTCTCTCTTCCTCATCTCAGCTCCCACCTGGAGAAGAAACAGGAACTTTGTGGGTGGACAAATGGGAAGCAGGAACCTGGGATCAGGAGGAAATAAAGGCATCATCTGGCTTTTAGAAAAACCAGGTACAATAGAGAAGAATTGTTTTATTATCAGAGTTGGGGGTACTCTAAAGTCTTGACCCAAAGACTTACAAGCTGCAGAATGATTTTGCAGCAACTATCTTAAAAAATAAACCCATAAAATAATACTACACAGTTTTTGTAGGTGCATATATTTTTGTAAATACAAAGGAACATTTGGAAGGATTTATTCTAAGTCGATACTTAAAATATCAACTTAGATTGATAGATTGCCAACTGGTTACATTTGGAAAGAAAATGGGATTAGAGAGATGATCAAGGGACCTGAGCCTACCTTGTATTTCTTTAATTTGTATAGAGAAATAATGTCCATGCATTGCTTATATAATCAATTTCAATAATATACACGTACATATGTATAAGCCATATATTAATACATGCATAGAATATCTCTGAAAGTTCAAGAAGTTAAGAGTTTTTGACTCTAGGAAGGAAACTCAGTGGCTAGGAGGTAGGGGTAAAAGGGAGACTTACTTTTGACTACAAGCCCCTTTGTACCCTATGATTTTTGTACCATATGAATCTATTACATAAAACAAATCAATGTAACTTAAATAGTTTGAAAATTTTAAACATTAACGATAAGAAAGTCTAAAATGAGCTAAAATTCTACTCTAAAGGTTTAGCACACAGCTTAGAATAAGAGTTGAAGGGCTGAGCTTCGCAGAAGAGGCAATTTTTTTTTTTTTTTACCAAGAGGAGGCAGGTCCTTTTAGGTCCCTAAAGCTTGCCTAGGTCAGGGTGTAATGACACCTAAAGGTCTAAGCCCAGGGACAGAGAATCCTTGAAGCTGGGTAGAAAAAAATACTTGGTATCATTACCAACCCCGGGTACCTTAGATTAAGAATCAAAATAGTTTAAGATTAAAAACAGAGTTGAGCCAAAAAAAAAAAAAAAAA
>NW_016809492.1:2257689-2308188 GCF_001698545.2 Rhinopithecus bieti | reverse complement strand
GGGGAATGGGGATGACTTTGGCTTTTCATTACAGGAGGTAATTCATTACGGTAAATGTTCTACTAGTTTGCCTCTGTTTTTTAACTTTAATTTTAAATTATCTGTTAATTTTTAAGGGATCTATTAACACCTAAGTCATAATAACTGGAGGTTCATATATCAAGATACCTCTTTTTGGTCTGACCATTGCAACAAATTACGTGTGCTAGAAAAAAAGGGGTAGACCCGAGATATGTAGAAAGGTAGAAATAAGTAGAAACAAATAAAAAATAACACTACAACAGCAGATGTGGGATAGTGAGAAAAGGCAGCTACAATTGGAATTCTGCATCAGATTTGAATTCTAAAATCTTAGTCAAACCAATTAACTTTACTGAATAGTGAACAATTTACCCCAAGGCTGGAGAGAAGCAAAAGATGATGGCAAAGGCATTTGACTTTTCCAAGGAGTGGCTTAATTGACATTCCCTTTTACCACCATCCTTCCAGACTTGACAACAAAAGTCAAGGGATAGGATGTGTGTGATTGACCACTGATTTCTCTCTCCAGGGGCCCACTTAGCTTCAGGGAAGGAAGTGGACCCCAACATCTCCATATATGGTAGGACTTTCCATTAGAGGTCAGTGTTCTTGGGAACATGGACACTCCTCACAGATTTTCAAATTGAAAGCTGTCTCCTAAGCTGCGTCATCTTGGGATAGCTTGCTAGACACCTTTGTCCAGTCCCTTAGGCCTAATCATGACATAACTGGAATATCTGTAAGTTTGTACTATCTCACATCCTTAGCTGGGCTGGAGAATATGGTGGGAGATGATTTCTATCTGTCCCATATACCTAAGGGGCTATCCTATCCATCTTCTCTGTATTCCCATTCTTTGGTAGATGGTCTTCATTCAGTATCACAGAATTTTATTCTGGGTATTTTCTTAGTCCCCACCTTGTACTTAACATTTAAAGGTATCTCCTTATCTGCCATCAAATTAGATGGCGTCCAGAGAACTTATATGAAAGAACAATGGATGACTTGGAAGGATTAACAATGCAAATCACTTTCTACTTTTTAATAACTGCACACAACATTTATACTTCAATTCATATTCACAGCACACCTGAATCAAGGAAAATGTAAGTTGTCAAAGTGTGAGGATTTAAATGAGAGAGGATGTTCCTCCAAGCCTCTCTGTATTGGCCATTGTTGCATTGCTATAGAGAAATACCTGAGACTGGGTAATTTAGTTAAAAAAATGTTTAATTGGCTCAGTTATGCAGGCTTTCCAGGAAGCATGGTGTTGGTATCTGCTCAGCTCCCAGGGAGGCCTCAGGAAGCTTACAATTATGGCAGAAGGTGGAGGAACAGGCATGTTACATGCCAGAGGAAGAACGAGAGGGTGGGGGCAAGCAAGGAGGTACCATACACTTTTAAACAAACAGATCTCCTGTGAACTCAGAGCTCACTTAACAGAGGATGGCCCAAGCCATTCATGAGGGATTCACCCCCATGATCCAAACACCTCCCACCAGTCCCCACCTCCAACATTGCAGTTTACATTTCAACATGAGATTTCCATGGGGACAAGTACCTGAACTGTATCTCTCTACCTTACAGTATCTGGGGTTGTACATTGTAAGTGATTATGTTTTCTCAAAAAAATGAAAATATTTTCCAATTTTGCAACTTGCTTTGACTTTTCCTGTTTCACGATCTTTTGGGAGGAGGGATGGGATATGTTCAGGAAAAGAACCATTTGCTTAACACAAGGAATCTCTGAACTGGTCACAGATTTGAAGAACAGAGAAAATAAGGAGGCATGAAGCTCTGGGGTGTTCTTTTACCAGAGACACAGTGGTGATCCCAGTGACTGGTGGGAATCAGAAAAATGCCCAAGTCATGTGACTAGATGGCATATTATCATCCAGCCTGAAGATGGAAAATGGGTTTTACCAACTTTGAGCCTGCAGAAACTGCTCTGCTTAGGAATATGAACTGGGCTTAAAACTCCTTGGATTTAAAGTTTTTGCTTCATTTATCAAATCTGAAGTTCTTAATCAGAAGGACCGAGTAGGCATGGATTTGGGAAAAGGTATATCAAATTCTGGAGCTATTAGAAATCTTTTGATTGTTTGGAATGTAATCACCTAGACCAGACAGAAAAGAGGTGAGGATTAATTTGCCTAGTAATTTATAAGAATACCACGTAATTTTGTATTTTTCTTGCAAGGAAGGGAAGACTGCAGTCCAAGTTGTCAATAGTGTGCTAAAGAATATAATTTTCTTCAGATGGGTTCCAAGCCCTTGGGTACTTTACCCACTTCACTTCATTTAATCTTCACCATAATCTAACCAGACAGTATTATCTTTCCCATTGATTATCTAGGAAATAATATTAATTTACAAGGATAACTGCTGTTACAAGCACCCCCCAAATCTCAGAGGTTTAATACAGGATAGGTTTTTTTCTTGCTCAGAAAAAATTCCAATGTGGATGTTTCTGATTGGGTAAGGATCTTGGGGGCTCTCCAATCTGTAACCCAGGAATCCAAGCTGCTTCCATAGCAAGGCACCATCTGCAGGTGTAGGGACAGTGAGGAGAGGGAGCGAGGAGAATCATGTGGTATGATATGGCCAGGCCTGTAACTGATGTACAGGTATGCCTCAGAGATGTTGCAGGTTCCACTCCTGACCACCACAATAAAGTAAATATTGCAATAAAAGAAGTCACACAACTTTGTGCATATAAAATACTTGGACTATACTGTAATCGATTTAGTATGCAATAGTATTATGTCTAAAAACTATGTGTATACCTTAATTTAAAATACTTTACTGCTTAAAAAATGCTAACAATCATCTGAGCCTTCAGTGAGCCTTCACCTACATCAGCACTATTGGGTGACAAGGTACATTGTCCATGAGCAGTAAGGAATATTTTGAAAGGAATATTTTTGCTGCTGGAGGGTTTGCCTTGATATTGATGACTGCTGACTAATCAGAGTGGTGGCTGCTGAAGACTAGGGTTGGGTATGACAACTTCTGAAAATAAGACAATAAAGTTTGCCACATTAATTCCTTTTACAAAAGATTTCTCTATATCACGTGATGCTGTTTGACAGCCTTTCACCCATGGTAGAGATTTTAAATTAGAATCACCCCTCTCAAACCCTGCCACTGCTTTATCAACTAAGCTTATATGATATTCTAAATTCTTTATTGCCATTTCAATATTGTGGTTTGATTTTCTATCCAGACCACTCACACTTTCTCCATATCAGCAATAAGTCTGTTTTGCTTTCATATCACTTGTGTGTTCGCTGGAATAAGCACTTTTAATTTCCTTCAAGAGCTTTTCCTTTGAATTCATAACTTGGCTGTTGGGTACAAGAGGCCTAGCTTTTGGCCTATTTTGGCTTTTGATATGCCTTCCTCACTAAGCTGAATCATTTCTAGTTTTTGATTTAAAGTGAGAGATGTGTGACTCTTTCTTTCACTTGAACACTTAGAGGCTGTTATAGGATTATTATTTGGCCAGTTTCAATACTGTTGTCTCAGGCAGTAGAGGCCCAAAGAGTGGGAGAGAGATGGGGGAACTGTCCATCAGTGGAGCAGTCAGAACACACACAGCAGTGATTAAGTTCACTGTTCCATATGGGCATGGTTTTTGGTGCCCCAAAATAATTTCAATAGTAAAACCAAAGGTCACTGATCGTAGATTACCATAACAGATATAGTAATAATGAACAAGTTTTTGAATATGAAGAATTAGCAAAATGTAAGAGATATGAAATTTGCTCAATGCAGGTCTGCCACAAAACTTCAATTTGTAAAAATGGTACTATCTATGAAGTACAATAAAGTGAAGCAAAATAAAACAAGGAATGCCTGTCTATTCTTTGTACCCACCGTCAATTGGATAGAACAGTTTCATGCACCCATGCAGATTCAAGGGTGTGTTGGAAATGCACATTAACTATGTGTCTAGAGGGAGAAGAAAGCTGAATGCCGGTGAGTATTTGAAGTTTCAGCCACAGCAACTGACAAGAAAGAGGTTAAAGATTTATTATTGATTTTCTGCCTCCTTTCCAAAGGATTTCAGGTAGCGCATTTGAGGCACATGCCCAAAGTCACACAGCTGTTAAGTGGCACAAGGATTTGAACTCATGTTCCCCCAGCTCCAAAGCCTATCTTCATGGTACCACTAGCTTCTCAAGCAGCACTGCCCCCAAGGGGAACTGGGTCGTATGCCTTTTTAGACACTTAATAACCTGGAGCATGTTTTGCATGCTGGAACAGGATATTTTCCTTTCAAAAACCTATTAAAGAAGACCAAAGACAAATTTAGTTGAAAATTTTTTTTTTTTTTGTTTTTTTTTTGTTTTTTTTTAACAGGGGGTTGGAAGGGACAAATTTAAAAGAGCAGAATGGTAGTCTGTTTTGTTTTCTTCATTTTAATTTAATTTGTGTGCACACACCACTTAGACCCGTGGGCCTGCTACCTCTTTCCATTTTCATCCAGGCATAGAGAGGAGATTGCTTCCAGAAGGAGTGCATAGCCCCTTGAAGTTTTACTCTTCATATAATTAAAGGCTTAATTCCAGCCCCAGGTCAGCCATACACAATGCCAGCTTTCCCATACACCTGGGAGAAAAAGCTTGCCATCAAAGTAAACACTTCTCTCTCATCTCAGTTCCAAGAGTCATTCGGAGAACATACATCCTGAGACTAGAAAAGGATGCTCTTTCTTTCCTTTTTTCCCCGGCGCAGAGGGTGGGGGGCATTGATTATTAATTCAAGGTCAAGTTGAAGACATTTGGGTTTAATAGATACCTTCCCTTGCCACCCCCAATAACCCTTTATTTACCAGAGCTATGTAGAGGGAAAAGGAAAGAACTAAAATTCTCCTTACCTCTCTACCAACTCTGGCAAAAGAAAGTTAAGCCAATTAGTTTTTCTGTAAAAGGAGTGCAATAAATTAGTTTTTGTGGAAGAAATCAGGTGATTGAGAGTGTTTCAAAGCTGATACTCATGAGAAATTATGGAGACCAGAAGAAGGTAGAACATCTTTAAAGTCTGAAAGAAAATAATAAAACCAACAAAAATCCCTGTACACCCAGAATTCTACATCCAGTGAAAACAGCCTCCAAGACTGCAGATCATATAATTTTCTTTTTTTTTCTTTCTTTTTTTTTTTTTTTGAGGTGGAGTCTCCCTCTGCCGCCCAGACTGGAGTGCAGTGGCGCGATCTCAGCTCACTGCAAGCTCCGCCTCCCGGGTTTACGCCATTCTCCTGCCTCAGCCTCCCCAGTAGCTGGGACTACAGGCGCCCGCCTCGTCGCCCGGCTAGTTTTTTGTATTTTAAGTAGAGACAGGGTTTCACCGTATTAGCCAGGATGGTCTCGATCTCCTGACCTCGTGATCCGCCCGTCTCGGCCTCCCAAAGTGCTGGGATTACAGGCTTGAGCCACCGCGCCCGGCCAGATCATATAATTTTCAAACAAAACAAAAATATGAGACTTTATTGTAAGTGGGTCTGTATTACCTGAAATCGTAAAGGAAGTACTTCAGGCTGAAGGAAATTGATGTCAGATAAAAACAGATTCTAAGAAAGGAATGAAGAACATCAGAATAGTAACTATCTGGGTAAATACTAAAGACTAGTTGGTTTTTACTTTCTTCCTCTTAATTTCTTTATTACACATATAACTGTTTAAAGCAAAAAAGCATGCTGTGGAGTTTGAAGTATGCATATGTAGTACCTATAATAGCTATGGCTTAAAGGATTGGAGATGGGGAATAGGGGAGCCTATATGATTTCAAGATTCATATATATGTATTATATGAAATGGTATAATATTAACTACCAGTGGACTAAGAAAAAGTTAAAGATATATGTTGCAATTTCTAGAGCAGTCATTAAAAAAAATATAATGCAGAGAAGTATGGCAAAAAGCCAGTAGGAAAATTAAAATGAATTAGAACATCATTCCAACAATCCAAAGAGACAGGAAAAAGGGAACAGAACAGAGATGAGTAAAAAACAAGTAAAATGTTAGACCCAACTTTAACCATATCAATAATTGTGTTAAATGATAATGAACTAAGCACTTTATAAAGTAGAAATTGTCAAAATGGATAAGAACACACATTATGTGTCACATAAAAACACATGAGGCCAGGTGTGGTGGCTCATGCCTGTAATTCCAGCACTTTGGGAGGCTGAGGTGGGTGGATCACCTGAGGTCAGGGATTCGAGACTAGCCTGACCAACATGGAGAAACCCCGTCTCTACTAATAATACAAAAATTAACCAGGCGTGGTGGTGGGTGCCTGTAATCCCAGCTACTTGGGACGCTGAGGCAGGAGAATCACTTGAACCTGGTAGGTGGAGGTTGCAGTGAGCCTAGATCACACAATTGTATGCCTGGGCAACAAGAGCAAAACTCCGACTCAAAAAACCAACCAACGAACCAACCAAACAAAAACCCACACGTGACATATGTGTTTTTATCCATTTTGACAATTTCCACCTTATAGTTATATGCAGTATATAAGAGATGTACTTTAAATACAAAGACCCAGATAGGCTGAAGCTAAATGATTGGGAAAAGACAAACCATATGAATGGTAAACATAGAAAGACTGAACAGTAAACATAAAAAGCAGATAAAATAGATTTCTATGTTACAAAGAATTACCAGATATTTTTTAATGATAAAAATGTTAATTTGTTAGGAAGAAAACACAGTCATAAATATGTGTGCACCTGATATAAGAGCTTCAAAGTACACAAAACAAAAATTGACAGAATTAAAAGGAGAAATAGACAAACTCCAGAATCAGTTGGAAATTTTAATACTCCTCCATCAGCAAAGGCCTGAACCATACTATTCGTCTTCTTAACTTAATTGGTATTTACTGAATAGTACACAAAACAATGGAAAAAGAGAGTGGCTCATGCTTGTAATATCAGCACTTTGGGAGGGCAAGATGGGAGGATTGTTTGAGCCCAGGAGTTTGAGACCCGCCTAGGCAACATAGAGAGACCCCCATCTCTACAAAAAGATAAAAAAATTAGCCAGGCATGGTAGCGTGCGCCTATAGTCCCAGCTACTTGGGAGGCTGAGGTGGGAGGATTGCTTGAGACTGGGAGGTTAAGGCTGCAGTGAGCTGTGATCATGCCACTGCACTCCAGCCTAGGTGGCAGAGTGAGACCCTGTCTGTACAAAAAAGAAAAAATACACATGATTTTTCAAGTTTACATGGTAATTTTACCAAAATAGACTATATGCTGGGTAATAAAGCCTTAATATACTAATTTATGAAAAACTCCTATCTTAGGATGGTAGGCAACTTCCTCAACTTGATTAGGCATATCTACACAAACAAAAACGAAAAACCTAAAGCTGAATTTGTACTCAGTTTTGACTATCTCATTATTTTCTAATTAAAGTCAGTAGTGAGGCAAGGATGTCCACTCTGACCACTTCTAGTCAACATTGTATTGGACGTCCTAGCTGGTGTAATAAACCAAGAAAAGGAAATAAAATATATAAAGATTAGAAAACGTAAGTTTCTATTTGCAGACAATATGATAATACATGTTGAAAATTCTAAGGAATTTACTAATAAACTCCTAGAACTAATAAGTGAATTTAGCAAGATCACAGAATACAAGGCAAATATCTAGGAATCTATTGTATTTCTATACATCAGCAATTAAAAATTAGAAAATGAAATTTCAAAATTTTATCTACAATAGCATAAAATGTATTTAAGAATAAAGTTATCAAAAAATGTGCAAGACATGAACATTGAAAACTATAAAAAATTACAAAGAGTAATCAAGAAACCTAAATGAATATATTATGTTTATGGATTAGAAGATTTGACATTGTTAAGCTAATGTCCTTTAAATTGATCTATAGGTTTTATGCAGTCTGAATCAAAATATAAGTTTTAAAGAATAAACTCACAGATGCTAAAAAATTGTATGCAAAGGCAAAGAACCTAGATTAGCCAAAATAATTTTGAAAAAGAATAAAGTAGAAAGACACCACCAGGTCTTAAACCTTACTATAAAGCTACAGTAACCAAAGCAATATGTTATTGGTATAAAGATCAATGGAACACAGTAGAGAGGCAAGGATTTTATTGCAGGGATTCATGCAGGGAAACTCCTGCATGAAAGGAAAGAAGACAGACCCAGGGAAAGCTGGGAGAGCCATCAGATCAAGATGCAAGGCATGGTTTGATAAATGATATTTATTGAATAAATTAGGATCTTCTTTAAGAACTTAGAAGTCGGTGGTCAACATAATAGACATATTCACACAACTTGTTAAAAATAATGGCATTAAAGAATTTTAAAGCAGAAAAAGATCTTAAACTAATCCTGGATCACAGATGTGAGAGCCAAAGAAAACTTGTCAGGGACATAGGCTTCACAGAGTCCATGCTGGGAACAGCCACTGGGCCAGTGACAGACAAATTCTAAGAATGTGAGTGTGAGGTGCATTTGTGGAGAAAAGCCACATCAATAAAAGGTTGATGCATCAAGTCTAAGAAGTTGTAAATAGGAATGAGTCAAGAAATCAGTAGTCCAGAAAATAAAGAGAAAGGAGGTGCTAGGTAGACTGAAATGAAACAATTCAGTGCATAAAATATTCAAATAATCAGAAAATACTGCCAGAATATATTTACATTCTTAGATTGATGGAGGTACCATTATTCCTAATTACTTTATTCAGGTGAATAAGGCAAAGGTTTTAGAATTTTGGGGTTTTTTTAAAGATGGTTTTCTGGCACAGGAGTAAGCCAGCTGACCCATGTTACAGATGAATTCTAGGAAGATGAAGGATGTGCTTAATTTCATGTAAATAAACACCTTTTGGATAGTTGGTGTGATGAACAGTAGCCACAGTGACAGTTTTATTAAAGCCCGGCCAGGGGGAACTGCAATCAATTCTATGAAATGTGTCTAAAATATGTGTGCTTTATGCCATACATTTTAACGACTCTCAAGGGCCGATCTGAGTCATGCATTTCAATGTGAATGAAAAACTTAAGATGAAAGAGAAGAAGGCAGTAACCTTTAAGGGCTGGCACAAAACACAAGGAGACTAAAATCAAGCCTAAAATCATTTTTATAATATTGATTTGGTGCATTAGAGAGTAGAGCATTAATTGTAACTCAATATAAGGGTGATTAGGACTAATGGTACATCCATCAAGCTAAGAATTTAAACATATGCTGGCAATGTTTTCTCATAATTTGATTTTTCCTGGAAAATAAAATGCATGACTCTTCTCCCATTTGTCAATCAGATTTTTAAAGATGATGATGATTCTGGCTGAAATGTAGAAAATGGATCAAAGCAGGAAAAAAATGGACATAGTTGGGGAAATCAAGTAGGAAGTTGTTTAAATTCATAGAAGAGATTATGGTGGTCTAAAAGGGAAACATTAAGGAGTGTCAGTGAAATGGAAAGGAGTGAGTGACGTGAAGACATGTAGGTGGAAAGATCATCAGGACATGATTGCTTGGGAGGAAAGAGGACAGGAGTAAGGGTTGCACACAGACAAGTGGTTTGGGCAGCCATGTTGGTGGCAGACCTCTAGGGCATCACATGGAGGCACTAATGAGCAGCGGACTACATACATCCAGATCTTCCTTCCGATGGAAAATTGATCATTTTATTCCCTTTGCCTGAAGTCTTTTCCCTGAGCTCACATCACTGGTACCCACCCTATAACATGTTCCTCTACTCTTCCTTATGCTTCATCATCACATTATATTCTTTTCCAACACTTCAGAGGCATCCATAGCTCATGCGCATCTCCAAAATCCTCATAAAATCATCACTCTCTGCTTTTCTCTTTTCATTTCCTTTTAGCTCACCAAGTAAAATGAGCCACCTAAACACTGACTTGCACAAGACAAGCCATGATACAGACACAGCTTTGTCTTCATCCATTTCTCCATGCAAGCATTTCTCTCTCCTTCCTTTTCCAACCCCCTATCACTTAAAACCATGTCAATAACAGTCTCAAACAACAAACAGAAGTCCAGAGACATTGGTCCAACTGTATACAACAAATTCCATTTCCAAACTAGAACATTTCAAACAACGGGAGGATTCTAATTTTTCACTTTTGTGCACCTTAAGAATTCTTTAGGGTGACTTTTTTTTTTTTTTATTTTGTTTGAAACAGAGTCTTACTCTGTTGCCCAGGCTGGAGTGCAGTATTGCCATCTTGGCTCATTGCAACCTCCGCAGCCCATGTTCAAGCGACTCTCCTGCTTCAACCTCTGGAGTAGCTGGGACTACAGGTTCATGCCACCATGCCTGGCTAATTTTTGTATTTTTAGTAGAGATGGGGTTTCACCATGTTAGCCAGGCTGTTACTGAACTCCAGACATCAAATGATCTGCCCATCTAGGTCTCCCAAAATGCTGAGATTACAGGTGTGAGCCACTGCGCCTGGTCAAGGGCGATCTGTTTTGTAAACCAAGGTAGTCATCTTTCACAAAAGTGAATTGAAATCATGCTCTTTAAAGAGAGACATAGCTTGCAACTTTTAGAAGACAGCTCCTATTTCCAATCTCCCATCATATAAAAATATTCACCCATGAGTATATTTTAACAAATCATTATACTACATATAGGAAAGAAGAAAAAAGATGAAAGTCACGGAAGGAATATATCTGGCCTATATGAATTAGGATTAGATTTAACAGAGACCTAAAAGAACTGGCTTGAGCATGAAGGAAACTTACTTTTCTCTTACTTACAAGTTTGAAGTGAGCATTCCAGGGCTAGCACAGGGCCTCTGCTCTTTGATTTCTGCAGAGAACTTGACTTCATACAGCTCATTACTCTCCCAGCTCTAGGTTGTGAATTTCATCCTCGCATGGTCCAAAATGACATCTAGAGCTCTAGCTTTCAAATCCACATCCTGGACAGAAGGATGGAGGAAGAGTCTAAAATAAAAGGAAAGTACACATAACACATGGCAAAGCTCTTGGAAGCTGTCACAGGAATTTTACTAGCCAGAACTTAGCCGTATGCCATGCCTAATTGTAACAAGTGCTGAGAAAGATTTTTTTTTTTTCCTGAATGGCCGTGCGCTACCAAAATGTAACTTTCTATTACTAAGGAAGAAGGAAAATGAATTTTGGGGACAACTATTAGATCTGCCAGAGACTGAACTGAATATTTCCTTAAAACAAATCCCTAGCTTACTGAGTTAAAATGCATGTATTTTAAGAGCTTACGTCTGAAATGGCTAGCCACTCATCAAAACTGCCATTCTTCTTTCTGGGCACACAGTTACATGCTGTTCCCTGTCTCCCTTACAATCTGGCATGGTCAGTTACTGAATTTTGGCTAGTGGGATTTGAGCAGAAGTGATGTGTGCTGCTTCTTAGACGGGCCCTAGAAAGCCTCTCATGTTCCTATCCTTTCCAGCTGGTCAGAATGGAAATATGCCTTGTGCAAAATTGGAAGTCACATATTAAAGATGACAGAGCCAGCAGCAGCTGGTCTCCCATCTAGTATTTACTATGTGTGCAAGAAATAAACTCTACATTATCCATTTGGGGATCATTTTGTTACCTACCCTACACAAGGCTCTTAAATACAGTGAAATAATTTCCAGAAAAGATTCTACTACTTTCCATCCCACCAAAAGGAGAGGTACCTGCCTGTCTTCCTTAACACAGTGATTATTATAATTTTTAAAAATATTTGCAGCTTTATAGAAAAAACTAGATTGTTTTACATATATTTCTTTGCTTTCTGGTGAGACAACATATTTTAAATGTTTACTAGCCTTTATGTAACTTTGCTCCCATCTTTTGGTTGCTAACTACAAAGCTAGTATTTTTATATGTTTTTTTTTTTCTCAAGATTATGATGATTAACTACTTGTAAATCACACATTGGACAAAGCCAACATGTGAAAATACAAATTAATATAAGAGATAAACTAAAGAGTTATTTGTTTTGTAAAGCAAAGAGAAATTTCCAGCCTAACAGAGAGCAGGAATTTTGCCAGAGATCAAGAGAATCGCTTTCAATTCAAACAGTAAATGGCCAGCACAGCACAAACTCATATGCTTCCAGCAGGGTAGATTTTAAAAGGCTTCATTCACTTACGTAAGTGATAGGAAAGATTATTTTCTCACCCCATACTTAGTAACAGGGCTTGAAGTTCATCTGGGGGTCTGTCTAGCACTGTGTCTTATCTATCAACTGTCAACAGTTTGAGGAAAAACTATTGGTTACTTTAGACCAGAAGTTGGCAAAATATGGCCCACGGGCTAAATCCAAATTGCACCTGTTTTTGTAAATGAAGTGTTACTAGAAGCAGTCATGTCAATTTCTGCATGTACTGTCTATGGTTGTTTTCATGCTATAATAGAGTTGATAGGTTACATTAGTTGCAAAGCTTAAAATATTTGGCCTTTTACAAAGTTTGCCAGCTCTGCTCTAGACCTTAAGGCTGTTCAGATTTTATGTTTCTTCTTGAATCTGTTTTGGAAATTTCTTTCCCAGGCTTTTATTTTATTAAACTTGTTGACTTTTTTGGCATACAATTTTTATATCATCTCCCATCATTCTTTTAATATCTATAGAAATTATAAAGATGTTCCCTCTTTTATTCCTAATATTGGTAATTTATATCTTCCCTCATTTTTTTTCTCATTAAGTCTAGGAAGATGTTATTAAACTGTATTTCTTTTTTAAAAAACCCAGCTTTTAGTTTTTTTCTTTTATAGTTTTTCTGTTGCGTTTTCATTGTTATCTTGATCATTTATTGTACTTTGTGTTTAATTTGCTCTCCTTTTTAGCTTCTCAAGATGGAAGCTTATTTGATACCTTCTTCCTTAATATATGTAGTTAGAGCTATACATTTCCCTCAAGTCACTGCTTTAGCTACAGACCATAGATTTTATATACGTTTCTACTATTCAAGAATTTTCTAATTTTCCTTGTGATTTTTGTCTGATTCATGAGTTATTTATGAGAGTGTTCATTTCCAAATATGTGGGGCTTTTGTAGATATCTTACTGTTATTGGTTTTGTCAACATAAAAAATATAGAGAAATGAATTTCTAAAAAGAGTTTTTGGAAATACACAAAAAGTAGGATTGCAGTCCAGGACATACATACAGATCAGATGGTATGTCAGAGAAAAAAGGAAAGGTCAGGGTTTATCAGGGAAAGAGGTGGTTATGCAAGCTCTTTTGAAAGAAAGCTTACTGGCACTGGCAGTATGTTATAAGGGCTGGTGGGTTCTGATGGGCGAGTGACAATAGCTGTTAGGTAGGACTTATAAACTTGGATTTATGGTTGGGTTCTTGCAGTTTTGAACTGGGCTTGCGAGATGGTGTGTCAAGTATTCTTGGATAAGCAGTTAGCTGTCCTTATGTGACTCATTCAGGGAAGTGTAATTTGGAAAAAAACTGCAACTTCCAACTCCTGCTTTTGGATTTTTGTATTTCTTTCTTTAGATGTGTTAATTTTAGCTTCATGTATTTTATTTGTGACACTGGTAATTAGCGTCTTCTCTTTTTTCTTGGTTATCTCACTTAGATATTTATCGACTTTATTGCTGTTTCTATACGCCAATCTGATTTTTTCTATAGTTTTTAGTTTCACTGATTTCTACTCTAATTTTCATTATTTGTTTTCTTCTGCCTTAGACTTCTTTACGTTAAGGTAGAAATATAGGTTATTAGTTTTAGATATCTTTTATAATAGCATTTAATGCTATGAATTTCCCTCTAAGCACTGCTTTTACTACATTTTACTAACCTTGGTAGGTTGTATTTTAATTTTGTTAAAAATATTTGTCTAATTTTGTCTTTATTTGTAAAGCATAACTTCTTTGAATATAAAATTCTGGGTTGACACTTTTTTCCCCCCCAGCACTTTGAATATGTTTTCTAGTGACTTCTGCCTTCCACTACCTCTGATATGTCAGGTTTTAATTAGATTGTTTCTCTGTATATAAGGGTTGGATGGGATTTTTCCCCCTGAGATTATCTCTTTATCTTCGGCTTTTAGAAACTTGACTTGGGTGTGGACTTTATATTTATCCTGGTTGGGTTTTGCTAACATTCTTGGATCTGGAAGTTAATGTTTTCCACCAAGTTTGGGGAATTTCATCTATTTCTTTAAATATATTTTTCTTCCTTTTCTTAATCTAAGATCCCAATTTCACCTATGTTGGACTATGTGATATTCTTCTATAAGTCTCCAACACTCTATTATTCTTCTTCATTCTTTTTACTATATCATTTAGATTGGATAATTTTTATTGCTGTATCTCAAAGATCACTGATTCTTTTGCCAGTTACTGAGCTAATTAGATTATCTAGTAAAATTTTCATTATAGTTATTGTATTTTTCAACTTTAGATTTTCCCCTTTACTTTTATGTAGTTTCCATTTCTATGTTGAGATTCCCTGTTCACTCATTAAGATCATGCTTTTAATTCTCTGCACATATTTATGATAGCTGCTTTGAAATTTTGTCTAGTAAATCCAATATCTGGGTCCACTCTGAGTTTCTATGTATTACTTTTTTCCTGAGTATGGGTCAAACCCTCCTGTTACTTGCAGGCCTGAAGAGTTTTGGATGAAAACTAAAAAATTTGATGATGCTTTGTAGCAACTCTACACTGTTATGTTCTTCTGAGGACCAATGTTATTGCTGTATTTGTTGCCTGGAGTTGCTTGGACTCAAACTATCTCACCCTATACTGTACAACAGCTGATATCTCTGTTCAGTTCTTTCAGCTTTAAGCCATAGATTTTCAGCCTGCTTCCCAGGGTCACTCCTCAACTTGTGTAGTTTAGCAGTCAGCCAAGGATTTGGGCAAGGTTTAGAATCATATTTTGCTGTTCTGTTAGCCCTGAGCTCTATCCTCTAATATTGGAAGTGTTATGGGGAAGGCACTCAGTCAAAAAAGCAGCAAACTCACAGACCTACCCAGTGCAACTCTGTTTTTCATACGTAATCCCGTCACTGGGTCTTGCCTTGTGAAAATAATTTAAAGACTTTGGTACAGTTGCAAAGGGTGTGGGGTGGGATGTTGCTATCAGTTTTGTCAAGCTCTTCCTGATGAGTCGAATTTGGATGAATCACAGCCTGGCCAACACAAAGCACCTGCCCATCCCTTCAGCGTCTTGATCAAACAGCATTTAATAAGCACCACATGCACTTGGGCTTCTGCTGAGGACAGTTTAGATGAGGTTAAGCTCACACAGGCCCTGACAACCTACAGCTTGAAGTCTCTGGAGTGTCTTTATCTCTGGGGCTGTGTCTGTATAACAGGCTCATGGATAGAGAAGGAAAAAGGACCTAAGAAATCTTGGATCCTAATCTCTTTATGACATTCATTGTTTGGCTCATCCCCCGGTTGTGACTTACTGGAATACTCCTCTTGCTGGATATATGTATGTGGTTTTTCTTTTCTTTTCTTTTTTGAGGCTGGATCTGAATCTCAGCTATAACTGACATCTCACAATGATGTGTACTCAAAAAGGCCCCATTTAAATGATTCAGGTTGCTGCAAACTAAGTGGTTATTTGGAAACTTAGAAAACCAGGGAGAAGCAGAAATTTATATTTCTAAAATGAAGTAACAAATTTGTTGACTTCACACTTTTGGTTGAACATTCATGTTAAGCTATTTTGTAAACATATTACTGAAAACTATTCTAATACAGTTTATTTTCCAGTGAACTTATGTGCACACATTAATTCAGTGACATTAATATATCGTGTCTTACATTTATTTTATAAATAGATATACAGGCTTCAGTCCCTGAGAAATTCTAAGATAATTAAGTGACCCCAAAAAGCAGTCTAACTAGTTAGTTCACACCATAAACAATGAATGAACTGTTTGCTGAATTTCCCATGTTCCAACTGGTAATGGTTGCATCATATTTACAAAACTTCAGTTTCCTGGTTTATTCACTTATGCTGTTCATTTAACAAAACTACTAGGCCAGACACTGATAGGCTCTGTAACACTGCTTCACACAAACAGAAGAGTCTCTGCTCTCAGGAACATGAGATCAATGATAAGTAAATTAAAAATAAATATTTTGAATAATGATAAATGGTTCAGGGAAAATGAAGGTGATGGGGCGGAAAGTTCCTGGTGGACTTTTCAGGAATTCAGTCACATAAAAATCTGTGGGAGCAGAATTCCAGATGAGTGAAAAGGGAAAGTGATGTTTTTGAGGTAGGAATGCATGTGGTTGAACCAAGCCTCCAATGGAAGTCTACTGGCCTCATTTGTTTGTTCATCCATTCATTTAATCAAAGAGCGCAACAAAGAGAACTAAGCACCTGTTCTGGAGTCTGATTCATCTATGTAGAAATTTAGCGAGTCACTCTCTTCTAACACCACAGCCTTCAGCCACAAAATGCCTGTGGTCACACCCACTTCTCCATCTGGGTTCTTCCAGCTCAATGAGAAATCTCTACATAATTAGGGCTTCCTTTGTTCAGTTACTCTTGTATGACAGATGTGCCCGAGAGCAATAACTTAAGCATACCCTGAGAATGACCCTGTGGTCTAAAAAGAATGTGTGTTTGGATTTCCAAGCAAAGAAATCCAGAAATGGCCAGCCCAAAGATTCATTCCTTATCTATGAGAAACATCTAAACCTCCAGGCCAGCCCATGGAATGCAGACCATACAGGGGATTAAGGCCCTTTGTTTTGGGTTAAATGAAGGTTGCCAGGTAATGAGGTTTCTAGGGGGAGGGTGCTAAGTAAAAAATGCCATATAAACTGCATGCTTTTTACAAGAAGTAGTGGTTCTTCTGTCTGGACCACTGCCACCAGGACAGTGTCCTATATGTAAGTCCCCTCAATAAGCTCTGTGTCTCATTTGCAGGCTCTGGGTCTCTTCTTCGGCCTTTCAAACATGGTGCCATCCCTATTGGGGTCAATAGGGGTCAGGCATGACAACTCTGCAACCCTCTTACCTTCCAAGAAGGGCTCATTGTACATGCACTTCAACACCTGGCACCAGTTGGTTTTTGGGTTTTCCACTTGCTATACCCTCAACCACGCTCTGCATTTAAATTTCTCACTCTTTCCTCATGAATCTATTATTGCTGCCAGTTAATTTTGACAGATTATGTTAAATGCTGGGAATAGAAGGGATTAAAGCACAGACTGGACTGGGGGAGGGGTTGGTATTGTCCTTCGTGAGGCATACAGCTTCTGTGATCAAGGCCCCCAATGCTCTCCTATAAGGATGCCGAACAGAAAAGAGACCCGGAAGCCATTGAGGCTCTCAGGGCTTCCAGTCTAATTCCAAGGGTTTCAGGTTGTGCAATAGTCTTCAGTCACTCACTGCCTAGATTATATTTCTGAAAAGTTTGCAAAAGCATAAAGTCTTTTCTGATAATTCTTAGGGAGTTTCCCCAAGAATCAAAGACCAAGATTTGTTCTTTGGTCAAATGCAGGCCATGGGGCTTCTTCCTTTGTCTTGGCAGTGTAACTTTTCACCACATATCCTTGAAAAGTTGAAAAGGAGATGCACTTATTTGTCAAGACCCCATTAAATGGAAACAGGTGTTTGCCTTTTAAACATCTCTAGAATCTACCCACGTCATTCCATCACCACCACCTGAGTCACCATGTCCTGTCACCTGGACCAGAGCATTAGACTCAAAACTCATTTCCCTTTATGTCATTCATTCTCCACTTAACAGCTAGAGTGTCCTCTTTAAAAGGCAAGTCTGACTTTGCCCTGCCCATGCTTAAAATCCCTCAACAGCTCTCATTTGCTCTACAAACAAGACAAAACTATCAACTCTTGCATGCTCTGGCCCTCGTCACCTCACCATTCTCTGTTCTGTTACCTCAGGAAACTTCTAGTGCTTTCTCTAATACTCTGAGGATCTTAGAAATTCTTGGAAATGTTTAATTACAGCAGTTTTGAATTTCTTAAGAGCCAAAGGAGACCACAGGTTAGCTGGCATTTTCTCAATACTGTCCTCACTGGAGGAGGTTAGGACTTTATTTGTGCCTGTGGGTGGGTGTGAGTGGGGCATGGGTAGGTGTTGGGGGGGTGGTCCTCTCACAAAGACATGGGCTGTGATGTGCTCTGTCCACTCTGGATATCTGAATTCTGGCTGCAGTTGTCAATGTGATCCATCCAGTGCCAGTCCCTCTCTCAGTACAGTCAGTGGAACCATTTTACCCACCTCTCTGGCTGCTTTTCCACACCTGTTTCCTTTCTGTATTATATTGGACAGCTTTCATACTGCTATAAAGAAATGCCTGAGACTGGGTAATTTATACAGGAAAGAGGTTTAATTGACTTACAGTTCTGCATGGCTGGAGAGGCCTCAGGAAACTTACAATCACGGTGGAAGGGGAAGCAGCCACCTTCCTCACAAAGTGGCAGGAGAGAGAATGAAAGCACAGGAAAAACTGCCACTTTTAAAAGCATCAGATCTCATGAGAACTCCCTCACTCTCACGAGAACAGCATGGGGAAAACTGCCCCCATGATCCAGTCACCTCCCACCTGGCTCCTCTCTCAACACCTGGGGATTACAATTTGGATTACAATTCAAGATGAGATTTGGGTAGGGACACAGCCAAACCATATCACTCAACATCTCCTGGCCACAACTCCTTCACCTATACAATGGGGATAATAATGCCTATCAGCAAAGGAGAGAATGTGTGCACAAGCTCAGCATGTCTGTGAGACAGAAGAAGCACAAGGGAAAAAGAACACTGAGGATGTGGCCAATTGCGGTAATGGGGCTCCTTCAGGCTCTTTCTTCAGCTGCATGTGGTTCCTCATCTCAGCACACACTCGGAGCGGAGCAGCCATTCCTCCTGGGGCTGAGGACCCAGCTCACATGGAACAGCTCTGGCCCACATGTTCTCAACCCCTGGGCTTTTATTATAAATCCCTGGTTCTGCTCTGTCTCCTTTGTGAAGCCACAGGGAAGCCCTTGCCCTGGTCCAGGACTCAGCATTTCTTAAACATAAGTGGTGGCCCAGGCTGTTAAGCACTCTCCCTGAGGAGAGAGTGTGGGGCAGTGAGTGGAAGTCCTGGCCATCAGCCCACTGCTTATCCGCCTCATGACTCCAGCCTCCAGGGGGCCCGGGATGATCCTTCAAACATAGGCCTCAGACCCTGAGGCTGACCAGTCATCTTGGTGCCAAGAGTTACTATTTCTTGCCATGTCAGATAGCCTTAAAGTGTGGATGCATTGCCAGGCAGCCAAGGCTGTTTCAAGGATGGCCGAGTCTGAGCTTCTTCTCCAGGATGAGTGCTCTGATCTTGGGTGGACACGTTTCCTCTGGCATCTTCTAGCCTCCAAGTTACTGCTTTCCCTTGTTTAGTTTATTGTAAGCTGGAGAGATGGATTGGCTCTAACCCAAGAAATAAGCACTTCCACTCACATAGAGGCCCCACAGCGTAAAAGCAGAAAGAATGAGCTCTCAGGCAAGCAGCCAGCTTGCCAGCAGACATGTGATCTGGGCAGGTGACACAATTTCTTTGTCCTTCAATTTCCTCTTATGCTAACTGAAAATAATACTAGTACTTATTTCCTAGGGTTGTTGTGGGTATTAAATGAGTTAATATTTGTAAAGCACTTAGAACAGAACCTGGAACTTATTAGATGCCGCATTTGTTAAGATACATACTGATATACATGCATATGGATGCAATAGGGAGGGCATGGACTTTTGTGCCTTCAAAGACCTGAGTTTCAAGTCCTGATTCTCTTTTACTGTCTGGGTCACTTTGGATGAATTACCTGCCCTGTCCAAGCCTGTTTCCTTCCCTGTAAAACAGAACCAAAATACCTACCTAGAGTTATTTGAGAATGAAAGCAGGTATATATGAAAGCACAGAATCAGGCACATATGTGGTACTTAATAAATGTTATTTCTTCTCTATTCCCTCGTAGGCCTCTTCCCAGTAGTCTCACAAAGGCATCAGCCAATTTCTTCCCTCAAATCAGTGCTACTGTTTTGCCTACAATGCTCTGTTCTGTTACCTCAGGAAACTTCTAGTGCTTTCTCTAATACTCTGAGGATCTTAGAAATTCTTGGAAATGTTTAATTACAGCAGTTTTGAATTTCTAAAGAGCCAAAGGAGACCACAGGTCAGCTGGCATTTTCCCAGTACTATCCCCACTGGAGGAGGTTAGGACTTTATTTGTGCCTGTGGGTGGGTGTGAGTGTGGACATGGGTAGCTGTTGTGGTGGTGGTCCTCTCACACAGGCATGGGTTGTGATGTGCTCTGTCCACTCTGGACATCTGAATTCTGGCTGCAGTTGTCAATGGGATCCATCAAGTGCCAGTCCCTGTCTCAGTACAGTTGGATGGAACTATTTCACTTTGGGCTAATAAAACAACTAAAGGGATGAAGCAGAAAGAACTACTGTTCTGTGATGCGTGCCCCGATTCATCATCAGGCTGTGTGCTCCCTGTTCAGGGACCATGTCTTCTTCTTCTTCTTCTTCTTGTCCTCCAATCACCTTTAGACATCAGATGCCCAATATTCATCAACCTCATCTAACCCGTTTCCTTGCTGTGTCATCTTGGGCAATTTACTCAATGTATTAGTCCGTTTTTGTACTGCTGTAAAGAAATGTCTGAGACTGGGTAATTTATAAAGGAAAGAGGTTTAACTGACTCATAGTTCTGCACAGCAAGAGAGACCTCAGGAAACTCACAATCATGGTGGAAGGGGAAGCAGTCACCTTCTTTACAAGGCGGCAGGAGAGAGAATGAAAGCTCAGGAAAACTACCACTTTAAAAGCATTGGATCTCGTGAGAACTCCCTTACTGTCATGAGAACAGCACGGGGGAAACTGCCCTCTTGATTCATTGAATCTTCAGTGGAGACAGATGGTGTTGGAGGTTAAGAATCCCACATTTGGGTGAGCAACAGAATTTCCTGGTGCTTGTAAGAAAGTTAGGGTAAGTTACCATTCTAGACCTATGTTCGGGCAAGGGCCCATGCAGCTGGGATTTGAGAATCGGAGCCTCTATTCCAACACCAGCCCTGCACCTAAGTATGGTCTTGGACAGCTCTCTGACTTGTGGTTTCTTCACATGTGGAGTGGAGATAATGGTACAGGCCCTCCCCTCTCCCTGAATCATTGTGAGGGTGAAACGAGAAGGACAGGTGCAGGTGCTGCTCATGAGTACAGGACACTTCCAGCTCCCACAGCTATCTGTGTAATCCCCAGCTTGGCACGTAGGCAGCTGCATTTTGGGGTTATTTGTGGCCTTGGGGACAGAGAACTAATAATCAGAAATTTCCAACAATATATTCAAATAAAGTCTGATGACATCCGGTGGTTCTCTAACCATGAAGAATTATAGAACTTTCCTGTTTGGTACAGTAATACATTTAGAAAACAAAATAGAATCTCCATATAAATAACTGAATTTCATTTTTTTCCAGGTCTTGATTAGGCATAGAGTTTGTCTTCTTAGGAATCAAGCCGAGAAGAGATAGGGATTCCAAACCACGCAAAACATTTGTTTGACTAGGTTTTCTAGTAAAACACCTCTCTTCTTTCCTTCCTTCTTTTCAGTCTTTATTTCTTGACTGTGGTTCTTTGCCTTCTTTAAAAAAATTATCCCTTTTATACTGAGGCTTTCTATAAAGCTTCTGCAAATGCTTTTTGGAAGTAAGTTGGATTTAAGGCACGTGTAACAACCTGTGTCTCTCAAATTCCTCTGCCTGGAGTGAAACAGAATCTTAGTGAGAGACACAAAACAGCATTCTCTGGATTTACCCAGATCCATTCTGCAGCTGCTCCAACTACACACATCCTCATATCAAACTCATCCCCTAAAGTCTGGGATTCTCTAGGGATTATCTTAAAGATGCTGAGCACGACTGCCCACTGCTACGTGTGGCACCTCCTACCTTCTTCCTCACCTGCCTCTGCTTATGGGACTGAGGTCTCCATTGCTGGTAACAACTAAAGCAGCCTTAGAGAGCAGCACCTCTATGCTGGAGCCCAGTGGAGGTGCCCACCACCACCACCCATGCCACAGCTGCATCTGCACAGGGTCAAGGACACTGACATCAGCCTGGCTTTTGGGGCTGGCTGGTGCTGCTGTTGCCTGCTGCTTCCTGTAACCTAGGAATGCTTTTGTGATGAGCTATTTTTGTTTACACTTGTTTTTTAATTCCAATACCCTCATCTCAGGACCCAGGTACAGGATTTCCCAGGACTACTGGCCCTGGGAGCTGGGCCAGAAGACATCATAGTAACAGGCACCGTGCTGTTCCTCAAACCCCGCCAGGACCACCCCCATCTCCATTCCAGTCCCGGTCCAGTGCAACTGAACCTAGTAGGTGCATTTCCCCCTCCTGTGAAGACAGTCTTTCCTAGGAGGCCCCATCACTCAGGTATGCAGACCCACATGTAGGTTGAGCCACACATCATCCTGACATTCAGACTTACATCTAAATCCTAATCAGGGAGAGGAAGAGGGCACAGCTATCTTAAGCTGAGGTTCCAGGTACAAAGTAATGAATGGATAATTGGATAAATTACTGAATAAAAGAGGGAGAGAGAAATGGAATGAAAAGAAAAAGGGAAGGAAGGTAGATAAGTAAAAAGAAGAAAATAAAAGATTCTGGAAAGTAGATCCTAACCCGAGTTCCAATTTCTCTCTCTCTCTCTCTCTCTCTCTCTCTCTCTCTCTCTCTCTCTCTCAATTATGGTGGGATGGGGAGGGCAGAGGAATATGTTAGGAGAGACTCCTCCACTTCAGTACAAGTACCAATAACCAGCTGTAGAAAGAAAGTCAGCAAATTAGAGGGCTAATGTTCTAAAATGAGTAAGGGACTATTTGCTCACTCTTGGCTCTTAGGAAACTAGAGAACTCATGGGGAAGGCAGATAAACAGAAGCAAGATTGCAGCAGAACACTGGTCCCTTGTCAATTTATCACTCTGGTGAAAGAGCATGATACTTGGGATTTCCCCAGAACATCAAACTGCAATGTTCATTTTATATATGCTGCTTGGAAGCTGTGTAACTTCCTGTAATAAGGATTTCAGGTATTCAAGCAATAAATATGAGACCCCAGGGCCTCTCTTAACACTGTCCTGTGGCTCAGCAACTCCAAATTAGCACCGCTCCACACATCCAAAGCCTGGAAAGGATGGAAGATGAATATGAACAGACAGATCCCTCATGCTCACCCTTCATGGTGAGTCGAGTCATCAGCTGATTATGGAAAGGAGTGGGGAACAAGCGCACAGGCTCTTTGTCCCCTTTGACTTTTGTTTCACATTTGCCAGGAGGTAAGGCCTTCATACCTGCAGCTGGGTCAAGTATCTGGAAACATGTGGGCTGCCAGCACAGTCACTCCATGTCAGCATCAGAGTACAAAGTGTGTGAGTCTGAGTGAGAATGTGAACTGCCAGGGTCTTCATACCCATGTGGCTCAGGCCTGGCTGCAGGGAGGGGAAAGGTTTGCTGCAGGGAGGGGAAAGGTTGGCTACAGGTCCCACCACACCTCTCCTCCAACTGGACTTTCCTTGTTCTAGCTTGGCATCAGCCCACCTTGCTGTGTGCCTTGCATGCCTCCTTCCTCTTCCTTTAGGAGGGAGTAGAAGGGTCCAGCTGAGGTTAAATATAACGATCAAGTCTTAAATAGCGTTTGATAGCTATTTGATGAATGAATAAATAATAGATGCATGAATAAATGAACAAATGAGCCAACAACTGGGTGTCAACAGGCAGACATGCACATTTTACAAACAGACATTTCCCTACTTCTCCAGCATGATAGAGTGGAGATCAATGGCTTTCACAATATCTTGTTAAACCTGAAAGTTTAAGGAAAATATTCTCTTTTACTGAGTCCACATTAAATTAAAGAAAATTAGAAAGAGCTATATATAGCCAGGGGAGGGGAAGGTGATGGTCGAGTAAGAAACCAAGAAACTTGAAGAAACGGAGCAGTCCATTCTGGTGGAGTGGGGACACCTGCCTTACCTGCACTCAAACATTCCCAAGGGTCGATTCCCAATTCCCAGTGAAGGCTGGAGGGGTGATGTTAATACCTGATACTGATAATCCACAGTGCCTCTCCTCAGGGTCTGCTGACTCTGAGCACCTTTTTCTTCCCCAGTCTCTTCCCTCGTCCCTTCTAGCTCAAAATTTGGGTGCGACTGAAAAGTCAATCTGGCTCCCACTTTGCGGAGGAATCAAAGCCCCCTGAGTTTCAGAACCCAGAGGGCCCTTTGCTTAATACAGCACCTTCCTGAGAGCTAGAAACAGGCGTCCCTATGGTAGTCACAGCTTCACAGGTACATGGGGAAGTGAATGAAGATGTTGCCTTGTATTAATTAGAAAAATATTCAACATCAGTCCTGGTCCTAGCAGGAAACAGATGACACAGTCAAAGTGGATAATGAAGAAAAGTGTGAGGGGAAGGCACCATTTACAAAGACGTGGGTGGGATTTAGGCAAACCTGCAAGGAATGGTATGGTATCCTGGGGCTAGCAACAGTGGGGAGCCCTGAGAGACAAGGAGAGAGAGAGAGAGCCCTGTACTCAGACAAAGCAAGAACTGTAGCTGTGGAAGCTGTGACCTTCAGAAAGGGAGAGAGACAATCAATGGCCCTCAGTAAGGAGGGGAGCCAAGAGAAACACTCTTCCCTTTGCTCTCCTGCCAGCACCTCCCACGGTGGAACTGAGCCAGGTGCTGGAGGGGACAATGTCATCCACACAGGTCAGCCATCCAGGGCACAGAGGAGGGTGGAAAGTGGATCCAGAGAGGCGATGGGAAGCATCCTCACGGGCACCCCTTTCCCAGGCAGACACAACCCTGGCTGCACACTCCTAAGGAGCCTTGCACAGGCTGCAGCTCAGCCTCGCTCTCTCCTGGGCCAGATGCCCTTTCACAGGGCAAGACTTGTACAATCATATGTGACAGTCCTAACAGCCTTTGAGGACTATACCCCTTTTCATGTGTAAAAATATTACAAAAGGATACCATGTCCCAAAATAAATAGAGAAAAATAAAACATTGCAAGCAGATGTCTCCACCAACCATGTTTCTGTTCTTCCAATTTGGGTCCACTTTCTCCACGAGCCTTTTCTTCTCTTCAGCAAATGGAACAACCTTCCACCTGGTCACCTGAGGCAGAAACCTGCTATTGCTTTGACCATCTCCTCCTTCATCTTCCACATCCAAATGAATGGTCGCCAGCATATTGGGTCCCTGCTGGAAGTCCATCACCACCTGTTTATCCCTACTGCATTGCTACGGGCCTTTATCCATCTTCCCGGACTCAACACTATGATCATTTCCAAGCTGAGCTCCAGCTTCTACATGTGTCCAGCCCCACTTGGTCTTCCACTCTCTCACATCCCATGGCCGGAGGTATCTTCTAGATAGAGAATGTTGATATCTCATCATTCCACTGCTTAACATCCTTCTGGGGCTTGCATTTTCCCAAAGGCTAGTTCAAATGCATGCGTCCACATGGAAGGCTCTTTATGGTCCTGCCCCATCAGGTCCCACAGCTGCAGCCCGCTCTGCCACCATATCCCTGCCCTTTTCACTCCCCTTGCTCCTTAACACTGACCTTCTTGCAATTCCTCCAAAGCATCAGGCCTCCTCCCACCTCCAGACAAATGCCCAGGCTGTTCTCTCGCCTGAAATACCCCTGCCCCTCCACTCCATCCAACTAAAGTCTACTTATCCAGTAGGCTTTTGGTGAAGTATCTGTTGTTGTTGTTGTTTGTTGTTGTTGTTTTGAAAACTGCATTGGCCCTCTTTCTCTTCTGCAAGTGGACTTAGGCACCTCTCATTTGCACCCATTCTCTACACTCTGTGAACACTCTCGTATGCCTCTCTTGATGCCACTGTGTTCTCACTGTTAATCTCCTTTTCTGTCACCCTCACCATCCCTATAGGCCCATGGCCTAGCACACGCCTGGCTCTGCCTATTACAGGATCTGTAAGGGCTTACTGACGTGAAGGAAGTTGTAATGAAATGAAAGCTTCCTAGGTTGGTGCTGTCTGACCTCTATCCAGTTAATCTATGATCAGGGTGGCTGTTGATTCTGTCAGCACGCTGCGCCTGTTTGATTCTTTACGACAGAATGTAATTTGCCTTGCTCTGCTTTCATCACAATTTATATGCTTTTAAGGCAAGAGAACCCCATTTTCTGATTTCTAAAGATTTCCCACCCAACTTCTGTTCAAATATTTTGTCAAACAATGGCAAAAGCCAAAGACGATTAAGCCCATGAATGGGGTGACATTGCATAGGCAAATAAACCTTCCCCTAGCTCTCTCTTTCAAAGGCATGGCCTCAATAAATTCTTCCAGTAAGCTACTTTAAAAATATCTCTTCTACCACGGTGTACCTCATTTGAATCTACAAGAATATGGAACACTCTAGGGACATGTGAAACATATTAGGTAAATCTTACGTTGGTAGGAACCTTGGGTAAAGAGCTTGGGATACCTCTGTATTTGCTCCTTCACGCTTCTTACTTAGTATCTCACATAACTCACTTTTATTTTTTGTTTAACAGTGTGTTAGGCACTTTTCTAGTTACATAAACCAAAGGTCACTTTAACAGCAATAACGATTAGAATTTGCAGTTTATAGAACACTTCCACAGAAAGCATCTCTCCTAACTCTCAGATGCCTACGAGGCAGATATTATTATCTCTGTTTTGTAGATGTGGGTTTTAGAGACCTCAATTTCGAAAATTCTCATCTCGCCTCTTACTCCAGTCATGGCCTCATTAACTTGTTCCACACAGGATTGCCGACCTTCACACAGGGCAGCTGGACAGTGTGTGTGGACCTGGTCCACACTCCTGCGTCTTTTTTTTTTTTTTTTTTTTTTTTTTGAGACGGAGTCTCGTTCTGTCGCCCGGGCTGGAGTGCAGTGGCCGGATCTCGGCTCACTGCAAGCTCCACCTCCCGGGGTTACGCCATTCTCCTGCCTCAGCCTCCCGAGTAGCTGGGACTACAGGCGTCCGCCACCTTGCCCGGCTAGTTTTTTTGTATTTTTTAGTAGAGACGGGGTTTCACCGTGTTAGCCAGGATGGTCTCGATCTCCTGACCTCGTGATCCGCCCGTCGTGGCCTCCCAAAGTGCTGGGATTACAGGCTTGAGCCACTGCGCCCGGCCCACACTCCTGCTTCTTGCCCTGAGGAGTTCCTGATACTTCATGTAGGCTCTTGTTGCATCCACTGGACACTCATATCTTGTACAACTTAGAAATGGAGAGGAGTCGTGCCCACGTGGGCTCCTTTAATCAGTGGAGGATGGGCCAATATATAAATGCTTCCCTCTGTCATCTGAGGCCCATTTCACATGGCTCCTTCCAAAGCCAGTAGCCCCTCTGTCTACAGCGGTGACCAACTCCACGGTACATCCTTGCATTGACTCCTGCCTCTTCCCTGTTCCACTTCCCATCTCTCACTCTTACTCCTTAGGATCTCTTCCCAAATAATCTACTTGCATACACACCATAACACCTCAGACTCTACTTCCAGGTAACCCAGACTGAAATATTTGCCAAATATCCCAAGGTTTAAGTGGAACACTGGCATTCACTTTAAGGTTTTTCTGACTCCAAATTCCACATGCTTTTCTCTTTATCCTCCTTGCATTGAGAGAATTAATAGTCTGTGTGCACAGCTTAGATATATAAACAACTACAAAAGAGAAGTGTCAAGTCAAAACTAGAAGCTATAACTTTGGAGCACAGAGAATAGTATTGATTCAGTCGAGGTGGGTGTGTGGGCTGGTCAGAAAATGTTCCACAGAGTAGGTAAGGTAACCACGAGGCCTCTCCGAATCATAGTCTCTATAGTCAGCGCCATCTGTTATTTCCTCTCAGAGTCATTTTCTTCTTAGCACTTATGACAATGTGTAAGTAAATATTTATTTGTATTTGTTTATTATCTGTCTCTCCTGTGAGGGCAAGGAGCATTTCTGTTTTGTTCACGGACATGTGAACACAATATCCACGGCACCTAGTGCAGCACTAAGAACATAAGTGGCAATCAATAAATCAACAAGTCAAAAAATGAATCATAATTAACAAATAAGAAAACTTGTTCCTGAATGAATAAATGAATAAATGAAAGAAAGGCTTTACAAACAGCATAAACAAAGTCATGAAAGAATATGAAAATATGGCAACCTTCAGAGAATGCCAGTGGTTGGTTATTTTGGTTTTATTTTGGTTATTTGTTTAGAAGGGTGAGGAGACAGGGAGTGGCTGTAGAAAATACATCTTACAGTAATATTGAGGTCGTAGAAGTAACCTAGCCACATTCTTTGTATTGGGAGATAAGATGGCTTCTGTGTGGTAACTGGTTATATAACGTGAGTTCTCAAGTGTCTGCTGTTGCCTGTATGAAGTGTCCTTTCTTCTCCACTAGGGAGTTGGGATGGGTGTTGGCAAGACCTGACCTTGTTTACAGTGTGGGATCTTGAATTCCAGGTTTGTCTTGATGTGATCTAAGCTTGGATTATGAACTGTTTTTGTCACCTGTTGCGTCTTGTGAGGTTGAACATTGGCAGATCCTGTCCTGAGTCTCACACTGGCCATACTTCTAATTCTGCCAACATCCAAGTATCAGTTTCGGAGCCTTACTGCCCATCACTTTCTGCCTTGCCTTTCTCATCTGAACTCTTAGGCATTTAACATCACCCTTCAGAGCCTTCATAACAATACAAGCCAGTGTGAGATACTTTTTTATTCATTTGATCATGCATATATTAATGGTACATTATGGACCAGGTGCTATGCCAGGCACAAATCTCTCTTGGTTGACTCGTGATTCTAGGAACTCTGCACTGTTCACCTGCTTTGCTCATTGGCTGATGATTGATCAATTCATCTTTGCATTCTCTCAGCCCTGGTTTGCTGAAGTGGGCTTATCAAGCCTCAATTCCATTCCTGTGGACTACATGTGCTTAAGGACCCTGATACAAATCTATTAGACAATGGAAGAACTATTTCCCTGATGTCCTGCTTTTAGCACAACTTAAAAAAATCAAGATATGGCTGCTCTCCATCAAGCTTCTGACAGTTTCTCTTTGCATTTGCAAAAACCCAGTTATAAGTGCATAGCTACCTGTTCCTTCCTGGCTCCCTGAGAAATAAGTTTATACACTTGGTGTACTGACATTTCAGGAACCAACAAAACTCACCTTTAACACTTTATTTTTAGTGTCTCTGTGTTTATATTTAGAAGGAAGGAACTGCCATGTCTGCAGAAGCATCATTCCTGCAATGTTTAGTGGATCATGGGGGCAGGGGGGCCACGAGGCAGGAAAATGAGCCATGTGTGTAACTCTTTATTTATTTCCTGGAACTGGTGACACTGCACAGGTGCATGTACCACAAGATACAAGGACAGAGTGAGAGTCAGAGTTGGCCTTCAGTTGTTTAGACCTGGCCATCCACCAAGGCCTCCTAGTTGACACATGTCTGCTCCTTGACTTAAGGGCTCCTAAGAGAAACAGCAAGTAGAAAATCACAAGGACTGAGATGTTCGCTGAAAACTGAATTACTCCCACCCTAAAACCTGACACATTTTCCAGTTTCTACAAAACATGTAGATAAATATTTTGTGTCTACAGGCACTTAACATTTTTAAAAATAAGCAATACATGCATGTAGTATAAAATGCAAAGGGAAGCCAGGCGTGGCGGCTCACACCTGTAATCCCAGCACTTCGGGAGACTGAGGTGGGTGGATCACCTGAGGTCAGGAGTGCAAGACCAGCCTGACCAACATGATTAAACCCCATCTCTACTAAAAATACAAACTTAGCTGGGTGTGGTGGCACATACCTGTAATCCCAGCCACTTGGGAGGTTGAGGCAGGAGAATCGCTTGAACCCAGGAGGTGGAGGTTGCAGTGAGCCGAGATCGCACCATTGCACTCCAGCCTGGGTGAGAGTGAGACTCTGAAAAAAATTTTTTAAAATACAAATGGAAGAATTTGTAGCATATAGCATAGGCAAAGGGCTAGCATTTTGATTACAGTTTGAGTAAATCTTATCCAAAATACTTGAGACCAGAAGTGTTTCATATTTTGGACTTTTGAATATTTGCATATACATAATGAGATATCTTGGGAATGGAACCCAAGTCTAAATACAAAATTTATTTATGCTTTATATGCTGTTTCTATGCATAGCCTGAAAGTAATTTTATATAATATTTTAGTAACTTTTGCACCCATCAACGAAGACAGGTGTGGAACTTTCTACTTGTGGGGTCATGTTGGTACTCAAAAAGTTTCCAAAGTTTGGGGCATTTCAGATTTTGGATTTTCAGATTAGGGGTGTTCAACTTGTATTTAAAAACTCTTTTAGCAAGAGCTAAAAGTGGATCTACCAGTCGATTCAGCAATTCCACTACTGGGTATCTACCCAAAGGAAAAGAGGTCATTATATGAAAAAAACACCTGCACACTAATGTTAATAGCAGCACAATTTACAACTGCAAAGATGTGGGACCAACCTAAGTGCCCATCAACTAATGAGAGGATAAAGCAAATGTGGTATATACATATACCATGGAATACTACTCAGCCATAAAAAGAAATGAAATAATGTCTTTTTCAGCAACTTGGATGGAGCTGGAGGCCATTATTCTAAGTGAAGTAACACAGAAGTGGAAAACCAAAAACTATGTTCTCACTTATTAGTGGGAGTTAAGCTATGAGTATGCAAAGGCATACAGAGTGATATAATGGACTTTAGAGATTCAGAAGTGGGAGGGTGGAAAGGGGACTAGGGATAATAAACTACATATTAGGTGCAATGTACACTACTCGGGTGTCAGGTGCATGGAAATCTCAGAATTCACCGCTATATAATGCATTCATGTAACAAAAACCACTTGTATCCCAACAGCTATTGAAATTAAAATTTAAAAAACAACTCTTTAACATTGAAGGACAAAGGAGAAAAACTTGATTTAAAAAATAGGCAAAAGACATAAACAATTCAACAGATATAAATATATCTTTAAACATTACAAGATATTCAAACTCTGTTATTATTAGATAAATGCAATTTATAATACCACTTTTAAAAAATGCTACCTTTGAATGTTACTATTTCATAACTATTAAATTTGTGAAAATTTAAAAAGCATGAACAAGAGCTTTTGGTGAGACTGTGGGGAAACAGATACTTTCATGCATTGGGATGGCAAATTGGTAGAGCCCATATGAAGGAGAAGATGGCAAGATAGAACAAAACTATATACGCACTTACCTTTGACCCAGAAATCTCACTTCTAGGAATCTATGCTGAAGATACATTTCTAAGAGAAGAAAAATGCATTTGCACAAGTTTATTCATCTCAGCATTATTTTAAATTACAAAATATTGAAAACAACCTAGATGCCCATACATAGGAGATTAGTGGAACACACTAAGAAAGATTCACACAAAGGAGTACCTGTAGCTGTATGAGTAAATACAGGAGATCTCAATGATCTGATATGGAGAGAGTTCCAGAATACATTGCTAAGTGGAAAAGACTGGTTATACTAGTGTGCTACCGTTTATGTAAGAAAGCAGAAGAAATAAGAGCATATATATGTATTTGCCCAGGTATGCAAAAATCAATACAGGAAGAATAAGTTTGAAACTAAGATTAGTCACCTACAGAGGGTAGACGAGAACAAAGTGGATAATAACAAGGAATGGCAATACAGTGTAAGGGATAAGGGGTTCCACATCTGCGTATGCTTTTCTGTCAAGTTCTGACTTTCAGAATCACAATAATGTTTCACACACTAAAAATAAAAAAAGAATTAACAATACAAATCAAAATGAAAATACAATAAAAATATTGTAGGGGAAATCCTAAATTAAATACATCAACAAATAAACCTAATTGAATTACAAATGAATAAAATAACCACAACAAAGAGGTGGGAAAGAAAAGAACTAACTTAAGTAACTCTGGAAAATGGTATTTGGCTGTATTTTAAAAAGCTAAATTACAAAAGAACTGTACACAAACATTATATATTCTAGTTTGTAAGTTTGGTTTTCACAGAACTCTGGATTAGCAATTCTGAAGCTATTTTGAGTATTTTAAGATTGAGCAAATAAAATAGTATGAATAACAAAAACCAATTTCTCACTGTTACAGAATAGAATAAGACTAGGGGAAATAAGAGAATAAACTATTGTGAGATTAGAAGTAGAGATATCAATTTGAACTTGGGATCAATATGAACTCAAATCTGTGTGTGTGTGTGTGTGTGTACATTTGTATGCATCTATATTCTTAGCTTTATCTATGTTCTAAGGACTAGGAGTAATGACACACCAGTACCAACTAGCACATTCAGTAACCATATATTGGTTTCTAAACATCACTCTCCTGTAAAAAGAAATAATGATCCTTGGAGAAATAGCTAATTCCAGGTCTGAGTAGAGCAGATGAGCCTGGAATACCTTGTAGTGCCAGAAAACAAGATAAGGAAGTACTCAAAATATGATAAGAACATGCCAAAAGGACACACTGGCCAAATTCAAGGGGCTTCCAATGGTCAAATATGAGATAATTTGGGTAACAAAATGAATGTCAGTAGTAAGAGATTGTAACAAACAGAATAAAATAAATATCCCTGAATCCATATTGATATAAATAATTGAATAAGTAATTAAATTGGGGAGGAAAATCTCTTTCTCACAATTGAATTCTTTTTTTCTTTTTTTTGAGCCAGAGTCTCGCTCTGTCATCCAGGCTGCAGTGCAGGCTGGAGTACAGTCCAGTGACACTATCTTGGCTCATTACAACTTCTACCTCCTGGGCTCAAGTAATTCTCCTGCCTCAGCCTCCTGAGCAGCTGGCACTACAGGCAAGTGCCCATCAACTAATGAGCGGATAAAGCAAATGTGGATACTATGCCCAGCTAATTTTTGTATTTTTGGTACAGATGGAGTTTCATCATGTTGGCCAGGCTGGTCTTGAAATCCTGACCTCAAGTGATCCACTCACCTTGGCCTCCCAAAGTGCTGGGGTTACAGGCATGAGCCACCATGCCTGGCACTCACAATTGAATTCTAATTTATAAGTGCAGAAGGAAAGATGAAAATAGAAATTACTAGTTGACAAACACCACAGTATTAATTGTAGGCAAGAATCATCAATATATCCTAAAATGACTGGGGTTAATATTCTGAGAAAAAAATATTTGCATAGCCTCAAAGTACATCCCCATGAAAGAGAGAAAGTAATAACTTCGTAGGGGAGAAACCCCACCTTAACCATGTGATCAAAGATAAGATCACGAATCACAAGACATATTGACATCACATACCTCCTGATATGATGCTCTGAGAAGATACAATGCTGCTTTTGTGGTATTCTTGCCAAATACATATAACCTGAATTTCATCAGAAGAAAACATCAGACAAACCCAAATCGAATACATTCTATACAATAACTAAATAGTATTCATCAAGGTTATGAAAGACAAAGAAAAGCTGAGGAATTATCCTAGATGGGAGGATACTACGGTGATATGAAAACCTGATTCTGGAACAGAAAAGGACATTAGTGGTTCAAGTGGAGAAATCTGAAGAAGGTCTGTAAATAGTTAATACTATTAAGGTTAATTCCCTATAATGTGGTTATCAAAGGTGTTGACATTTGAAAAGGAAGCTAAGAATTCTTTGAGTCTGGTGCAGTGGCGTGTGCCTGTAGTGCCAGCTACTTGAGAGACTGAGGCGGGAGGACTGCTTGAGCTGAGGAGTTCAAGTCCAGTCTGGGCAACATAGCAAGACCCCATCTCTAAAATTAAAAAAAAAATTCTGTGACATTTTTTGCAACTTTTTTGTAAGTTTGAAAATGTTTCAAACTGCAAATTGAAAAGTTAAAAAATGTATTCCTTTTTAAAGGAAAAAAAGGGTTTACAAACTTCCCACTAACATATTCTCCAGGAATTGAGTTTTCTTCCCAACAAATAGCTACCCTTAACAGTTTCTCATATGTTCTTTCAAAGGTTTTCTATATAAATACATGTATGTTCATCATATGTGTTTATACATGTATATATTAGAGATCCTCCCAAAGAAGTATGTCTCATTTTTAATGGCTATATTATATAGATTCTCTATATTACATACATTAATTTAATTAGCAATACTTATGATGTTTCTAATATTTTGGTATTATAAAAATACTGCAATGAATGCTTCATTTCCTATATGAACTAGTACTTGCAGTTGTAGTACAAACTTCCAGAAGTGGAATTTCTGATTCAAAGAGTACAAAAATTTTAATTTTTGTTGACATGGCCAGTTGGTCTCCATGGGTGATGTACCAATTTATATTCCTACTGCCAGTGTAGGAGAGTGCTTTTCTTCGTGCTGTTATTAACACAGTGCATAAAATGATCTCTGCCAATATGACGGGTGCAAAACAGTTTTTATATGCATTTCTCTTATTGTGAATCAAGTTAAGCCTTATTTCATATATGCAAACTCCATTTGTGTCTGCTTTTCTGTGAACTGTGTATTCTTATACTTTGATTATTGAAGAGGGGTGATTATTGATCTTCCTTTGCATTATTTCCTAATTTAATGACAAACTGGAAAAAAATCCATTTATTGTATTCATTTAGTAGATAAATAAATAAAGGTTGAAGAGGTAAACAAAATTTCCCAAAGTTAGAATGTTATTTGTAGAGGAGCTGAGAATCTCAGTTTGCCTTACTTCAACTTACGGTCTTTCCACAGCTTTGTTGCCCAGATTAAAGTGAAGGAAGGAAGGAGGAAGCCTTTTTTCAAATGTTATTTGAAGATTGGCAAGTTCGTTATTGTTACAGGTGGACCTTTTCTCCAGGTGTTAAATTATCTCCCTTCCTCCTGCTAGAATGTTCTCTGGACTTTCACCTGCTGACTGATTCCAGCTTCACTATTTGCATTTTCCTGTTAAAATGTTACCAGTTTTATATCTGGGACTCCAATTCCATTTACTTTATATAAACAAAAGATGAGTACTATACACATTTGGAAGAAAGACTTAAAAGTTTTCAAATGGTGTCTGGAAATCTGGTAGAAATTATTGAAAGCATTAGAGAATATGGCCAAGTTGGTTTTCAAGCTTTTGATTAATGTTTTCTAAGGTGTGGTCAGCATCAGAATCTTTGAGGGTCTTGTAAAAAGGGCATTATGGAGTTCTTTTCTCTTAGTATAAAGTACCTGCAATTTCCAAAAGGTCTTTAAGTGATTCTTATATATAAAGTATATGAACCACCACACCTGCAAACCAAAGTGTGGCCCCTCAGACTAGCAGCAATGGCACCACCTGAGTGCTTCTTACAAATGCAGAATCTCAGGTCACTTCCTAGGCATAGCAATCAGAATCTGCATTTTTAACACAGCTCTCAGGGGAGAGAGAATTGTACATTCTTTATGTGTACATTAAATTTTGAGGAGCTGGTCTAGAGTGAATTGGTAAAGAAGAGGAAGCACGGACTTTTTATTGGAGTAAAATGGACATAAAGTAAACTGTATGTATTTAAACTGTGCAATCGGATAACTTTTGCATATGAGTTTGTCCATGAAAACATCCTCACAATCAAGAGAGTGAACATATCCATCATCCCCCAAAGTTTATATCTTTATAGTTGCTCCCTCCTGCCACTCCTCTAAACCTCTTGATTCCCAGGCAATCACTGATCAGCTTTCCGTCATTATCATTTACATTTCCTAAAATTTTACATAAATGAACTCACACAGTATGTACTCTTTTTTTTCAGTATTTGTTCGTTTGTATCTCGTTTCTTTTACTCAGTGTAAAAATTTTCAGATTTATCCACATTGTTGCACATATTAATAGTTCATTTCTTTTATTGCTAATTAGTATTTGTTTGGAAAAATCAAATTTGTTTATCCTTTCACCTGTAGATAGACATTTTGGGTTGTTTTTGGTTTGGGCTAATACAAATAAAGGCTCTATAAGCACTTGCTTGTGAGTCTTTTTATGGACATATGATTTCATTTCCTTCGGGTAAATAGCTAGGAATGGAATGGATGAGTCATATGATAGGTGTATGTTTAACTTAAATGCCAATTTACCTAAGTAACTTTGGAAATAAATGGAGTCTGTAAGACTAAAAACAAAAAGAATTGCACATAAGCACTGTATTCTGCTTGATAAAGTTATTTCCATGGGTTAGTTTACAGTTTGGATACTGCCATGCATGTATACTGGAATTGGACAATTAAGCAAATGGATGGTGGATGGTAGGAGCCAAGTTTTTCCACTGTTGAGAAATTTGAGAGTGGAAATTTACAGATAAGCAAGGGAGGAGGCTAAAATTATCTTTGTGGTAACTGATTAGAGCTGGAGATAGTAGTATAAATTCATATTAAACTTAACATAGATACAGATGTTTACATATGAAAATACTGATATGTATATATACATGAGTTAGCATATACTGAGGAATAATTTGAGCAACAAAATAGTGGATTATAACCCAAAGAATAAATATCCATGAGTCCCCATTTATATAGACTATTAAATAAATAAATAAATGGGGGAGAAGAGAAAAATCTCCTGTGCAAAGGAATTTCAAATAACTTAGGCAAATATTCCACCCTCAAGGAGGTGGCTCATAACTCTCCACTCTAAATGTGGGCTGCACAGACTGACTTCGTTCTAGAGACTATAGTATGGGAAAGGTGAGAAAGGAGTAACTTTACAGTGGAGAAACCTGACAAACTACCTCAGTCAGACGAACAGGGCCAATGTCAACCATGATAAGTCATGTCAATAGTATGTATTCTGGATACAGTGTGATAGGAACGACACTTCACCTCTGTGAGATTCCTCTCCAAAACCCCTATCCCTACTATAATCATGAGAAAAATATCAGACAAAGCCCAATTTAGGGACATTCTACAAAATACATGATCAGTACTTCTCAAAGCCTTCAAGGTCATCAAAAACAAAGAAAGTCTGAGAAACTGTCATAGGCAAGAGGAGCCACAGGAGACATGATGACTAAATGTAATGTGGTGTCCTAGATGAGATCCTGGAACAGAGAAAGGATGTTAGTAAAAACTAAGGAAATCTGAATAAAGTATGGACTTCAGTTAATAAAGTATTTATATTGCTTCATTCATTGTAATAAATGCACCATACCAATGTAGATGTTAATAGTGGGGAAACTGGGTATGAGGTATATGAGAAATCACTGTACTAACTTTCTGTGCTATAGATCTAAAACTATTCTAAAAAATAAGGTTGATTTTAAAAAAGAAATAGAGGAGAAACAGATTTAAAAAGGCATAAGAGACAGCAACTGAATTGAAATGTGTAGACCTCGTTTGGATCCTGATTCAAGCAAACTGTTTTTAAACACACTTATGCAAACAAAACAAAATAAAATCATTTCTAAAAGAATTGGAAATTTGGATACTAATATTTAATGATATCAAGAAATTTATTATGACTTTCTAAGGTAGAATTATAGTTATTTTTAAAATAGAATATTTATATTTTTGAGATAAATCCTGAAATATTTGCAGAAGAAATGGTATGTCTGGAATTGGCTTCAAAATGACTAAGGCAAGGGGTTAGCGAGGGTATGGTTGAAACATGGTTAGTTATAAATTGATAGTTTTTGAATATGGGTGATGGTTACAGGGGTCAACCAAACTATTGTCTAGTTTTGTAAAAGCTTAAAAAAGTTCATTGCAAAAAAAAAAATTGAGAAAGAGAGAAATTTGAGCAACTGCAATTCCAAGAGAAACATGTAACACCTTCTGAGGATATCAATCTCCTAGCTCCCTCCTTGATCCATCTAATATAAGGTTTTTCTGATTTCAAACGCTACTCACCAAGATCACAGTTGCATAGCCACATCCTCAATGCCCAGGGCTGCCTCCAATTTCCACATTTTGTATAAGAGAGACTCAAGAAGTGGTGTGCCAGAGGAAATAGGGCAGCCTTTGCCAGCATTCTAAGAAAGATCTGGAAATCTCCATATGCATTATGGGGCTAACAGGAGCAGATACTTGATTAATTAAAGCTCATCCTAGAGTTTTCAATGCCAACATGGCCTTACAGCTCCATAGAATCTAGTTCACAGAAAGTGCCTTTGTCAAAGGTGATACAAATCCATCTCCAGGCCCTACTGCCAGCAACATATAGAGGTATACTTTTACTGGTAAAGAAAGACAGAGAGACAATGAGGAGAGAGAAAATGAGAGGGAAGGAAAAAAGAAAGAATGAGAGGGAGAGAATACTTTTCCTATTTTCTCCTTGCAGATCAGAATCAAATGAGTATGAACAAACTAATCATTAGCAAATGGACACCTCCAACAAGTTCAAAGGAATTGTGAAATTTAATTAAGGGCTTAAGGGCAGTGCTCATGTAGTTGCTGACATCATGAAAGTACTAAAAGAAAGCTTTCCTAAATTCTTTTTAAATGTATTGAGATGTAATTTAGATACCATACAACTCATTCTTTTCATGTACAGCTGTTTTTTAAAGTTTTAATTTCTGGGGGTACATGGTAGGTGTATATATCTATGGGGTACATGAGATATTTTGATACAGACATGCAATGCATAGTAATCACACCAGGGCAAATGGGGAATACATCACCTCAAGCATTTATTCTTTTTTTACAAAACAATACAATTATTTTTAAATGAACAATTAATTATTGTCTATAGTCTTTCTGTTGTGCTGTCAAATACTAATTCTTATTCATTCTTTCTAAATATCCTTTTGTATTAACCATCCTCACTTCCATCCTACTTCCTTACTCCCCTTCCTAGACTCTGGTAACCAACCTTCCCTTCCCATTAACCATCCTTACTTCCTCTCACTTCCCTATTCCCCTTCCCAGCCCCTGGTAACCATCCTTCTACCATCTATCTCCAGTTCAATTGTTTTAACTTTTAGCTCCCACAAATGAGTGAGAACATGAGACATTTGTCTTTCTGTGCCTGGTTTATTTCACTTAACACAATGACCTCCAGTTCTACCCATTTTGTTGCAAATGACAGGATCTCATTATTTTTTATGGCTGAATAGCACTCCATTGTGCATATATATCACATTTTCTTTATCCATTTATCTGTTGATAGACACTTAAATCTGTGTGTATAGTTCTGAATTCAGACACATACATCCAGTTGTGTAACCATCACCACAATTAAGATGCAGAATGGCTCTATCTTCCCCTAAAATTTCCTTGTGCCTTTTTGTAGTTAACCCTTTCCCCACCCACCAGCCCCTGGTAACCTCTGACCTATTTGTTTTCTTCCTTTTCTAAAATGTCACAAAGCAAGTAGCCTTTTGTGGCTCTGTTCACTTAACCATAATATATTTGGGATTTAATTATGTTGTTACTTGTATCAGTAGTTCATTCCTTTTTATTACAGAATAGTATTTCATAGTTTATCCATTTACCATTTGAGATTTAGATTTTCAGTTTGTGATAATTATGAATAAACTAAATCTGATGGATATATAGTTAGACATATAGATGCCCAATTGTTCCAGTACAATTTGTTGAAAATACTTTATTCTCCATTGAATTACTTTGCTAAATTTCAAAAATTAATTGAAAATATATGTAAGGGCCTATTTCTGGACCTTCTATTCTGCTCCATTGAACTATTTGTCTATTGTTAAGCAAACGCCTCACTGTCTTCATTACTGTAGCTGCATAGTTAAGTCTTGAAATCAGGTTTTGTGAGCCCTCCAACTTTGCACTTCTTTTTCAAAATTGCTGTCTATTTTAGAACTATTGGCTTTCTGTATAAATTTTATAATCAGTCTATCAATACACACACACACACAAACCTGCTTGGATTTTTATTAGAATTGCATTGTATCTATAAATCAATTCTGGAAAATTAACATTTTAACAGTATTTTAGCAGTTCTCTATCCCATGAACACAGGTTATCTCTCCATTTATTTAGTTCTTTTTCCTCTCAGCAAGGTTTTATAGTTATTATGTGTATAAGACTTGCAAATAGTTTACTAAATTTATTGCTAAACTCTTTGTTTTTCTGATGCTCTTGTAAATGGTTGTGATTTTTAATTCAATTTCCAATTGTTCATTGCTTGTATAGAAATATGCATTTAATTGGCCAGGGGTGGTGGCTCACGCCTGTAATCCCAGCACTTTGGGAGGCCTAGGCAGGCAGATCATGAGGTCAGAAGATAGGGACCATCCTGGCTAACACGGTGAAACCCCATCTCTGCTGAAAATACAAAAACAAAATTAGCCGGGCATGGTGGCGGGTGCCTGTAGTCCCAGCTACTCAGGAAGTTGAGGCAGGAGAATGGCGTGAACCTAGGAGGTGGAGCTTGCAGTGAGCCGAGATTGTGCCACTGCTACCCAGCCTGGGCGACAGAGCGAGACTCTGTCTCAATGAAAAGAAAGAAATATGCAATCAATTTTTGCATATTACCCTTTTATCTTGAGAGCTTAATAAACATTAGTTCTAGTCACTGGGTAGATTGTTTGGATTTTCTACATGGACGATCATGTCATCCACAAACAAATAAAAAGACAAGCAACAGACTGGAAGAAAATATTTACAAATCACTACTGAACACCTATTAGAATGATTAAAATTTAAAAAGCTGACCACACCAAGTGTTGGTAGGGATGTGGAATGCTGGAATGCTCAGACATTGCTGTAGGGAATGTAAAATGCTACATTCACTTTGGAAAACAGTTTGGCAATTTCTTTAAAAGTTAAACACATACCTAGATATGATCAAGTCATTTCACTCAGAGATATTGACTCAAGGAAAGTGAAACCATATATCCATGTAAAGACTATATATGAATGTTCATAGCAGCTTTATATGTAGTAGTCATACACTGAGACAACTCTAATGTTCATCACCAGGTAAATGAATTACTGTGGTACATCCATATAATGGAATATTATTGAGCAATAAGAGAATGAACTGTTGATATATGCTGCAAAGTGGATGAATATCGAAATAATTAAGCTGAGCAAAATAAGCCAGACAAGAAATACAAAATACTTAATGATTTCTGTAAATAAAATTCTAGAAAATGCAAACTAATCTGTAGTGACAGAAAGTAGATCAGTGGCTGCTGGAGATGGGGTAGAGCATGTGGGCAGAGGTGGGAGGAAGGGATTACCAAGGGGCATGAGAAATCTTTTTGGAGTGACAGATATGTTCATTGTCTCGATTTGGTGATGCATTCACAAAACTTATGAAATTACATACTTTACATATGTTCACTTCATTTTATTTAATATCTCAACAAGGCTATTAAAAGGAACAAAAAATGAAAACAAAACATCTCAATACAACTTTTTATTAAAAATCCATTTTTTCATGATTCTTCATATGACTTTTCAGTGCCTGACTTGTGCTGAGTAAATGCTGTAACCCTACCTGGATTACAATAAATTATCTTACTACCTAATTTTCACTGAAGAGAATGTGCCCTCTTTTTCTGTCTCACGCACTACCATTCTACTTTAGTTTGAGACAGTGAAGGAAAGGACAATGGGGGATGTTTAGAGGCTGTTTCTAGAATCAGTCCATAAAATGCAGAACATGTAGTATATGGTGATACACAGTTTTTTTCATCCAGACTATAAAGTTCTTCTGTTGGGTCCAGTACAATAAACATTCAATGAGAACCTTCTACTTGCTCAGGCCATGAGTTTGGTCCTCAAGATGCACTGATGAAGAGACAGGTTTCTGCCTTTATTTCTATGCTCTCAACAGTAGAAGCATATGGGCAAAAAGATCATGCAATGCATTATCATGTGGGCAGTGCTATGATAAAGTCAGCAGAGGAGGACACTTAAGCACATAGGGCAGGGGATGAGGCTTCCTAAAGGGCAGAATGCCAGGGCTGAATCTTACAGGATAAGTAGGGATTGGTCACATGGGGTGGGATGGGTCTGTCTGAAAAAGAGGGAAAGAGTGAATATCTGATGCAAAGATATTGAGGCATGAACAAGACAGGGTGGGCAGGATTGCAACCTTAAACACTCTATCCTGATCGAAGTGTCAATAGCAAGGCAGGATGTGATAGTGTCAGAGGCGTGTGAACCAGAGCAACTCCATCTTGAATACAGCTGGGTAAAATAAGGCTGAGACCTACTGGGCTGCATTCTCAGACCGTTAAGGCATTCTAAGTCACAGGGTGAGATAGAAGGTCGGCACAAGATAGAGGTCATAAAGACTTTGCTGATAAAACAGGTTGCAGGAAAGAAGTCACTAAAACCCACCAAAACCAAGATGACCATGAGAGTGACTTCTGGTTGTCCTCACTGTTACACTCTCACTGGTGCCATGACAGTTTACAAATGCCATGGCAACGTCAGGAAGTTCCCCTATGTGGTCTAAAAAGGGGGAAGCATGAATAATCCACGGCTTGTTTAGCATTTTAGCAGGAAATAACCATAAAAATGGACAACCAGCAGCCCTCGGGGCTGCTCTGTCTATGGAGTAGCCATTCTTTTATTCTTCTATTTTCTTTTCTTTTCTTTTCTTTTTGAGACGAGTCTCGCTCTGTTGCCCAGGCTGGAGTGCAGTGGCGCGATCGCGGCTCACTGCAAGCTCCGTCTCCCGGGTGCACGCCATTCTCCTGCCTCAGCCTCCGGAGTAGCTGGGACTACAGGCGCCCGCCGCCAAGCCCGGCTAATTTTTTGTATTTTTAGTAGAGACGGGGTTTCACTGTGTTAGCCAGGATGGTCTCGATCTCCTGACCTTGTGATCCGCCCGCCTCGGACTCCCAAAGTGCTGGGATTACAGGTGTGAGCCACTGCGACTGGCCTATTCGTCTATTTTCTTAATAAACTTGCTTTCACTTTACAGACTCGCCCTGAATTTTTGCAGGAGATCCAAGAACCCTCTCTTGAGGTATGGATCCAGACCTCTTTCCTGTCACAATAGGAGGTGGCAGGACTCAAGGGTACAGAAAATGCTGGGGATAAATTATGGGGGGCATTTAAGTCATGCCAAGGAGTTAAGAGGTTTGGACTCTATAAAAGGTGAGCAAACTATTGAATAGATTTAAACCATAAAGCTACGTATCAAACTGTGTTTTAAAGAATACGCTAATGGTTACGAAGAGAATAGCTTTGCCTAGAAGAAAGTAGGAGGGTGACAAGAAAATGTTTGAGACAGGAAGATTATTTTGGGACATTGTTAAAATAATTCAGGACAAAAGATAAGGCACGCACTAAGAAGGATGAGGGATGGGAAGCTGGGAGTAGATTCCTGACACATTTGAGGTGGAATCAGTTGGTTTCGGTGTCTCTGCACTCGGCTGCCAGTCTCTCCTCATTACCCAAGAGGACCCCATCCACACGTACATGATGATATCAACTCTCCAAAAACTCACTAATTTTCATAATTCTCTGTTGTAATTTTCTTTTAAATATTTTAATATATGCACTGTGTCACATATAGGTAGGTACACTATTTTTAATTCAAATCCTAGGGATAGTTGGTTATCATTTAAAGAAACCTAATCAGAAATAAAAAACTGCAAGGGAGTTAGTTAGCATTTGAGAGATTTTAATCAAGAGTCAACTCCCCAAATGAAATGGTGACCTCAGTACTCTCCAGGTGAATCTGCATTCTCATTAAAGGGGATTAGAAATACTGTTTCAGGCCGGCTGCAATAGCTCACACCTGTAATCCCAGCACTTTGGGAGGCCGAGGCAGACAGATCATCTTAGGTCAGGAGTTCAAGAACAGCCTGGCCAACATGGTGAAACCCTGCCTCTACCAAAAAAATACAAAAATTATCCAGGTATGGGTTACTGGCTAACAGGCAGGCGACTAATCCCAGCTGCTCGGGAGGCTGAGGCAGGACAATTGCTTGAACCCGGGAGGCAGAGGTTGCGGTAAACTGAGATCGTGCCATTGCACTCCAGCCTGGTCAACAAAGGCAAGACTCTGTCTCAAAAGAAAAAAAAAGAAAAGAAAAAAGACTGTTTCATTGGTGAAACTTTAGTACTTAAGCTTCGGCTAGAATCTTGCTCTTATATGAATTCAGAATTTAAGAATTTGGTGAACACTGTAGCCTAACTTTCTTTGTGAGGGACACTCCTGGGCTAGGACTCCCTTGGGGTTTCTATTTTATCACTTAACAGACAGTTCTGTCTCCTGATTCAGGTAAAATTGAATCAGGATATTCTCCTGACACTAAAATGCTGTTACATCTATTTTGAGTGAAACTTTCATGCAATGAACTTGTCAAGTACCCAAAGATTAGAGAGCTGGAAGTGTTTACCAGAAAAGGTGTGGCCATGGTTGTTCTGCCTGGTAAGACAGGCTTGTCTGTGAGGCCAAACTCCCCACTGCACTTTCATCATAGCCCAGTAGTGAGTTTGGGGGAGAAGGGACCTAGAATTCTGATTCACCTCTAAGCAGTCTGTGTCTATAATCTAAGCCCAATCATCTTAGATCAGTTATCAACATTTCCCTTCCCTCAGAAACCTTCAAACTCCCAATACTGTCCCCGCCAAATTCTGCCCAAATGGTTGGTCCCCTTGCCAGCCTTTCCTGGACAGAGCTTTGTGGCCTTTCAGTCCCCAGGCAATCCATTTCCAGCTCACACCAACTCAGCTTCTGTGGGTATCTTGAGATCTCAGAATGTTACAGCTATCAGTTTAGTTGGTTCTCATTCTCAGATTATTTCATATGTGCTAATCTGGCCTCTCCAACTAGATGACAAACTTTTAGAGGATCAACATTACCCCAGTCCCTCCTTTCCTTCCATATTTTAAATACTTACTGATCTGGCACTATCTTTTGCACCGGGATACATAGTACTGGTGAAGAAAGCAGACACAGTTTCTGCCTAACGGAATGCCCAGTTGAGTTGGGGAAAACAGACAAGAAAATGGGCAATTACAATAGACCATCATAAGTGGCAGAAATTCATCCATGCATGTATTCACTCATTCATTTGCCCATACCATAAATGTATGTTAAGTTTTCACTATGTTAGCCATTGAGGGACACAACTACTCAAGATGGACCCAGCCCTTATGGATCATAGTCCAGGAAACGGGAAACACCAGATAGGAGAGCTCAAGGTGGATCAACTGTGATGTGGATGAGAAGCTTTGCAGGAGGGGTAAGGTTGATGCTGAGTAACTCTTATAGCTGCCGGGAATCTGCAGCTCCCCCTTCTCTTTATATAGCTCAGGTCCACGCTTTATTACTGGAGAAAAATAAAACCAAGAAACAAACGACACAGCATTAGCATAGATGTCATGTTGCATCCATAGTGAGAGGCACCTCTCTCTCTAGGATGGAGTTCTCCCAGGAAGCAGCTTCTGATGTCAGAAATCCCCAGAGAATTGGTCACCTTGGCGAGGGGCAAGATCCAAGTTTTCCCTTGAATAGCTGGGTATTATTTTTTTCCTGGAACCTGCTAAGAAGCTGCAAACTACATTTATATTTAACCCCTGAGGACCCCTTTCTCTCTGAAGAATCTATTGGACAAAACATATTTCTCAATGGGGATGAACTAACATAGAAAAATGTTACAAGACCAGTGGATTACCCCCTACTCCCAGTCCCTTATCACTATTGTTAAAAGAAAAACTTTAGGCAAATTAAATTTACCAGCATTTAATTGATCAAAGAACAATTCACAATTTGGGCAATCCCCAAATCAGAATAGTTCAGAGAGGCTCTGGGGGTGGAAGAAGATTTATGGACAGAAAAAGGAAAGTGACATACAGAAAAAACAGCCAGATTGGTTACAGCTTATCATTTGCCTTATTTGAACCTGTTTGAACAGTTGGCTGCCTGTGATTGGCAGAAACTTAGTGACCGGCACAAGAGGAGGTCTGTTTGCACATCCAGTTACGTTACAGTTCACTATGTACAGAGAAACTTTTAGGCCAAAGTTAAATCATGTAAGGAGGCAGCTTTAGGCTAAACTTAATCTAACACTATTTTGGAGCCAAGTGGCTCCATGCTCCTGTCATGTTATAAGGTCAGGGAGGGCAGGGTGAACAAAGCCTGTATTCAGGCCCTAGCCCTGACCCAGTGGTCTGCTCAGCCTTCTACCCAGCTCCTTCTCCCTCGGTAATCTGTCTGTTCCCAGAACTGGGTAAGAATTCTGCTGTGTGAGGATGAATCGGCAGAATTTTGCCGAAGACCGAAGTGGAAGGACCTGAGCTATATAAAGAGAAGGGGGAGCTGCAGATTCCCGGCAGCTATAAGAGTTACTCAGCATCAACCTTACCCCTCCTGCAAAGCTTCTCATCCACACCCATGTCCCTTCTGTATTATGCCTGGGGAGCCAGGGACTTATCTCCCCATTTGGCCGACTCTCAAGGTCCTTGGAGCTCTTTGCCTGTGAATTGCCTTCTGGAGGGGCTGAGCATGAAGGCTCAGTCCCAAAGTACCTTGATCCAAACCATCTTTCATCTCTGTCTTAACTGCAGGCATGGCTCAGGAGAAAGGGTGGGGCAAGCTCTTTATCTAGAAGAAATGAGTCGCATCACCAACTTGACTTCTATAAACCTACTCATAAAATGATGGGCATGGAAACATGTAACTACCCAACACTGAATTAACAAATAAATACCTTACTTACATTTTCCATAGAATAAAAGTGAATTTTTAGAGGTGGTGACACCTATTTAGAGAGGGTGAAGTCAGCTTGAGGATACATTACGGTGGCCTAGTTTTATAAGTCATTTCTCTCTGTGTGGCTTATCTTATATAACTTAACACAAAGTCTTTGTGCTTCTGCAGTTTAGTAATTCATCTTCTGTTTCTGCTTTATGTAGAATACATTTGGAAGGGCAATGAAAGCCACTGACAATCCCAGCATCTCATTGGAGACCATAATTTCAATCTTCTGTCATCAAGGTGGACTATCAAGTAGATATTTTATCTCCATCTCCTTTATTTTATTTTATTTTTCATTTCCTCCTTGTGGTGGTACTAGCAAGCTAATAAATTATGCTTTAAAAAATACATAATATAAAAAATACATAATAAAAATAAAACCACCATATATTGGTATGACACTGAATACTTAATAGAGTGCTTTTAAAAACCTGTTTCTCATGTTGGGCCTTGCAGCATCCCCACTGTGGTAAGCAAGGCAAGCATTACCTCCATTTTTCAGATGATGACACCAAGGTTCAGAGATATTACATCTCTTAGCCAAAGTCACACAAGTTGAAAGTGGCAGAGTCAGGTCTCAAATAGTTTTACTCCATGCTTCAGATATGTTTTGTTAAAATGAACAACAAAAATGGAAAACTGAGTGCCTGGATTATTCACAGTGAGATCATTAGCCCACTAAAGAGGTTCATAGTTTGTTCATTTTTAGTTTTTGATGTTTACTTCTATTAAAATTACAATGGTAAGTAACCATTTGTATTTGTCCAACCAATAACTTTCCACACCCAAAGCCATTGTTTCCCATGCATTCCCTTACAGCCTTGTGGGTGACTGGCCTGTGCACCATTGAGACACTATAGCTCCTCTCTTGATGTTTTCTAATCATTTATTTGGAAAATAATATCCTACCAACCATTCATTCCATTCCCTGAACATTCAAAAAGATTACCTTTAATGGGAAAGACAGACATGTTGTAACTGCTCAGTGGTTTCACTTTGTCCACTGTCTAGACAGAGCCAATTTATCAAGACAGGAGAATTACAGTAGAGAAGGAGTAATTCACCCTGAGTCAACTGTGCAGGAAACTGGAGGTTTATTATGACTCAAATAAGTCTCCCCAAGCATCTGGGCATCATAATTTTTATGGATAATTTAGTGGTAAGTGGGGGTATGGGGAGACAGTGAGTCGAGAGTGCTGATTGGTTGGGTTGGAGATGAAATCATAAGGAGTGAAAGCTGTCTTGCACTGAGTCAGTTCCTGGGTAGGGGCCACAAGATCAGATAAGTCAGTTTATCAATCTGGGTGGTGCCAGCTGATCCATCCATTGCAGGGCCTGAAAAATATCTCAAGCACTGATCTTAGGCTTTATAATGGTGATGTTATTCCCAGGAGCAAATTGGGGAAGATAATTTCTAATCTTTTGGCTAATTTGTTAGTCAAAGCCTTGGTAAAATAACCAGTTTCTCCAATTGTGTCCTGTTACAAAAGAAAACAGATTCTTATTGCATTTAAGCAAATAACTATATTGCCATAAGTTAAGAATACTCACAAATAGTTTCCAAATTCTGGAGAAATCAGATAGAGAGAAACAAATATGCTCCAAATTTTGTTCACAGGAGTATAGTTTACTCAATTGTTAACAGCTGTAAATAGCTCAAAAGAAAAGTTTTCTTGACTCTGAAAAACAAAATAAAGGATCAACAATGTTTTAAGCAAAAAGTAAAAAGATTACTTCAGTTTTCTATTAGTTCAGTCCATGCAGTTAACTCCTGTTCTGTTTGATATTCATGAACATTTCAGCTCTCCATGAGAATCCTGAAAGTTTTTTCCTCTATTCTAATGTCACAATTTCCAAAGTTATTAGAAACCTGCATTCAAGAGCATATATTAAAGCCCTAAAGCTGATTACAAGCCACCTTTTGAAGAGGATCACAACAAGACAATAATTGTCTGTGGATGACAAAAAATCTTAGGACAGCCATTATTAAAACCACAATTGACTATGAATTTTAGTTACTTCTGTGGCATACAATAATTTTATGTAACAATTATAATTATTAATAACATACAGTAAATCTTATCAGAATTATAGGAGTTTCTCATAATTTTGGAACACATACCAATAACACATTTATACAAATTCAGCACAAAGAAAGCCAAATACCATTTCATATTCAACAATGCTTCCTATATGATTTTTATACCAAATAAGCAAAATATGTCTCCTTTGGAATTCAGGGTATTAATACAAAAAAAATTAATGTGGACCCAAGTTAGAATTTGACTTTGGAAAGTTTGTCAAATATAAAAAGTTTAAAATGCTTGATATCACAAAATGGGATCACAGGTTCATTGTAAAATAAGTCATTCATTCCACCAAAGTGATAACTCAAAGATTTCCCAAAAAAGATTAAAACCTTGATTCATTGAGAGAGGAGAGACTTAATATCCCAAATAGTAAGCCCTAATAAAACAACATGAGGCCAATTAAATTTGTTTTCAAAATTTTATAAACAACCTATAAAATTTTAATCACCTTGGCCATAAGATATAATTTCCATAAACCCTTTTATAACCTTGATAATCTTCATTAAGGATTGGATTAATGCTCCAAGAAAACCTTGTTAATCTGACCCAGGGGCTCATATGCTGGTCTTGCATCAGTGTGCCTTTGACATTAATGGTTAATTTATAGAGAAACTAAACTTATTTTCTCTCTCAAAATCAGCCCTTACAATCTCATGTGCCTACCTCTTCTGCAAGGTCCCTGGACCTTGAGGAACTGAATAGTTTTAATTTCTGCCCCTGTGTCTCATGAAGGCAGTTTATTTTGACTGCTATCTTCTACCTGACCTGAAGATAAGGCTTTCATTGCTGTCAGTGTTTAAGACTTAGCAGGATTTGGTGTCCTTTTTAGACCCAGGGGTCGAAGTCCTCTAACTCAATGGCACAATGACTTTAAAAGCACATACAGAAAGATACATAGATGTAATAACTTTAATTTTAAAACTTTTTTTAAATCTCAGTTTTTTTCTAAGCAAACCAAAACAGAATAATAATGACACAGGAATTATTTCCATAAAACATAAAATCTGTTAGGCCAGTTACCAAAAGGCAATAGAAAAGACTTTCTGCAGTGCATAGAATATTATGTTGGAAGAAAACATTTCCTTACACCTTTAAGAAAACATTTTTAGCATCAGGCCACAATAAACAGTTGGAACTTGAGGGGGAAAAACTTACATGAGCTGAAAATGAGTTGAAGGAGATCATTATTATTCCAAGCCTTTTAAAAAAGGGGAGAGAAAATCGAAAATGCTGACACAATAAAAGTTGAAATTTGGGTTAAAAAATTAAAATCTCTTATAATTTATTAAGAGTTCATCAATCCCTTAAGAAAATTTCATTGTTCTAGCCAATTCTTTAGTGTATAAGTGTTTGTTAACATCAAAACCCAATCTCTAGAAAAACTGTTACAACTAATTTCCCTTTAATTATAGACAACTTGATAGAAATCACTTATGACATGCTTGGACTTCCTGTTTTATCCTAGACATCTTTCTTTCCTAAATAATTATTTTATTCTAGGACAAAATTTCCCTACAAGATTCTTTCTTATTAAAATTATTGTCATTTTAACATTTCTTGCCAAGAATACCTCTTTGTATTTATAACTTTCTTTACATTGTTCTTATTCATGGATTACCATTACCTAATTTCACGAATAACTCTTAAATAAACTTTGAATTAGATGAAAATTATTTTCCTTTAAATAAGAACACATTT